>NW_027530084.1:1900258-1923271 GCF_008692635.1 Crocuta crocuta
AATAATAAAGTGTATTTAGTTAAATTTGAATTTCAGATAAACAATAAATTTTTAAGTATACCCCTGTGCAATATCTGGTATATACTTATACTAAAAATGATCCATTGCTTATCTGAAATTCAAATTTAACTAAGCATCATGAATCCTATCTGGAAATCATAAATGTTCCTCATCTAAGAAGATAAATATTGACAACACTATTTCTTTGAGTGATTCTTATGGCCTAAACAATATTGCAAACTCAGATTTCCAAATCTCTACTAAGAGTTAAAATTAGAAATTTGCTCAGAATTACACAGAACAAGTTCTTGAGTCTTCCAAGCTGAGATTTTAAATAAACAAATACCTATCTTGGTAATTATAATTGTTATTTTTAAACATGAAAGAATAATTCAGGAAAGTTTGACTCATGATGACTTAACATCAATACACAAAAAGGAATTGGGGAAAATAGCCAACAAATAAATTTACTAACTCTTAGAAAATTGAGAGTTGCTAGAGAAACTGAGTATGACGTAAAGAAAAAAATATAGCACACCAATCTAAGATTAAATATTGTAGGTAAAGAGAAGCTGGGGCGCCTGGGTGGCTCAGTCGGTTAAGCGTCCGACTTCGGCTCAGGTCATGATCTCACAGTTTGTGAGTTCTGGCCCCGTGTCAGGCTCTGTGCTGACAACTAGCTCAGAGCCTGGAGCCTATTTCGGATTCTGTGTCTCCCTCTCTCTCTGACCCTCCCCTGCTCACGTTGTCTTTCTCGCTCTCTCTCAGAAATAAATAAAACATTTTTAAAAAGTAAAAAAAAAAAAAGAGAGAAGCAAGAAGTAGGACACAGTGTTAGCATTTGCTTTGCCCATGATATACTTATTATAAACAGTCTAGATCAACATGTTATTCTTAGTGACCAAAGAAAGATCATTAGTGGCTCACAAACAAGAGAATAAGTAGTCTTCCCTCGGAATGTGCCTGGCCTCGGAGTCATCCAAAATGATTTTGATGACTAAATGATAGACAAGATAGCACCAAGGAATGTTGACTANAGGAGGGCACTTGTTGGGATGAGCACTGGGTGTTACATGGAAACCAACTTGACAATCAATTACTAAAAATAAAATAAAATAAATAAAATAAAATAAAATAAAATAAAATAAAATAACATAACATAACATAAAATAAAATAAATAAAATAAATAAAATAAAATAAGACAAAATGAATAAAATAAAATAATAAAATAAAATAAATGAAATGAAATAAAATAAAATAAAACAAATTATAATAAAAAATAAGAAGAAAGAGATGAGACTAAATCTCTAAGACTGTCAATATACTGACAAAGAGTCAATTTTTCTAACAAACTGATTTCAATAGTTTCAAAGCTTAGAGAAGAATTTGCCTGGGAAAAATTACATAAAAATACTCCACTTATAGAAATTGTGTCACTGGCCAACAGATCTGACCCATATTTACAAATCCAGGGAATCTGTTAACAAACTTAAAAATAGGTTTTTAATGAACATTAATTGAGTTATAAGACCTTTCTGACAAAGCAATTTTAATTGAGGAATAAATGGGAGTCAGTTTGAAACTGCAGTTTCCATGATATTGAGAGGAGTCAGTATTAGTGTCCACTTCGGTTTGAATTTTTCCATTCAGCCTATTTTAAGTCCAAGTTACCAGTCATAATAACCTTAAATGATTCTCATGATTTGGGCACAGCCCATTTGCCCACTTTCATATAGAAATGCAGTTACCTAAATGGGCCAATTTTTGAATGTGAGCAATATTATGTATTCCTTATCTAATATATTTGAACAATAAAATAAGGAAAATTCTAGTTGGCTTGAGAAGTGCAGAAAAATTATGTAATTTTAGAATTGACTAAGCAAATATAAGTTGGTAAGCAGCTAGGCCATTGCAGATATAGGGAAAAAAAATTGTTTAAGAACTATAAAGCAATGCAGTCTCACAGAATTCACTTATAAAAGCAATATCTTCTCAGGCACTTGTTTTGTATCTACTCAGTTGACTCCTTTTAATCTTGATGTAATTTCTAATTACTCTGTGACTGAAGTCTTTTTCTCAAAAAAAAAAAAAAAGGACAATGGTGTTAGCCTGACCCCCGTGGAAAAAAAAATATTACGTGGGTATTTTTTGTTGTTACATGGGCCACATTTGTTAAAGCTGTTACTATTACGTTTTATATATTAAAACATCATTATCTGCTCCTTGAAGATTTTAGTGGTTTAGGGCTTAGCTTTTAATTCTTAATACCCTAAAGACAACAGGCCTGAAAGGACAGAGCATAAAAGAAAGTACTTTACTGAAAGGACTTCTTAATCCGCCTTTGAATTTTATTCAAAATATATAACAGTTTTTAGCCTTTTACACTTTTTATTTAAGTCACAGACATAGTAGAAGAATGTAACAGTCTGAGCATCTTTTCTTACTAAGACCTAAATAAGTGTATATCTCACACTGAAAAAAGAAGGAAATATATATATGTTGAACCTTGACTTGAAAATGTTTCACAGGTTTGGACGGCTTTTTGGGGTTTTTTTGTTTTTTGTTTTTTGTTTTTCATTTTCTGCTTCAGCATTCCAGTGCAATGTCTCTGTCCCTCTGATCACTTGTAAAACCCCAGTCCCTGTCACCTCTGACCAGCAATTAGGAATTGTGTGTGGTGGACCCTCCTACCCATTGCATACTTAGTCCTTGTTTTCAGTGTTAGCCGAGCAAAACGATATATCTTTATACAATAGGCAACCACTTAGGAATCAATTTGGTGTTGTTTTATTTCTTTTACACTACTTACAAAGAATTCAATTAGCTTTAAAGGACAAAGGAACACTATTTTGGGTTAAAAGTCCAGATTTCATCAATACTCTTTAAAATGAGGTAAAATTCCTATATTATATTAACACTTAAAAATAATATTTGATCCCCAAACAAAGCATTGCTTTTCTGTCCAATTTGATGTCTTTTTCATGCTGCCTCAGTGATGGCCAAATAATTGGTTGTTCACTTGTGTCCTTGTCTCCCCCGACAGTTCCACAGATGCCCTGAACAATGCTCCAAAGACTGCTTTCAGTAGGGGCAAATCCTCATTAATCATTCCTGGCTGACAGCACAAGGGGACACCTGCATCTGGTGCAGGAGCCCAGCCATGGCGTATGGGAGTGTGGATTAAAAACTAAACCCGTGAGAGGTGTGGCAGTCTACTTTTAACAGGAATGTGATAAACAACAACAGCACGTACACACCAAATGACAAAAATCCTCTTTTGTCATCCCCATTTATTTAATATCTCAAACTGAAGCTGTGGTTAATGTCGCCATTAAAACACTGTTCTACTAAAAAAAAAAAAGTATATCAGAGAACTAACCACACACAGAGTTATGATACATAGCTGCTAAATTCTACATGCCTACATCATCCAATGTTAGCATTAAATACTGATGAACTGTCACATAATTTTCATTTAGAAATGACTGCAGTTTCAGCTTCCTAACTTATGTTGCTCGTAAATATTTTTCCTACTATATTTCACAAGCAGAATGTATGAAATATACAAATTTTTTGAGCAAGAGCTCTTGTCCGTATGTGATCACTTTATTTTATTGAAATAAATATGACTATTTTGAAGAATGGGCTAAAAAGTCTCCTGGAAATACTCCCAAGAAATTAAGTGTATTGTCATGTACCATTAAAGCTATTTTAACTTGCTTTGCCAACAAAATACAGTGCTTTTTAATTTCACAGATTATGAGTTTTCTTTCACTTGTAACTATTTTCCAAATTGTACCAATCAAGAACACGAGAAATAAAGAGCCTTCCAATTCATATTTTGCAGCTTTTGTCTTAAGCAAAAGTATGTCTGTAAAGCATCAGAGCATTAAAAAAAAAAAAAAAAACTAGTAGTTAAAATACTTAGGGGACTCAGGGCAAACAGTATATTGAAGTATTTTTAAAAATGGAAATTATAAGCAAGCTTAAAAATGTGCAAATAAAAATGACAAAAGTAGGTGATTAATAAAGTTGAAGTTTATAATTCCCACTTTGTAAAAATAAATGAGAAATTTCTCTATCATCAATTACAGAGTAATTATAATACTATCATAAATATAAAACTGAAAGGTTAACCAATGAATGCAACACAATTTAGAATTTCATATTGAAGATGTTTGAATTGGAAATACAATCCGGCTTTGAAATTCTAGTTTTAAAAAATTATATAATATATATAATATGTGTGTGTGTGTGTGCGCGCGCGCACAAAGCTGCATACTGGGCAAAAGCTAACAGACCCCAGTGTGAACATTTAGTTTATACTGACTTTGGATATTTAGAATGATTCTGATATAAATCTTCAGAAGTTTTTTAGAGGTAAGTAATATTACAATTGTACTCTTCAACTCATTCTAATATCCCTTAATCTAACTATTTACAAAAGTATTTAATTTAAAAGAATGCATATGGAGCTGGAGACGGAAGAATGGGTCAGATGCTGTGAAACAATAGCTTAATAATCAGCAGAGCATACAATGGTCGTAAATACTATTTGCTACTATTTAAATGCTATTCAAGAGACACTTCCCCTATCTCCCAGAGGAATCCAAACTGCCTTCCCTTCACCTTTGCCAGGGTGTGTCCCATGGCAAAAACATAGCAGTCATGCAGAGGAACTCTTTGGAGCTCTTTGCCCAGGGTCATGTTTCTGTCTTTATAGATGCTGCTAGTAGCACCTCACAAACAAGGGCTCAAAACCTATTTGAAATGTATTACACTTGGATAGTCGAGTGTAGCATCCCCATGTTCTGCTTAGAGATCCTTTTAAAATCAAAACTAAGAATTGTGGAATGTCTACTCTTCATTGGGAGCTGCAGAATCACAGCCAGGAAGTATTCTAGGGAAGGCTTGGGAATGAGAAACTAACTGCTTTTCATACAGAAGATATAATAGCTAAGGTATTAAGGAATGGAAAAGAATGGAGAAATAGAGAAGGAAGAAGAGAAAGAGGGAGAGAGAGATAAAGGGAAGCTAATTATAAAATTCCTTGTATCAGTCGTCTCTGGGTACTCTGTAGTCCAAGTTTTTGTTTGTTTGTTTGTTTGTTTGTTATTTTTCCCCCTTTCTATACACTACTTCAATGCCCTCCATTCCCAGGAAAGGAAGAAAACTAACACTCATTGAACATGAACTCCATGGTAGGCATTTTCTGTATATGGTTACCTCATTTAATCCTTACAGTATTCCTGTAAAGTGCGTATTGTTCACTCCATTTTGCAAATGAAGAAATTGAAAATCAAGGAAGTTAAACAATATGTTCAAATCACAGAGCCAGAGTAAAAACAGGTTTCAAATTAGACCTGCTCTCCTCCAAAGCACATTTCTTTCCACCTAAACACCTCGTGGTTAGAATTCATGTCAAAATCTCTGGACTTGAGTCTAAAAATATCCATCTGTCCAATGAGACAGATCCTCAAATTTGTATCATATTTGCCCATTTGGTTTTCATATGCCCATCACTCTATCTCACTCATGATCAACTAGCTCCTTCCTATTCTTTCTTTATATCTCAGCTTCATGTCACCTCACATGGTGAATTATTTTCTAATAATTATTTTCTTATTTCTTGTAATACATCCTTAACCAGCCTCTGCATCATAGTATTCTGTATAATATATTGATATTGTCTGTTTATTTGTCCTTCCTCTAACCTAGCCTCTCCTCCCAGAGATTGGTGGCAGCATCTTAATATGTCTCTTCATTATGACTCTAACAACTATGTCTTGAATAAATGACTAACTGACTGACTGACTTAATTAATGAATAAATAAATAAAACAAATGGGTTATATAGATGACTATTAGAAACACTATTACAGATTTAAGTAAGCATGTAAAAAATTGGAACAAAATAATTATACTACATCAAGAAAAAAATCAAGGTTTGTCTTCAAATTTCAACATGAAGATGTTTATTTTGTTCTATTGTAAAATACTCCAGTAAAAGTAGTAGGCAGGCAGGTATATTACCTTTGATTATTAATATGTAAAGAAGAGCCAACATTCAGAGTTAAATAATTGTTCAAAAACAAGCTGCTTTATGAACCAAATACGACATTTGCAATTACCATTGAAACTGGGACTGTAGCTTCCTTTGGAATTTATATATTTTTTATATTTAGTGATAATTATTTTACAGGTTCCAGTGGCATCTTGTTTTAAACCTTATTTCAGTTAATTAAAGAAACCTGAAGGAAAATGTTCCTAATTCATTTTTCAAACAATAGAAGACCCATTAAAACATGTTTCATTATTTACTGTATAGTTTCATATGTAGCAGTATGTAATTATTTCTGAAATAACAACAACAAATGCAATATTAAAACTTAATTTAAATAGATATGCTGAAACCAAACATTAGATCTAGTCCTGTCTCTCAAAAATGTCAATTACAAGGCATTATATTATACATCATCATTTTACATAGAACATTAAGATTTTTACACTGAAATGATTCTATTAATTTTCAGAATAGAATTTCAGAGCTATGAAAGTTTAAATAATAATTTATTATTTTTCCTTTATGTTAGGTATTAAGAAAAATGAGACCTAGAGATGTTAAATTACTTATTCCAGATTACATGTGTAAACAACATTAACACTTATGACCCTGGGCTGGATGCCTGGGATGGCTCAGTCCATTGAGCCTTGGACTCTTGATTTCAGCTCAGTTCATGATCCCAGGGTGGTAGGATCAAGCCCCTTGTTGGCCTCCACACTGGGCGTGGAGCCTCCTTGAGATACTCTCTCTCCCTCTGCTCCTTCCCTGCTCAGGATCTCTCTCTCTCTCTCTCTTGCTCAATAAACAAACAAACAAACAAACAAACAAATAAAATTTAAATAAAAAACAACTACAACTATGTGCCAACTCCAAGCTCAGTGGTAATTCCACAGAACATGCTGATTATTCCATGATACACTCTAAGGATTGACAAACAATGGTCTGCTGGTCAAATCTGGCCCATTGCCTGCTCTTGGTTAAGTAAAGTTTTATTGAAACAGAGCCACATCCATCTGATTATGCATTGTCTGTGATTTTGTATTATAACAGCAAAGATGAATAGTCACCAAAGATGTGTAGCTCATAAAGTGGAAAGTATTGACTATCTTTTCATTTGCAGAAATAATTTGCTGACCTCTGAATATTCAATAGGAATATGAAACTAAAGGTTCAAGTCCATAGTGGAATTATACTAGCCCCATCAATAAATTATAATTTGGAGAATAAAGTATGTCACTGACAAAATAAAAGATATCTTTAAAAACTGTATAATTGATTGTGTGATGATTCTATGCTAAATGATCACATTACTCACATCACTCTTGTTATGTCCCTCCCCCTTTTTTAAATAAAGAAATTGAGGTTTAGATTGGTTGTATAACTTGTCTTTGGTTATGTTATAGCAAAGACAGAATGTGACCTGGAATCTGATTCCAGAGAAAATCTAATAGCATGAATGTGAAAGACCAAGATAAATATCCAGTATCATTCACATTGAAAAAAAAATAATTCAAGAAATAGAAATAATGTGTTTCAAATATAATACATATTATTAAAGTGAATTAAAGGGATTTTCCATTCTTTACATAAAAAACAGACTATGAAGGCAAAGAACCAATTATAAAAAAAAGAAAAAAATTCAGAAAATTAAAAAGAATAATTACCAAAAAAGAGTTTACTCAATAGACCAAATAATATCATCAATTACTCCAGGAAATAAGCCATACATATGAAAGATGAAAGTAATCTTCCACAACAAGGGGCAAAAACAGGAAGTAGTATTTATTAGAACAGGATGCGTGCACACACACGCACATATGAAAGGAATTCCTAAATAGAGGACAGAGACAATGGGGGCAAGGAAAGTCAAAGAAATAAAAAATAAGTTTACTAAGATAAGAGAGAAACAAGTCTTCAGAATTAAAGTATTTAATTTAGTATGTGTCAAGTAGAGTTCCAGGCAGGGAAGAGTACACACTTAGGTCGATTAAGGTTACATTAAATATCCTGAAGATTAAAAAAAAAATACCTAAATTTTTCAAGGAACAAAAAAGGTTACTTAATGAACAGTGAGATTTAAAACGCTATCAATATTTTTACAACCACAATTTGCATAAGAAGACAATAGATTAATGTCTTCAAAGTCATAAGATAAAATTGTTTTGATCCTATAATTCTATGCCTGTACCAATCTGTCAATCAGCTGTCAGAGCAAAATAAAGTATTTTTGGATTAGCATAAACAAAAAAACATATCTCCTCGGCAATCTCTAATGAAATGTTATTCCAGTGTGTTTTCCAGGAACAGAAAGGAGAAGGCTAGAAAAGCTGGTGACAAAAAAAAAATATACATATATATATGAAAAAGTTGCAGTTAACTATAACCAAGGAGTACTGCAGAAAATTTAAAATAATTTAAAGGTCTAATGCCCTTAACCCTCTTCAGATATTTTCTTCTTTATGGGTACAGGCTCAACATTTGATCTAACATTGAATAACAGGTATATGAGCATAAATCTAAAAATGTTATTTATATTGAGGATCATATTTAGATTCAACTTATAGTCAATTTGGAAGATTTAATTATAGTTAGAGATCAAACTTAGGCAATGTGAAAATTTTAATATGACTGTATTATAAAACTGTAACTATAAAAATGTAATTATTAAAGTAAAAGAAGAGGAGGGAATAAATGCACTAAATTCTTCATTTCTCACAAGGTATACTAACATATAAATGATAAATCAAGAAATTGATAATATTTTAAAATGAAATGGTTTAATCACCAGAATAATTTTTAAATGAATACTGGGGTATTTGGGTGGGTCAGTCAGTTAAGTGACAGGCTCTTGATTTGGGCTCAAGTCATGATCTTACAGTTTGTGAGATTGAGCTCTGTTTTGGGCTATGCACTGAGAACACAGAGCATGCTTAGGATTCTCTCTCCCTCTCTCTGCCCCTCCCCCTCTCCTCACCCCCCACCCATCTCTCTCTCTCACTCTCTCTCCCACAATAAATAAATGAACTTTAAAAAAAAAAAAAGAATTGGAACACCTGGGTAGCTGCTTGGGTAGCTCAAGCAGTTGAGCGTCCAACTTCATATCAGGTCATGATCTCAAGGATTCATGGGTTTGAGCTCCA
The DNA here is from genome assembly GCF_008692635.1 of Crocuta crocuta. Taxonomy (NCBI): domain Eukaryota; kingdom Metazoa; phylum Chordata; class Mammalia; order Carnivora; family Hyaenidae; genus Crocuta; species Crocuta crocuta. The sequence goes on from NW_027530084.1 coordinate 1,909,463, forward strand.
TGTCAGGCTCTGTGCTGACAGCTCTGAGCCTGGAGCTTGCTTCAGATTCTGTGTCTCCCTCTCTCTGCCCCTCCCCTGTTCATGCTCTGTCTCTCTCTTTCTCTATATAAAATAAATAAACATTAAAAAATTAAATAAAAAATTTTAAAAATAAAAATTAAAAATCAAGAATGATAGCCTCTGAGAGTGGGGGCCCTAGGAGAGTTGACTTTTACCATTTACTTTATATTCTTCTAAATAGTTTAATTATTTTCATCATAGGTAGACTTTAATTTATAAGAAAAATCTATTAAAGACACAAAAGAGTAAATCAAAACACTCTAAACTATTTTTCATACATTTCTTAACAATATAATATGTTTGAGTTGCTATGCTTATCTTGCCCCTGATATCTTACAAGAACTGGAGGTAGTGGCAGCTCTCAAGAGTTCAGACCTTTGGACAAAGGATGTGTCGATCAAAATTTAAGCCCAGAATTAAACTGACAGTTTAAGTCAATGCAGACACAGAATAGTGAGGGAGGAGATAAAAATGCACCTTCATTGAATGTCTGAGAACTCACCCAGAATAGGCACCACACTGCACTAGACCGGCTAAAAAAGTTACCTAAAATATAGGTCCCACTTAGGTTGAGAAATATGACAAACCACATGATAAATATTTATTTATTCATTCAGTAAACGTTTATGAAGCATTTAGTCCATTCCATGAACATACTGATTTATAGAGAAGCAAAACTAAAGATCACTCTTAAATATCAACTGAGAGTTGTTATTGAACTTAACCACTGAATTTTCCACCTTAACCAATCAGGTTGATAGAGGACTTCTTTACCATGAGATTAAAATTCTAATTTGGCTTTGTAGCTAAAAGTCAAGCTAGAACTCAATTATACAGAGTAGGTTTGTTCACTGTATCAAATATCTACTTTCAGATAACCTAGTATATTGATTTAGTCATCCAGTGCTGACTTCTTTCTGTATGTCTTTCATTCATTCATTCATTCATTCATCCAGAAAATACTGCATATTAACTATGCACAAGGCATAGTCTTATGCTGTGCAAAAGAATGGTAAACAAAAACAGGAAAATCTAAGTCCTCAACAAGTTTACATTCTGAACTCATCACCTATTCCAGAAACAAGACTCCCATCCCTTTAGCCTGTTTAACCACGCATTGAAGAATGCTAATGACCACAGTAATGTATAACAATTACTCTTCTGTTTGCAAAGAAAGAAAATGAGATTAGGGGAGAATGAGCAATTTGTCTAAAATCAAATAGCAGCAGGTTCCTTGACCTAAAGCCTATGAGAGATTTACTTTGGTCTTCCAGACGTTAGTAGGAAGTCCAATCTTTAAATTATAAAAATATTTTCTTTGCATTGGCAAAAGAAAATTAAGATTACATAAAGATGAAAAAAAGAATATGCCATAGCACATTAAAATGTGTAATGTATGTAAAGTCCTGTAAATATTATCTTAAAAATCTAGAAATGACAAGGTGATTAAGACTCTGGTCACATTAAGGTGGCTTTTTTGGGGGGGAGGGCTAGGTTAGATAGATAATATTAGAGCAATTAGCATGTCAGAGGAGTTTTTCAGGTACTTTTTAAAATTTTTTTACTTATATTCCCTGAAGTAAAAGGAATAATTAACTGAAATCCAATTAGTGTAGACTTAGAACACCTGTTTCTGAAATCCTTTGAATAACTTCATCATATTATTATTTTTTTCTTAGTCTTTGTTTTAAGATGAAACACATATCCCTATCCAGTTGCTCTTAGGAGCTGGGAGATTTGCATATCACATAGAAGAAAAGTACCTGTTTGTAAAAGAAACTGGAAGATTAAAAAGACCAAAAGAGTTGTGGATATATTAGAGTAGCTACTGTTTCTTAACCCTCTTTTGACCAAACAAATTTGTAAAACTTCCCTTCATACTAGAAAATATAATTTAATTTAGGAGAGGATAACACCCCACTTTTTAATTAATATTCATACTAAAATCATTTTTTAAAATGTACACCAAAGAAGGAAATAATGCATTTTGGTAGGGAGAATTGTTAGGTATCTTATTTTTCAAACAGTAGTGAAGAGAAATGCAGACTTTATTGTCATAGCAGAAATAGTAAATTATGCTAATTCTCAGAAATCAACAAGTGATCAAAATGGAATAAATATCAAACTTAAAAAGGTATCATAAATAGGGAAAAGTATAAATAGGAAGATGCAAAATGAATAATAAGTATAAAATATATCAGTCATTTCACCAAATGCCAGGTTACATTTTTCTCATTAAACAACAAAAACATCTGATTGAGTTTAAAAGCAAAATTCAGTTATATGCTGGAGACTGAAATAATCTTACAGACTTAGAATTTAAAAGTCCAGTTCTCACTAGTCCTGGGGTCAAAATAGAAATCAAAGAGAAAGTATGAATTATCTGAAAAGCAATGCAAAGGAGGATGGTTCATAACAAAAACATGAATACCAAAGGTGTCTTTTCAATAACAAAGGTGAGCAAGAGAGAGGAGAGAGGCCCCAAATCTTTGATTCCTTTTCTGTGACATTAAGAAGTTACCTCTATTTCCAACAACCATTTTAAGAAGTTTTCTTACATCACCCAGCACTCTGGCCTCATGACCCACACTTGCCAACCTACTAAATGACCCTCTGGATGATCTCTTCTTGTCTCTCATTTCACCAAATCCTTCAGAAAGTGAAGAAAAGAGAAGCACACTAGATGAATATTCATTTCTCTAACTGTTCACAGCTCCAGAATAAAATGATTGTGTGAATGACTTAAAAAGAATGACTAAAAAGAACTTTGGAGTACCAATACTTTGGTACCAATAATTCTAAATAGCTTTCATTTACATCTTTTTCTGTGTTCTCTTTTAAAATCTAAGGAACTATTCCCTAGAAAGAAAATTTATAGACACATGAATCAGAACCTGTGCCAATATGTACATGAGAATAACACAATAATGCTTAAATTAATGTTTGATCAATGGGAGATAACCAGAATATATTGAACCTAAATGATTTTTTTTAATTCTGGCACTATTTGTAACCTTACTTTCTAAATATATAATGCAAGAGACATATGTAATTTTAAATTCTCTAGTAGCCACATAAAAACAAGTAAAAAAGAAATAGGTGATATCAATTTTAATTATGTATTTAATTTAGTCCACTATATCTCAAATATTATTTCAAGATAAAATTAATATAAAAAGTAATTCATAAAAATTGATTCGTGAGATACTTTCCATTTTTTTGTACTAAGTCTTCAAAATTCAAACTATATTTTAATTTATAGCACATCTCACATTGGACAAACCACAGTTCTCAGTAGTAACGTGTGACTATAATATTGGACAGTAGTGATTGGATACAATGGGGAACACTCAGAGAGATTCAGAGACCCAACAGGAATTTCCAGGCCAACTTTTCTTAATTTATTGATAAACCATTTAAGATTCTGTTTTTTTAAGTTTATTTATTTTGAGAAAGTGAGTGAGAGAGAGCACGAGCAGGGAAGGGAACAGAGAGTGGGGAGAGAATCCCAAGCAGGCTCTGTACTGTCAGCACAGAGCCTGACATGGGGCTCAGTCTCACAAATGGTGAGATCATGACCTGAACCGTAATCAAGAATTGGATGCTCAACCGACTGAGCCACCCAGGCAGCACCTAAAATTCTATTTCTATGCATGATAAGTCTTCTCACAGAAAACATAGGCTACTGAACTCTAAACAGATCTGTTTGTGACAAAAAAAAAAAAAAAAGTTTTCCCTGACCTTGAGGTTTCCAATCCAAATGTTTAGCTAAAACAGGAGAGAAAAATGTTCCAACTATGAAGCAAAAGGCTTCCTAAATACATTTGACAAACAAGTTCACAAGGTGATGCTCACAGTGCAATTTAAAAATACTTTACTTTAGGGAATTTTTAATAAAATTATAGAAAAATCACGTGTAATTTATTTATGCAGTTATTACTGATCCAGAGGTTTTAGTCAGACTTGAACTTGTAAGTATCATAGCAGAGAAGCATTATTTGTAACAGTAACATTCAGCAGTCTGGTCTATGTCTTTATACTTAGTTTTCCTTAAATATCTTAGTAAATTATATTTTCAGTTAAGTGATTCTAATGTAAAGCTTGATATTTTAGAGAAAATTACTTGTTGGTTCCTTTGTACAAAACAGTGCTAATTTGACTTCTCTAGGTTGGCTTGATACAAACACCCTAAAATCCCAATTTATGGAATAGAAACACATAAAATGCACATGATGGGGTCCTGTTTTATCTGTTTGTATGTTAATTTATCCACAGACTCCCTGACATATTGTATGATAATTAGTCTTCATCCTGACAATTTCTCCTTCACCTTAAATAGTATTCCCTTTTGCCATCCTTTTACTATTATATAGATATTATTCATAATCTTTTGAAATCTTTATTAGTTTTGAAGCCCTATGATAATTCTTTTTGGTGAACTGCTTGGTGACATTTTTTCTAACAAGTCAAATATTTGAAAATTATTGACAATTGATGAAATTAGCCTATCTGAATTATAAGTTATAATAGAAATACAGGCCTATTTCAGTCAGCACAGTGAGGAAAATCAAGATCATGGTGAATAAAACAATAATATACTTCAAATCTTCCATAGATAATAATATATATATTTCAAACTTTTTGACTTGAGACTGTCAGTGGTAATTAAATTTAAGTCATGTATATATCAACACAGTCTTCTATAATTTGACCTGTATTCATAGATACACTCCCATTACATAGAATATATTAAGAAGCTATTACAAATGAAATAACTAATTCACTACTCATTATATCTATATAAGCTTTATAAGGAATATTGTCTTGGCTCATTTTCATGCATTTTGATTTTGCCACATGCTCCAACTCACTAAAAAGTAAAGTATGAATTTTAATGCCCTATAACAATATTTTGACTACATTCATATTTAAAAAGAAAAGCACTCACTGAAAAAATAATAAGCATTTACTCTTTCCTCACCAAATGGGAAAATATAAATGGAAATGAATAAAATGAAATAAATGTTTGTTAATTACATATATTTTCACAGCTGTTTAAACCAATGAGTATAATTAAAAGATTCTCCACAAAACAAATATCTTAAAAAAACTTACTTGAAAATAGGAAAATGTGCTATTTATTTTAGAAAAAGTAAGATAATGAAGGTCATATTCACAGAAACTTTTCGGCGAGTATAGGGAAAAGTATCAGTAAGGTTCCTGGACACAGCGTAAGAAGAGGACAGGACCATGACGGTGGAGGACAGGCTGTGTGGAGAAAGAAGGGTAACATGCACAAAGAGGAGGCAAGGCAAGCTGGGGTAAAAAGCCAATTAGTGGATAAAGGGTAGGAATCAGAGTTCTGAAACACAGGGGTGATAATATAGGCAGCTTGGGAAAGGATTAAAATAAAGTGATAACAGTATTCAATTGAGAGGAAAGGCTGTCAAAAATGTAAATAGGAGGGAAAAAAAAGGTAAAACAATGAAAACAAAAACCTGACATTTAATCAAGGGTTATAGTAGCAGAAACTCAAAGCAGGCAAATATGATGGCTTTAACTCTAAGTGCCCTGAAATCATTTACAGAAGACCAAGGCAGATGGAAAATTTGGTCCCAATTACAGGAAACCAAATGGACTTGCAAAGGAGTGAAGAGAAATACCCATTTCATTTCCTGGTTGCTTTTTTTTTTTTTAATACATCATATTAGGCCATCACAGCCTGACATCCACAATTAGATTGTTACTAGGGAAGGCACTGTACTATTTAGAACAACACATCAAAGATAAACCTGGTATTTGACAACTCTAAGAGTGTCATATTTCAGAGCACCACACTAAAGCTAGATGCTGATAGAGTTTTCAGTTGCCAATTTTTACTTAAATGTTTATATAATACAGCTCAAATTCATATTACTTTATTAAAACATTTTGTTGGTAGTTCTTGAAATGAAATCTTATTGTTAGGGGAAGTGAGTATTTGATTAATGTCCTAATACATAATTAAGCTGATAATTTATTATTATTTACTTTTAAGAGGGGAAAAAATGTAAAAGTCTTTCCTAGCTATCATCTTTAATTTCAATGCGGCACAGCTCAAACACCCATTACAAAAACAACATGTATCTACAAATTATGCCATCAAAAATAGGAATATGACACCAAGAAAAAAAGTGAAACCTTACAATTATAATTTTAATCCTTTTTCTTACTATGTTCCAGATAATTTTTGTAATATAAAAGTATTTTTGTGCAGTCAGGATTCTGATGGATCGTCATATTTTACAATTAAAATGGCAAAATGAATAATTTAGAAAATGTCAGTAGCAAAGATATGGGCAAATAGGGACAAGGACATGTAAGTTTAAAATACTTAAATTTATTATGTAGTGTTTATACATATAGCAGTCATAAACAAGCGAACATCTAAATTTCATCTTAATAGCAAGTTGATTATAATTAAAATGAAAACGGACTAGAACTTAACATTTTTCTGGCTAGCACCTCCTAAAACAGCCTCTCATAAAGTATAATTAATACACACATGTGGATATAGAAAATATACACTAAAACCAAACTAAGATTAAAGCTGATTAAAGCCCACATCTAAGAATGCCAAAGTTACACCTCATGAACCAGTACTAAGTGGAGAAAAAGAAATGTGAAATTCTTTTTCTTTCTTCCCCTAGTGCCTCTCCTGACTCAGTGACCAAAGCACTATACAGTGAGAAAACAGATACTTGTTACACTCCCAAGGGACACACCTTTTGAGATACAAGAATTTTTAAATGCACTAAATAAGAGGATGAGCCGTTTGTATTGTTTTTTAAGATGTCCTAATAAGACCTCTTGGAAAAAATGTGTTAGTTACTAGAATTGAGTTTAGAAACACAATGACCAAATCAGATTTTCATAATAACTTCAATTTACAAGAATAACAATGTTAAAAAATCTTGCAAACCATTATGCACAAAACAACAAAAACAACAACAACAAAAATGAGGCACTAGGTGTCTCAGTTGGTTAAGCATCTGACTTCAGCTGAGGTCATGATCTCACCATTGGTGAGTTCGAGTCCCACATTGGGCTCTGTGCTGACAGCTCAGAGCTTGGAGCCTGCTTCAAATTCTGTGACTCCTTCTCTCTCTGCCCCTCCCCCGCTCATGCTCTGATCTCTCAAAAATAAATAAAACATTTTAAAAAAAATTTTAAATCTAACTACAAAGAAACAAATAATAAGCCTGGCCTCAGATTCCTTCTTCATACCACAAATGCCAGAAGGAACTGGGAGAAGCAGCCNGAGGCAGAGAGAATCTCAATCAGGCTCCATGCTGTCAGTGCAGAGACTGACGAGGGGCTTGAACCCACAAACTGCAAGATCATGACCTGAGCTNCATTTATTTTGAAAGAGAGAGAGAAAGAAAGAGTGATCAGGAGAGGGGCAGAAAGAGAGGGAGAGAATCCCAAACTCTGCGTTGTCAGTGCAGAGCCCAATATGGAGCTTCATCTCACAAACCTGAGATCATGGCCAAAGCCAAAATCAGGAGTCAGATGCTTAACTGACTGAGCCACCCACTAACCCCTTTAATTTAAAAATAAAAATTTTATTGTTTATATATTTATTTTGAGAGATAGAGAGAAAGAGAGAGAGAGCAGGGGAGGGGCAGAGAGAGGCAGAGAGAATCTCAATCAGGCTCCATGCTGTCAGTGCAGAGACTGACGAGGGGCTTGAACCCACAAACTGCAAGATCATGACCTGAGCTGAAATCAAGAGTTGTATGTTCAGCCAACTAAGTCACCCAGGTGCTCCACAACAGCTGATTTTTAAGTTGACACTTTGATGAGACAACAAGACAGTCTTACAAAAATTACATTTTATGTGTCAAAGCATCTGATAACTACTCTCAAAATGGGAAAAGAATGGGGCACCTGGGTGGCTCAGTCCATTAAGCATCTGACTTCAGCTCAGGTTATGATCTCACAGTTTGTGATTTCAAGCCCGGCATCAGACTCTGTTATGACAAGCTCAGAAACTAGAGCCTGTTTCAGATTCTGTGTCTCCCTCTCTCTCTGCAACTCCCCCGCTTGCACTCTCTCTCTCTCTCTCTCAAAAAAAAAAAAAAATTAACATTTAAAGAAAATTTTAAAAAAATAGGAAAAGAATTCACGGATTACTACTACTAAAATAATAAAAATAAAAAGTTTAGAAGATATACTCCAAAAGACCAGAAAATGAGCAATTAGAATTAAAACTCTGTAAGTCGGAGTAATTACTTCAATAATATTCTATAAAACTCTACTACTACAAAACACCCACATGCTAGATATATTACAACAAATACACTTTGTGATGTATTAATAATGTCATAAATAATTAGAGAAAATACTTAGGTACTTCCTAAGTATTGTCTATCATGTTAAAAATGATGAGTAAATTGAAATCATAAAAGGGTGAACTTAAGTTCAAATAGTACTGCTTCGAGGTAAAACAAATATAAGGAACCAGAAGTTTAGAGTGGAAAATAATCTTCTCTGAGAATGAGAAGTTTCAAACCCTTATGCTCACAAAAAGGCCTACAATTCAAATTCATACTATCCCATGGTTAGGAAATCGTCAGGATCAAAGAATCAGTTAACTCTGCATTCATTAGAACCTTTGATTCTAACAGAAACAAATGCAAACAGACCTGGTAAAAGGCATTAGAGTAGATTTAGGAGGGGCATCAACAGTATCCACACCTATCAGCCATGATTTATAAGACTGAGATTCCCTTTGTTCAGATTCCAATATTAAATCTTCAATTTCAAAGAAAAGGTATGTTCACATGATCATACCACCAATAAGCTGCTGAATTTAGAATAATCTACTATTTGAAGCTGTTACAGAAAATCACAGGGAAACACCTAACCAAGCTCTCCCAACACACAAAAGATTCTCAAGTTGTGAAGGCTTATCTAGTTATTTACACTGATGATGATATGAAAAGAAATGTATACCTAATTTAAAAGTGAAAGTACTTACACATGGAAGAATTTTAGTATAACTGAAAAGAAAATTAATAATAAAATAATATATGTATATTATACCCAACTACCACAGCTACATGTTTAATAAGATTTGTGATTGAAAGAACCAGAATCATGAAACAATTCACATGTTCTGTACCAATAATTTCAGAATAATAACTCTTGTAGCTAAATCATCTCTATACATCACAGATAATCTACTGTTTAAAACCATTTAAGAAAATAAATACTTTTTTTTGTTTTCCTAAGATTTTCAATGAAGTAATTTGCTAGTAAAGGATAATTCTAAATGCATTGTTTGGAAATGAACTCTCATGTACTTTGATTTTTTAACCAAAAATTTAGTTTGAAAAAAATGAAACATCTATTAAATGTTTTATACACCAAGAATTCTAAGATTTATATATGTGACAATAATCTTATGCATAGATACTACTGATATTTCCAATTTATCCAGAAGGAAACCAAAGCGTAAAAAAATTAAGTTTTTCAATTATATAGCTTGCAAGTGGTAGAACAAGTCTATAAACTAAAATAGATTTTCTTCAGAACACACATCCTTAACTGTAATAAAATACGGCTTTGCATGACTCTAAGTAATAAATAACTAGGAATAAAGTGTTTTTAGTAGTAAAATTAGAATAACTTAAACACTGCATGACCTAAAAGAAATTTTTAATTTATGAGTTGACAATATTTTCAAATCAATTAAGTTATAGCTATTGTAATGCAGAATGTTAGCTTCCATAGTGGTAAATTAATATAATGCCAATCAAGCCAATTTTCCATATGTACAATTTAAATTTTGTTTCTAAAAGTTAAGCTATTTAGAAAAAAAATCAGAAAAGATGCTTCTGTGGGTCTACAAGAAAAGATAGACACATAACCCTGAAACTCTTCAATTATCCCAAAGAAAAAGAATGAGAGAGATTGGCAAGTAAATAATATACACCAATAATCCATTCTACAGTACAGATGAAACTCAGAGATTTAAGACTTCAAGTTACATGTCTAAAGAAAAATACATGAGACCAGCAGAAATAAGTGTGAAGCCCAAATCTGTATAAAATGTTTGGTGGGCATTTCATGGATGCCTTGGGAGGAAAGCACAGGCTTATCTTGGGATATCTGAAGTCAAATTGTTTTCAGAAAAACAAGCAAACAAAAAAACCCAAGATGGATAAGTGAATATTGAGAACAGGTCTGCTACCAAATATATCAGAAGACTGGCTAGTGAGGAGTCAAAACAAAGAAGCTTGAAAATGTGTATGAACAGAGATGCTAGCCATGAGAAATAATGGTGTTGCTTAGAAGCTTGGTAGTGAAAGCAGAGAGAAACAAGGGGTAGAAATTAAGAGCTTAGTTCTATAAAAGAAAATAACAAAATCAAAGATATAAAACCTCCTTTCAAATTGCAACTTGTTAAATAAATTGTATTTCATTTTATTAACAGAAAAGAGCACTCATGAGATAATAAATCTGGTAAGTTAACCATGTTCACCACCCACAATTTTATACATATCCTATTACTGGAAAAGTGAAACAAAGAATTTTAAAAAATCAATAGTTAATGTCAGAAACATCTATCAAACTATTCTATAAAAAAGCAGAAAATGATAATAAAAAATGTTTCAGCTGATCAAATTTTTCCCTCAAACAATTGTGAAGCAGAGAAAACATATAACCCAACACCTGAATCAGAAAAAAAGAGCCTCAAAAGTATTTTCAGATATTTAAAATAACCCTCATAAAAATTAGAAATGTTAAAACTTGGAAAGGTGAAAAGAAGATAAAGATGTGAAACATAAAATAAGCAACCTGGCCCATAGGTGACTTGTCTTATTTTTGAAGACAAGTCACTTCAAAAATAAACTAAAAACTGATTGACATAGCATTCATTTGACTGAAAAATCTAATAAAGGACAATTAGGAGAGGCATAAAAGTAACCAAGATAATAGAAAAGAAATTAAGAGGTAAAAAGGCTTAAAAAGTGAGATATGTAGAAAACAGGAAGATAATAACCAGTACATGTATAATTGAAGTTCATGAGGAAAAACAAAAACAAAAACAAGTCAACAGAGTAAGACTCATATTTAAAACTATAATTTAAGAAAACTTTCCAGAAATAAAAGAAAACATGAACTATTTATTGGAAGGGCCTACCATGTACTTAAGAAAGTTTACCAAATGATCTACTTAGGCATATATAAGAAAACTAAAATATTTTAAAGATAAAAATCAATTCTTTGGTGTTCTCTAAAAAAAAAGTTCAAATAATTTACAAAGAATAAAAGATTGTAATAAAAATTCTTGAGATGCCTGGGTGGCTCAGTTGGTTAAGCATCTGACTCTTGATTTCAGCTCAGGTCATGATCCCAGGGCTGTAAGTCTGAACCCTACATCAGGCTCTCTATAAATAGATGATAGATAGATGATAGATAGATAGATAGATAGATAGATAGATAGATAGACAGACAGACAGACAGAATTATCACAGCAAACATAACTTTTGGGCAAGATGGCACAGTAGAAAGATCCTAAACTCACTTTGACCCACAAATACAACTAAATAACACCTACATCTGAATAAATAATGCAGCAAACAACCCAAAGATAGAACAGACTCTTCAGAGCTAAATGTAAAGAAGAGGCCACATCAAAGAGGGTAGGGAGGGCACAGATGTGGTCTAGAGCTAAATGGACCTGTGGGACTGTGCACAGGAAGGAGGGATACCATGGACACAAAATGGGCAAAGAAACAGATCCTCACACCAAGTACCCCAGGCACAGGAAACCTGCATGGGAAAGATTAATTTCCATAACATTTGGCTTTGAAAAACAGAGAGGTCTAATTTAATGAATTCTTACAATCAGCACAACAACAGTTAATCAGTTTAACACCTCAAACTTTAAAAATCAGTAAACTGGGCTCTGGGAGAAACTAGGAAACTGAGTCTCCATCCTAAAAGAGACAGCACAACAAACAACACCCCCCCACCCCCCCCAAGGATACAGAAAAGAAGCAGTAGTTTGAAAAATGCCTGGTATATATGGGAAGGAGATTTATTAACTAACCTCAGAACACACTATGGTGGGACAGGGATTTTTAGGACACTGTGTTTTAGGACAGGGATTTTTAGGAGCAAAAGAGATGGCAGGTACCACTTCCCTCCCCTGAACCCCCAGCCTAGACACACTGATACCTGCAGGACCCAGCACAGCACCAACACTGTCCACCTAATTGCTAATGGTGCACCTGACTACCCCCTTCTCTGGCAGACATGCCCCCTCCAGTCAGACTTACCTCCAGGTCTCCTCTCACAACAGACAGGAGTAAAACTTGCTAACACAGTGTGCCCCACCTGGGTGCTCTTCCAAGGATCTAGCCCCTCCAACACAGCCAGCCTCAGTCCCTGACAGCTGCAGGTTACCCAGACAGACACAAACTTTGCTGGCACCACACACAACACCCCTACAGTCTCCTTAGGAATCACTACCTCCAGTCCCATGACAGGAGTTTTCTCAATAACTTCCAGCTCCTCTCCCACATGAGACCTGCTCAAACTTTGCTCATAACACACACTCCAATCCTGCATGGCCCCCTTAAATAAGCCTTTGGCTAGAGCCCAACCAAAGCAGCCCAAAAGCCTGGCAATGTGCAAGCAGTCCTGACAGAGGCCAGAACCACTCCAAAGTGATTCCTGCCCCAGGGAGAAGGAAAGGTAACCACATAGCCCCAGCAATGGGCTGAAGGAGACATCTGGTCTGACTATAGGCCCTGCCTACCAACAAAAGCTTCTCAGGGGACAAAACCTGGAAAGTGCCCTGCAGCTCAATGCTACTACATCTTGCAAACACCTGTTCTGACTCAATTGTGGCCCAAGGTGGCCACATACTGGTTCACCAACAAAATAGGAACCAAACCCTGCCCACAACAAGGAAAGAGAGCCACTGAAGATGACCTGACTGAAGGCAAGAGTAGCTCAGCTACGACAGTAGGGCACACAAATACACAAAGGAGATAGCTCTGAAGGACCAAATTTTGCTGAATAGGGAACATTGCACCTCAGGGCACTGCCTGAAAATTTCTTCAAAAAGCCACCGTTTTCAGGAGCAAGAGACAGAGCTGATTTCCTAACACATAGACAGAGGCACAGAGAGTTAGACAAAATGAGGAAACAGAGGAATATATTCCAAATGAAAGAATAGGATAAAATCACGGCAAGGAACATAAATACAGTGGAGATAAGTAATATGCCTGATAGATAATTTAAAGTAATGATTGTAAAGATACTCACTGAACTTGAGAAAAGAATGAAAGACTGCTGAGACACTCAACAAAGAGGTACAAAATGTAAAAAAGAACCAATTAGAGATGAGGAAACTCAATAACTGAAACTAAAAATATACTAGAGGGAATAAATAGTAGACTAGAGGAAGCAAGAAAAGGATTAGTGACTTTGAGGACAGACTAATGTAAAGCAATAAATCTGAATAGGAGATAGAAAAATTTATAATGAGGGGCGCCTGGGTGGCTTAGTCGGTTAAGCGTCCGACTTTCACTTAGGTCATGATCTCGCGGTTCGTGGGTTCGAGCCCCGCGTCGGGCTCTGTGCTGACAGCTCAGAGCCTGGAGCCTGTTTCAGTCTGTGACTCCCTCTCTCTCTGACCCTCCCCTGCTCACACTGTCTCTCTCTCTCTCCCCTAGAAATAAATAAAAA
>NW_027530084.1:1923290-1930019 GCF_008692635.1 Crocuta crocuta
TTATTGCAAAAAAAAAAAAAAAAAAAAAAAAAAAAAAAAAAAAAAAAAAAAAACATAAAAAAAAAAAAAAAAAACAATAAAAAAAAAAAAAAAAGAAAAATTTATAATGAAAAATGAAAATAGACTTAGGAAACTCAGCTATTACAGGGATCTCAGAAGGAGAAGAGAGAGAAAAGGGGACAGATCATTTATTTGAAAAATTAATAGCTGAAAATTCCTGAAATTGCATAAGGAAACAAAATCCAGATCTAGGAGGGACAAAATGTACTCATTCCACCCCTCCGTCCTGTAATCAACCCATGGAGGTCCACACCAAGACACATAGCAATCAAAATGGCAAAAAGTAGTAATAAAGACAGAATTTTAAAAGCAACAGCTGAAAAGAAAATAGGTACATAAAAGGAAAGCGTCATAAGGTTATCAGCTGACTTTTCAGCAGAAACTTAGCAGGCCAGAAGGGAGTGGCATAATATATTCAGAATGCTGAGAGAAAAAATCCTGCAGCGAAGAATATTCTATCCAGCAAGGCTATCATTCAGAATGGAAGGAAAGATAAAGAGTTTCCCAGACAAACAAAAGTCAAAAGAATTCATGCTCACTATAATAGCCCTACATGAAATGTTAAAGAGGACTTTTTCAGTGGAAAAGAAAGCAACAGAAGTAGGAGTAAGAAAAATAGAAAACATAAAAGGAGTAAAATTAAGTATATCTATAAAAATCAGTCAAGAGATTCACAAAATAAAAGGATGCCAAATATGACCCATATACCTAAAATATGGAGGGGGGGGGAGAGGATAAAAAATGAGTTCAAACCTTCAAACTTAAGAGATTGACAACTTAATATAGACTGCTATATGCATACAATGTTACATACAAACCTAATGATAACCACAAATCAAAAAATAGTAACAGAAAAACAAAAAATAAAGGAAAAGGAATCCAAGTGTAGCAGTAAGAACATCAGAAATAGAGACAGCAAGAGAAGAAAGGAACAGAGAATTATAAAAATAAACAGAAAACAAGTAACAAAATGGCAATTAAGTACATACTTATCAATAACTACTGTTAATGCAAATGAACTAAATGCTCCAATCAAAAGACAGAGGGTGACAAAATGGATAAAAAACAAGACCCATCTATCTGCTACCTACAAGAGACCCATTTCAGACCTAGAGACACATGGCATATTGGAAATGAAAGGATCATTTACTGTGCAAATGGATACCAAAAGAAAGGCAGGTTAGCAATATTTATATCAAAGAAAATAGACTTTAATATAAAGACAGTAACAAAACAGAGGACACTAAATATATAAGAAAAATGGATCAACAAGAGAATGCAAAAATTATAAATATTTATGTACACAACATGAAAGCACCCAAATATACAGAGCAGCTAATAACAAACATAAAGAAGTAATTGATAATAATACAATAATACTAGGAGACTTAATCACCTCACTGACATCAATGGTTAGATCATCCTAACAGAAAATCAGCAAGGAAAGAATGGCTTTGAATGACACACAGGACCAGATGGATCTAACAAATATATTCAGAACATTCCATCTTAAAACAGCAGAATACACATTCTTTCCATGTACACAAGGAACATACTCCAGAATAGAACACATGTTAGGCCACAAAAGTCTCAACACATTTAAAAAGATTAAAGTCATACAATGCATTTCCGACCACAATGCTATGAAACTAGAAATCATCCATAAGAAAAAAATCTGGAAAGAACACAAAAATATGGATGTTAAATAACATGCTACTAAACAACCAATAGGTAAATAAAGAAATCAAAGAGAAAATTATATATATATATGTGTATATATATATATATATGCATATGTATATGTGTCTACATAAGGTGACAAATGAAAATGAAACACAATGGTCCAAAATGTCTGGAATGCAGCAAAAGCTGTCCTAAAAAGGAAGTTTACAGAAAAATGTGAAATAAACATCCTCACCTATACTTAATAGAGCTAGAAAAAGAAAAGCAAACAAAACCCAAAACCAGAAGGAAGGATATAATAAATATTAGAATGGAAATAAACAATATAAAAACTAAAACCACAGTAAAATAGACAAATAAAATTAGGAGCTAGTTCTTTGTAAAGATCAACAAAACTGATAAACCTTTAGCCAGACTCCGAGAGAGAGAGAGAGAGAGAGAGAGAGAGAGAGAGAGAATCAATACCACAGAGAAACAAAGGATTATAAGGGAACATATGAAAAATGATATGCCAAAAAATTGGAGAACCTGGAAGAAATGGATACATTCCTAGAAACATATAACTTCCCAAACTAAATCAGGAAGAAATAGAAAATTAGAACAGATTACCAGTAATGAAATTGAATCAGTAATAATAAAAAATAACCTCCCAACAAACAAAAGTCCAGGACCAGATAACTTCACACATGAATTCTATCAAATATTTAAAGAAGAGTTACTATCCATTCCACTCAAACTATTCCAAAAATATAGAAGAAGGAAAGCTTCCAAATCCATTCTATGAGGCCAGCATTACTGTGATACCAAAACCAGAGATACTACAAAGATAACTACAGGCCAATATCTCTGCACATAGATGCAAAAATCCTCAACAAAATATTAGCCAACTGAATCCAACAATACATTAAAAAAGTCATTCACCATGATCAAATGAGATTTAATTCTAGGAAGCAAGTATGCTTCAATATTCACAAGTCAATCGGCATGCTACATCATATTAACTAGAGAATGGATAAAAAACATGATTACTTCAATAGAAGAAAAAGCATTTGACAAAGTACAATATCCATTCATGATAAAAAAAAAAACTCTCAACAAATTAGGTTTAAAGAGAATATATCCCAACAAATGAAGACCATCTATGAAAAACTTACAACTAACATAATTCTCAATGGTGACAACTTGAGAGATTTCTCCCTAAGTTCAGGAATGAGATACGAATTTCCACTCTTACCACTTTTATTCAACAAAGTACTGAAAGCCCTAGCCTCAGCAATCAGACAAGAAAAAAAAAAAAAGCATCCAAATTGGTAAGGGTGAAGTAAAACTTTCACCATTTCTATATGATAACATATTATATACAGAAAACCCTGAAAAATCAACCAAAAAACTACTAGATCAGATAAATGAATTCAGTATGGTCATAGGATATGAAAATCAAATATAGAAATAAATTGCATTTCTATACACTAATAGTGAAGTAGCAGAAAGAGAAATTAAGAAAGTAATCACACTGGGTCCCCTGGGTGGCTCAGTTGGTTAAGTGTCTTGACTTTGACTCAAGTCAGATCTTCTGGCTTGTGAGTTGGAACCCTGCCTCAGGCTCTTTGCTGTCAGTGCCAAGTTACTTCAAATCCTCTCTCTCCCTTTCTCTCTGCCCCTCCCCACTTCTAAAAAATAAATAAACATTTAACAAATCACAAATACAACTACACCAAAAACAGTAAAATACCTAGAAATAAATTTAACCATGTAGATGAAAAATGTGTACTCTGAAAACTAGAAAACATTGATGAAACAAATTGAAGAAGACACAAAGAAATGTAACAATAATCCATGCTCAAGTATTCAAAGAATAAATACTGTTAAAATGTTCATACTACCCAAAGAAATCTATAGATTTAATGCAGTCCCAATCAAATGTTTTCACAGAAATAGATCAAACAATCCTAAAACTTATATGGAAAGAAAAAATACCCTGAATAGTCAAGCAATCTTGAAAAAAAAAAACAAACTGGATTTCAAGAAACACTAGAAAGCTTAGTAATCAAAACAGTATGGTACTGTCATGATAATAGACACATAGCTCATTAGCACAGAGATCCCAGAAATAATATCAAGATTATATCATCAATTAGTCTTTGACAAAGCAGGAAATAATATGCAATAGGAAAGAACAGTTTCTTCAACAGATGGTGTTGGGAAAACTGGACAGCTATATGAAAATAAATGAAACTGGACCACTTTCTTACACTATACCCAACTATAAGTTCAAAATGTATTAAAAACTTTAATATTATACCTGAAACCATAAAAATCCTAGAAGAGAGCATAAGCAGCAATTCTCTGATATCAGCCATAGCAACATTTTTGTATAAATGTCTCTGAGGCAAGGGTAACAAAAGCAAATATAAACTACTGGGACTATACCAAAGAAAAACCTTTTGTACAACAAAGGTAACAATCCAAAAATTAAAAGACAACCTAAAAATAGGAGATGGTATTGGTAATGATATATCCAATAAAGTGTTAGTATCCAAAATAAAATTTTTAATAAAATTTAAAAAACTCATACAACACCAAAAAATCAAATTATGTAACTTAAAAAAATAGGCAGAAGACATGAACAGTTTTCCAAAGAAGACATGAATGGCCAACAGACACATGAAAAGATGTCCAACATCAAGGAAATGCATATCAAAACCACAATGAGATATCACTGCACACCTGTCAGAACGGCTAAAATTAAACACACACACACACACACACACACACAAGAAATGTGAAAATGTGGAGAAACAGCTTGTGCAATGTTGGTGGGAATGCAAACTGGTGCACCCACTGTGGAAAATATTATGGAGGTTCATCTAAAAATTAAAAACAGAAATACCATATGATCCAGTAATTCTACTACTGGGCATTTACTCAATGAATAAGAAACAGGAATTTGTAAATATATATTCACCCCATGCTTACTGCAGCATTATTTACAATAGACAAATATTGGAAACAGTCCAAGCATCCATATATGGATAATTGGATAAAGATGTGAGATAAAGAAAATGATAATGCTATATATATATATATGTGATACATATATGTGATACATATATGTGATATATATGTGTATGTATATATATATATCAATCATATACACACACAACGGAATATTATTCAGTCATAAAACAGAATGGAATCTTGCCATTTGCAACAACATGGATGGATGTAGAGAGTATAATGCTAAGTGAAATAAGTCAGTCAAAAAAAAAAACATGATCTCACTCATAAGTGGAATTTAAGAAACAAAACAAATTAATAAAAAAAGGGAGAGAGAGAAACCAAAAAACAGACTCATAATTATAGAGAACAACCCAATTACCAGAGAGGAGGTGAGTTGGGGAATGGGTAAAATAGGTGAAGGGGATTAAGAGTAGACTTATCATGATGAGTACTCAGTAATATATAGAATTGTTGAATCACTATATTTTCAAGATAGTTATTTAGTCAGCGGACTAAAGTATGAGCTGTAGATTTCTACTCAAATGAAATTATCGTCTAAAAATTTAAAATCTGTTTAAAAACAGTTTTAAGAATGCAAAATCTTAAGGAATACTTTTTCCAGAAACACATCTTCAAAATGTACTGGAGGAGGTGTATCAGTGAGCAGGAAGATATCTACAGAAATGTCACAGAATAACTGATGATAGCAATTTTTTTAAATATTCTTTTTTTTAATGTATTTATTTTGAGAAAGAAAGAAGGTGAGGGAGGAGTAGAGAGAAAGGGAGAGACTTCCAGGCAGCTTTCATGATGTCAGTGCAGATCCTAACATGGGGCTCAGTTTCACAAACCATGAGAGCATTATCAGAGCCAAAATCAAAAGTCTAATGCTTAACTAATTGAGTCACCTAGGTGCCTCTGATAATAGAAATTTAACAAATTTAGTGAACAACCAAGTCAATAAAGAAAATCCCATGACTAATGAAAATGGAAATATAACACACCAAAATCTATGAGAAGTAACAAAAGTTCTAAGAGGAAAGTTCATAGCTATACAGGCCTACCTCCAGAGTCAAGAAAAATCTCAAATAAACAATCTAACAATCTAACCTAAAGGTAAAACAAACCTAAAGGTAAAACAAACAAACAAAACCCAACATTAGAAGGAGAGAAATAATAATGATCAGAATAGAAATAAATGAGATAGAAACTAATTAGTTCTAAGAATTGAAAAGAGATTTCAAATAAATCAGGTACAGAAGTTACAACTGATACCAATGAAATACAAAGAATGATGAGACTACCATGCATAGTTATATGCCAACAAATTGGAAAGCCTAAAAGAAATGGATAAATGCCTAGAAACATACAATATTCCAAGAATGAATCATGAGGAAATAGAAAATCTGAATAAACTGATTAGTAAGGAGATTGAATCAGTAATAAAAAACCTCCCAGAAAACAAAATTCCAGGACCAACAATGTCACTGATGAACTTTACAATTCAAATACTTAATGATTCCTTAAATGTTTGTATATTATTGAAGAGGAGGGAACACTTCCAAACCCATTTATGAGGCCAGTACACTGATACCAAAACCAGATAAAGATACGAAAAAAAGGAAAACTATAGGCCAACATTCTTCATGAACATAGATGCAAAAATCCTTGACAAAAAATTAGCAAACAGAATTCAATAATGCATTGAAAGGATCATACACCATGATCAAATGGGATTTATTCTGAGGATGCAAGGATGGTTCAACATTTGCAAATCAATGTGACAAACCACATTGTAAAGATAGATAGATAGATAGATAGATAGATAGATAGATAGATAGATAGATTTACTTTACAATGACAATGTGGTTATATATTATATCTATCTATGGATAGATAGATATAATCTATTATATAGATTATATCTATATAATATAATATGATATCTATATTATATAATTATATATATAATATATAGAGATATCA
>NW_027530084.1:1930092-2084016 GCF_008692635.1 Crocuta crocuta
TATCAATATATAGATATATAAATTTATTTTTATTTGAAGATGACATAATAGTATATATGTAAACTTCCAGAGAATTCAATGATTAAACTAAGGCCAAAATAAAAAATCATATATGGTAGAAAAAAAGACAAATAATATATACAAATTGATGTCACCTATACACACAAATTAGCAAAAGGTAGAATGGAAAAAAATGCTGTACGATGGCTACCACAATAAATTAAGTACTAAGGAATAAATTTAATAAGATATGTGAATAACATATTTGAAAAAATCTTTAAAATAATCTGAAAGACAGAACAATAGACATGAACAAATGGAATACTATTACTTTTCTTGGATAACATGAGTCAACATTATGAAGATGTCAATTGTCAACATGTTAATTATAAACTTAACATGACTGCACAAAATATTAAATAAGAGCCAGTTAAGTAAGTTGCAAAATCTTGTAGAAAAATAATTATGGTGAAAAAGCTAGAAAAATTTGTTTAAAAGGAGCAAGAGGGCATCTAGCACAACCAACTATTAAGACAAAATTAAGACAGGGTATTATGAGAATATGAATGGAACAGAATAGAAAGTACAGAGAGAGACCTAAGTACATATGTAAATTTAATATAGAATAGGCTGGCATTTCAAATGTCTGAGGAAAATATGTACTTTGAAATAAAAGGTATTAATACAATGGATAGCCTTTTGGAAAAACATCACATCTATATTCCAAATATGTCAGAATAAACTAAAAATGGATAAATTATCTAAATATAAAAAGTGAAACCATACATAGACTAGAACAGAACATTGGTGAAATTCTTTTATAACCTCTTTATAAGGAAAGCCTTTCTAACTTTCACTAAAATCCAGATACAATAATAGATGAACTGAGCTACATAAAATATTTGAAAATAACCTTTACCAGGGAAGAAAAATCAAAATTAGCAATTTTTTAAAACAAATACAAAATATGAGAAATTATTTGCAGTATACATTGCAGATAAAGGGTATTCCATAAATATAACAAACTCTAAACTATGAGCAACCAGACAAGAATATATGCTTCATAGGAAAAACAAAATACGAAAATGATTTTAAGATTCTTAATTTATAAAAATTAAGATTAAAACTTTCCTTATTAACTATTTCTCATTTATCAGATTGACACAAATCCAAAGCTTGACAATACAGTCTGCTGGGGAGGTTGTGAAGAAACACATTCTCATACATAGTTGGTGAAAACATAACATTATGCCACCCTGATGAAGGAGAATTTGGCAGTAACTATCAAAATTAAATACTTCTTTTTACTCAGCAGTTCTACTTCTGGGAATTTACTCTGAGGACCTATTCTCCGTACTACAAAAAACACATATACCATTTATTGGAACATTAATAATAATAATAATAATGGCAGCAAAATATTGAACAGAAGTTAGATGCCCTGCAATAGTAGGCTATAGATTTTTATAAACTACTGTATCTTCAAATTATGGAGAACCATGTAGCTACATAAAAAGACTGAGATGTTTATAAACTGATAAGGAGTGGCTTTCAGGACATATTGTTTAATGAAAAAAAAATTCTTGCTATCTGTTGTGTAGGAATGATAAGGAAAGAGAAGATATGTATTTAAGTGGGTTTCTCTGTGTTATGTATTTTTTTGCTTATTTTTGCCAAGTTGACAGAGAAAAAATAAAACAAATGAATAAAAATGGTTATCTAAAGATAGTAAGTAGGAACAAGGTAAAAGAAGCAGAAAAGAATAAAACGTTTATGATTCATACACTTGCATACATTATATATAATAATGATCTAATGTATAAAATATATAGCATATACTCTATAGTATAAGTAGTATTAAATAATGAATTAATATAAATATATTGATATATATATCAATACAATTCATATATGAATTGTATATTAATAATTATGTTTTAATATATATTTTAATAAACATTTATACTTTAAAATACTATGTCTGGCANACTATATATATTATTTAATGTGTGAGCCATATAAATTCTTTATATAATCAAAAAGTAAAGGAAGACAAGAATATGAAAACATTGCAATTGAATACAAATAGAAACAAATGAATTTAACCATATATCAGATTTATAACACAAATGCACGTGCATGAACACACACACAAATCTAAGTAACTTCTGAATAAAGTGTTATGACTTTAAACCCCTAGTGGGATATATTTTAAAGACAAAAGGATTTTTTTTAATCTGAATGTTATTTAGCAAGTTTGCTGTTGATATAGTGGTATAGTGTAGTAATTCTAAATTCTAATCCTATATCATGTGAAAACTGTAGAATACATAGAGTAAAAATACTGATGTTCTTAGAAGTGGGAAACGTAAGATTCAAACATGGACTGAGGAAACAGTGAAAAACTCTGCAATGTATCTATCAGAATAAAAAAAAACATATATGTATTTACACACATTTTTTTAGCCTATACCCTGGAAATGTGTGAAATGATATGCACCTAGTGAACCCAGACACTGGTTTCTTTTTAATGTTTATTTATTTTTGAAAGAGAGGGACAGAGTGCAAGTCGAGCAGAGGAGGGGCAGAGAGAGAGGAAGACACAGAATCTGAAGTGGGCTCCAGGCTCTGAGCTGTCAGGACAGAGCCCAACATGGTGCTCAAACTCATGAATGGTAAGATCATGACCTGAGTCAAAGTTGGATGCTTAACTGACTGAGCCACCCAGGTGCCCCTGCTGGTTTCTAAATTCAATTCCCCACCAAAATAAACTAAAGATCTTTGGAGAAATGGTTGCTTCCTGGTCTTCGTGAACTTGAAATATTTTGCTTAGCCAGAAAGCAAGGAAGTAAAACAAAAGAGGGAGGGAAGAAGAGGACGTTCTTTCTTAAAGGGTTCTATTAATAAATGTAAAATGAATGACATAAATAGAAAATCATCATTTTGCAAGCACTAATGTAATCACTGATTCAAACAATATCAGCATGAATGCTAGAAATATTGAATGAAATTTTGAGTACAGCATATTCATATATCTTAAAGTATCACCCACAGTTATCTATCAAGTACAAGAGAACAGGATACTTTTGCAATGGAAAAATCTCAGAGATACCATCTTAATCAAATAATTAAAGTTAGCATCACCAATGAAGGAAAAAGTCAGTATTATATGTCCTCTGATTTAATACAGTGAGAAAGGCACAATATAATCTGTATAGTGTTCTTGACAGTAATGTTTAACTTGATTCCAATAATATAGAAATAATCAGTAGGAAATTATACAAAACAACAGGCCTAGACATTTTTTTGAAAGTCCCAGAGTAATGAAAAATAAGAGAGGGATTGTTCTAAATTAAAAGAAATTAAGAAAATTGAATGTACTGAATAATATCTGATTGAATCATGATTTTATCAAAATATTGAAAATGAAATTTGAAAACTGAATTATGAGCTTATGAAAAATAAAATAACTATAAGGGATACTAAATGGATAATTGGGAAGTTTTTAATATGGGCTGATATCAGATAATATTTTTACATTGATATTCTATAGTTTGGTTGTGACAATAACATTACGGTAATGAAAAAGAATGTCCTTGTGAAGAGATATATGTTGAAGCTGTTAGGGGTGAATGATGATATCCGCAACTGATCTTCGAATGGCTCAGCAAATATGTATCTATATGTATGAAAGAGGGATTAGAAAACCAGTAAATTGGTTAACCACTAGTGAATCTAGATAAAGCATGTAAGTGTTCATTACATTATTTTTTTTAGTTTATCCATAAGTTTACGTTTATTCAAAATAAAAAGCTGGAAAAAATTAAAATATTTGGCACTAATAAACTAAAAAAGGTCATTGACTTGAAAAGGTTTAGAAATTATTTTAAGCTGCACAAAACTATCTAAGGCATCATAATATAATCACAGTCAGATAATTTAATAGTCTCTTAGCACCTAAACTAGAACGATGTAAAGGGAAGCATGTGCCATTTGATTAGCACATCATTACTCTATATAAAAAGATATCATATGATTTCACTCATGTGGCATTTGAGAAACTCAACAGCTGAACACAGAGTAAAGTATGGAAAAATAAGATAAACACAGAGGATGCAAATCATAAAAGACTGAGGGTTGCTGAAGGGTAGGTGGGGTAAGGGTTAAATGGGTGATGGGCATTAAGGAGGACAGTTTTTGGGATGAGCACTGGCTATCATATGTAAGAGGTGAATCACTGGGTTCTACCCCTGAAGGCAAGACTGACTATGCTGTATGTTAGCTAACTTGAATTTAAATAAAAAAAAAAAAGATATTCCTATCAAAAGTAGAAATACAGTTTTCTCATATATTGTCCTCATCCGCCAAATACATGTAGTAATTCAAAAGAATGTTCACTCTTCAGTTAACTGTAGGAGTGTACTGTAGATTTTGAAATAAAGTGAAGCTGGGCTGAGGTCTTAAATTTAATAATAGCAAAATCACTAATTAACTTCCACCTTGGCATCACGGAGCCCTGGTTTCAAGTCCATATCTATTATTCACCAGGAATGGAGTCACCATCTAACTTATTTAGATTGTATATTTCTTATCTGTAAATGTGAATAGGAATACCAAATTTGTTCCTGGCTCTGAAAAATTATGGATTAAATAATAGATATATGATAGCACAATGTCTGGCCAAATTAGGGGCTCCATAAATGTTATTTGAATCTGAATCTGGTATTGTCTAACAAAATCAATGGTATAACTTGTTTTTGACACTTGAACTTGGTTCTTTCTACATTAATATAGTCATCGGTGCTGTCTCCAAGAGAGAACACATTGAATTTCATGAGTATGTCCTCCCCAGCAGAGATACATCTTCAATTAACATTTGTATAAAATGACAGTTCTCAAAAAGACACAAGGCCATATGTAAACGAATAAGAAATTCTCATCCATAATTGATCCACAAACAGGATTTTAATTAATGCATTTTTCTAATAGCTATTCAGCTGTGACATCGGTATTATTGAAATTAAAACATTATAAAATATTGTTATCCCCATTATATAAATATACGTAGAAATAATTTTACCTTTTATAAATTTACCTCTTGTAGTTACTCTTTTTTTACAGAAATTTGACCAGACTATCAGCAAAGAGTTATCTAACACATTAATGAAGCAGGTGGTAATCTATGTAACATATTTTGAGAAATGTCATGACAGAAAGATCCCCAGACCCCTTCACCTAAAGATAACAAAAAGGTGCTACAGTCAATAACTCTACAAAAAAGGCAAGGAGTTCAAAAGCCCCTCCCACTCACAAAAATATTTTAATTAGTGGCATCTTTTTAAAATATGCTCCCATGGCAATAGGTGAATAAAAACAACAGTGAGTATGATAAGAAGGCAAATCCTCTAATTCACTATTTACCCAGAGGCTAAACCACATCACCTAAATAGTAGTCTACAGAGCTAAAAAGAGCACCTTGAGTGGCTGAGCTGTAGAGGAGACCCCTTCTCCCACCTACTCATATTAAATGCACACCAATCCTTGTTTGTAACCACTGATTTGTGTGGATATATGGTTTTATAATTGAGGAAGAAGAGAAACGCTTATATGGGTCTATAAGCTACCAACTCTGGCGAGCTAAGAATAATGGAGGACATGGCATCCATTTCCTGCCTGACCCATCCAAGTGTGAGCCCTTGATTCCAAAGGTTCCAGAGGTTCCAGAGGTAAAGGCAATAATGTTACTGAACTGTCTTATGAGATATTTACTGTGATTCTTAGAGGGCTTATAAGACAGAAGCTGTTGCAATGTCTTTATGAGAGTCTTTGTTTAACTCTTGACACAAGAGAAATTGTTTCCCTCCACTCTGCATTTCTGTGGCATTCTGAGGGCTGGCAGCTCTTTAGGCAGCCACACCTGAAGAAGATAGGTGGGCAGCTGTCAGCCTAGGCAGGAGGTGCAGCTCTGTGAGGCAATTATATGGGTGGAGTCTCCAGAATAGACAACAGCATGGGAGAAAGAATATTTGGGTCACATGGGAAAACATGGGATTGTGAGCACATGTGAGGCCTCTGTACCATTAATTTATACCATATGCTGCCATGGGTCAGTCTTCCTCAAAGAGCCCTTTTATCCTTTAAAAAAATTTTTTTAGACATTTCTATACTATAAGATAAAGAAAACATTTAATCACAACCTTCCAAAAATTGGGCCTCAACTAATTTTCCTTAATTTTCTAGAACACTCTGTTATAATCAGTGTTCCCCAAATATGTTAGCTAGTCTCTTTCCTCCCAGTCTCTCAACTTTGATTAAAATATATAATTTCCTGAATGTGGTATATCGCCTCCCACATTCCCTTCTTGCCCTCCTAAATACAAACTAGGTCAAGTACCATCATCTCCATAAACCCTTCATAGCCTTCAACAAACCAAGCAGTAGATCCACTGCTTCTCCAAAGATATGGCATCAATTGTCCATATTCAGATATTATGCATTGAGAACTAGAAAAAAAAAGTTGAGACATCAACAACTCTCTATTGTTTGGGAACATTTTTTCTTCTGCTGATGATTTTATATTTAGCCTTTGTATTTTAGTTTGGCTTTCCCATTTAGAAAGTAAGTTTCCTGATGATAGGGACTGTGTTATTTTATTTTCATCTTTGCATCTTCCACAGTGCTTAGCTTAGAGGTTCTCTACAAATATTTTTGGTGCATAGATTAATTCATTTATCCAGCATGGTATGGAGGGGGAAAAATGGAATATTTGGGGGTGACAACTGTACCACATTTTAAGACGTTACTCTCTTCTGCCCAGAAAATCTCTTCTTTTTTAATCTTATATTTTTAGTAATCCAGGTAAAGTCAAATTAGCAGGTCACAGTCCGCTAGCATTTAAAATTCCCCATCCCACAAGCAAAATTATCAGAGATGAAATGATCATGGGCACTTATTCATCAGGTTTACCAAGACCGAATATATGGCAGCCTGTATGTAAGGTAAAATCTATCTAAACGAAGAACCATCGTCTCCTTTTTATTACCCATTATGAATAAGTTTAAAGAGATTTAATAACCTAGACTTGCCAGGAAACTTAAGCTGTAAATAAGTTCTTTATATTTATCTTTAAAATGTATTTTTATGTACTAAAATAAAGACTCTTCTCTCCAAGTTCGTCGTTGATTAGTCAACCGCACTGGCAGAAAGACCTAAATGCTTTGCTTGGTCCTCCGCCTCCTTATTCACAAAGAATCAAAATTATAGTTATCGCGTTAAAACAATCAGCTGCTTAAAACTCCCATTTATGCGAGACAGTCAAAGATTATTGAGAACTGATGGTTATTAAACATGAAATTATAGGATTTGTGTTTGATTTTAATAGTCTCTCGTGTGCATCAAAAAGCGTTGCTTCCTCTTGCCATATGAAACCTTGCCTCTTTATTGTTTTACTAATACATTAATGTTATAAATACTTATGTCATACAATGTACAATAGGAAAAAGTCTCTTTGTATCATTAGCATGAGAAATCAGTCCTATGTGCAATTCAACACATTTCAAGACAAAAGATACCACAGATCTCCAACCTCCAGTGCAAAAGAAACTAAGCAGAAAGAGTTGCCGCCAATGTTTTTTAAAACAATATATAAAACTGGATGGTTGGGGAGGGAAAGCAAAGAGTTGATTCGCGTGACCAGGGTGAAAAGAAAAACAAACATTATAGTTGCAAAAACATATATTCCATAACAAGTTCTTAAGACTCCCAGGTGCAACATCAGCATCGCTCGAGTCTCGATTTTTATTGTAATCTTGTGGCTTTTTATTTGTAACTTATATGAAAAGAATCATATTGATTGGGGCAGATTTAACTCAGTAAAACCTATTCTACTGAGATTGTCTGTGCTAGGTGATTTTATCAAGTTCTCTTTTGGTTTCATTTTCTTCCTCATCCCTATTCCCAGGGGAGGCTGCAGCCCAGCTTGCAGAGCAAATTGCCCTAAATTGAGTTCTTTCTCTGGCATAGACAGGGCTGCCTTTGGCTCCTCAGCTTGAAAACTTTATGCATTCTTTTTTCCTTCTTCCTTAACAATCCCCTTCCCTTTTTCCAATTAAAATGGAGAAGTTTGCACCGGTACCTGCTCCCAATTAAATGAATACTGCATTACCAGCCGCACTCCCGGATCTTCTTTACCCTCCCTTCATTAGCCTTATTCCTCTGAGGCTGCCTGGCTGTCTGCCAGGGACTTATGGCAAGAATTCAAAATCTTGCACACTTTATCCCCTCCAAATCATTCTTGAATATAAGCAGTCTGCTCCTTAGGCCCAGCAAGAGAAATCCAAGAACGTGTTCAAAATGGATAGGGGGTGGGGAAGGAGAGAAGAGAAAAATGATTTATTTAAAAGGCAAAAAGCCTATGCAAAGAAAGACAAGCTAAAAGAGGTTAAGTTTCCCAGTTAATTGACCTTAGTTTCTTTTTTAAAATCCTGAACAGGAAGAACACAAATGACCGATCGGTGGCCATGCTTTATTTCTGAGCGCCTTCGTGCCTACAGGAAGTACATCATCATCTTCACACCTCAGGCATGCCGACTCCCCAACACTCAGATTATGCACCATGACCAAAAAAGCCAACCTCAGAAGCTTAGGCAGCTGCTTTTTCATAAAGATCAGTGTGGAATTTTCCAACACATGTGAGCGCTGTGGGGCCATTGCATCAGCAATTCTCAACTGACACTCGGAATCAGTAAGTGTGCGTCAAGCTGTCATGAATGATGACCCAGGTGTCAGGCCACAGAAACAAACAGGCATTATGTTTGTTTCCACTGCTTTCAGAACTGTGCAAATTCTATTTACAGAGTCTTTGAACACATTTTAGCAGAATATGTGATCAAATCCAAGTTCTTGTACATACTGTCTGTGTGACCTTAGGCAAGTTAATTAACTTCTCTGAGTCTCATGGTCCTCATTTCTAAAATAGGGATAATAAGTGTATCTAGCACCAAATGCTAGATAAGGTAAGGGGAACATGTAAATTACTTAGCACAATTCCTGTACATGGTACACAGCTAGTGTAAACTCTTATTATTGTCGCTACTAGTGTTGATATTAAGCAAAAATATACCATATTATCTGACAGAATGCTTGGAATCTTTCCCAGAACATGGCAAGGGCTAAGGACAATTGGTAGATGATTTTTAATTTTATGAAATGAAATGAATATGCTACTGGACTCTACGAAGCATACCCTTGTTTGGCACAGACACCAACGTAGCCATGACATACACTAAAGTCATTATTAGAAAACCTACCACTTAGTGGCAATTACAGTCATCAAATTCTTCAAGCACCTTAGAAAAAAATACATATTTTTAATATATATAGTCATTGTTGACTTTTTCTAAGGACAACACATGATTGCACACTTTAAAATAGTCATCACTAAAGTCAATTTGATTCAGCTCTGAGAATTAACGGAATTTAATTTATCTCTTAGCGAGAAAATTTCAAGGCATACCATAGTGCCATGGTTTACCACTTTAAAGCAAGAAAAGCCATAATTACTAAATTAAATGATTATATTGATGAAAAGACACAAAGAAAATGTATAAGTTTATGAAAGGGGATAAATATCATAAATGCATTTGTGCTGATCATTTTTACCACCCAGAATAGACACAACACTTTTCTCTACACAAACTGCAAGACTATTGCCTGATCTGTAAGAAATATACTGTGTTGTCTGAGAAACTTAAGGCAGCAGACATACTCTCAATACAGGAAGGTACTCTATAAATAACATTTTTTTGATTTATCAAATTCAAGTCCAATTTCCCATAGCACTTTGTACAATTATAGGAAGGCAGATATTGGAATCAGAGAGCTGGAATTATATTCAAGCCTCAACCTTTTCTTGCTGTATGCAACCTCTAGAAACTTACTTTGGCTTCTCAGACCCTTAATTCCTCAAATATAAATTAGATCTAAATAGCTGTAATGTGAAGTCATTATAAGAAAGGCATTTGAAATGTTTTAACTTGAGCCATAAGAAGCTCTCTACTTTCACCATTAACATTATCACAATGATTATTGTCAAGTTTTTACTTTTTAAAGCTTAGTTCTTAAAATAGGGAAAGAACCTGAAATATGAAGTCAGAGATTTTGAAGTATGTCATCAAATTCTGCTGGAACTGCATTGAATCCAACAGAGGTAACACAGACTCACTAGTTCAGATCATGCATATTTGAGGGAAACTAAATTCATATGGTTTTTAGAGATTTGGTTTTAAGGCATGCATTGTGAAACCTACTACATCCAGATATTATCTAAATTGTTGCTTAACAAAAAGATATAATCACATGTACTAGAACATCAGATATAAACAAGGTTACACAGCAATGGCAGAGTCAGGACTTAAGCTCAGGTCTCCCAATTTGAGGTAAGATCTCCCAGGTGATACTTGTACACATAATATCATAATGCAGAGATGTCATAAACCCAGTTACATGTCAGGGGGAAAAAACTCTATAAGAGAGTATGGCACTTTCTAATGTTGTACTATCACAGGCATTTTTAAATTACAAAATTAATTTTAAAGAAAAATGTATTCTAAACCTGAAGTATCACAGGCATATTCCCTGAAACCAGGCCCCTTGTTATACGCTCTTGGTTAATGGCACTATCCTCCACCCATGTCAGAAATTGAGAGCCATACTGATATTTCCCCCTTCAATAAGTTACTTGCACTAACAATTATCTTTCCATAACATTGACCAAACCTGAATCTTCCCATCAGTCTTTGATATTACTGCCTTAACTCAGGGCCTCATTGGCTCAGGCCTGAACTCCCAACTAGTCTCCATTACTGCAGCTTTCCTACTCACTCTTCATTCCAAATTCTACTCTCTGTTCTTCACATTCTCATCAAATGACCTTCCTAAACAGTCGGATTGTGCTACTCCCCAACCTGAAACCTTCAATCTCATGTCAGACTCTTCTCGGTCATCCCCCCATATGCCTATCTCTCTGCACTCTCATCCTCAGTCAATGCCCGCTCTCATTCCCCATGCCTTCTGTGTGTCAGCTGTATTCTTCATCTTTGCTCCTTGTTTTTTAGCTTACACCATTCTTCCAGTCTGCAATGCCATTTTTTTCTCACTCAGTCTAAATATTCCTTTAATGCTTGAAAGGAAACTAATGTAAGTTCTATAAAGTCCTATTACATGAAAGCTTGTCTCAGTTACGGAGACAAGTCTGTTAAAATCTCTTTAGTTTGTGGGTTTGTTGATCTTCCATCTAGTTCTATCCATTTATGCTTTATATATTTTTAATATAATTTTAGGTATACATAATGTCTATATATAAATATATGTGTATATTTATATGTTCCATTTAACTTTAAATTACTTTAAAATCTATTTTGTCTAATAATGGTACAGTTACAGTAGGCTTCTTCTGGTTAATATTTATTTGGGATAATTTTTCCAACCTTTTACTTTTATCTTTGCTATATATTTATGTTATAAGTATGAATGTTTAGATAGCATACAACTGGGATTTTAAAAAATCCAGTCTGGCCATTTCTGTCTTTTAATTGAAGAGTTTACTCTGTTTTCATTAATTGGGATTACTGGCCTATTTGAATTTATTTCACTTAATTCATGCACCTGAGACTGACCTATCTGATTTTCTTCCTGTTGCTCTGTGTCCTTAATTCCTTCCAGAAGCATTTCCTGAGCAACTATATATTGCAAACATTATTCCAGGCATTGGAGATCAGAGCTGAAGGGGACAGACAAAATCTTTTCTCTCAGTGAGATTACATTCTACTGGGTAATACAGACAATGGATAAGTAAATAATTGATTCGTAATTTCAATCGATGTTAATGAAGATATATAAAAAAATTATGTTCTATTCTTACTGTCTTTAATCTTTTCAGGAAATCAATTTTTCTACCCAGACTAAAAGAGTAGCTTTGTAATGGGTCTCTCCTTCTTTGCTTCTCTTCTGACACATCTGCTTCACTAATATTCTTATAATTCAAACATTATAATCTAAAAACCTTCAGTGCCTCCCTGTTGACTTCTTCACTGGGCAAAAATACCTTAGCCTGACATTCAAAGCAGTCTACAAAATGACTTAGATTATGTTTTCCAGCTCTTTCTTTTGTATATCCCTGTATATCTTCTATTCTCTCCAGACAAATGAACTAGTTAAGTCCTATTACCAAACACATCTAGTTATTTATTTTTTCTGCCTCTTACTCCACTTTCTCATCCCTTCAATTGGATTCACTCTCCTTTCTACTATCCTTCAAAGCATAATTTGAAATATAACTGACCTCCAAAACACCCTTCATGATTCCATATATTTGTGAGCCCTCTCTCTTCTGAATTCCACAGCACTTACTATTATTTTTTACCTTTTTATAAAGTACCATCCTATTTTTTTCCACTTATTGTAGTGTAAACTTCTTAATGGCAGGATTTTTTCTTACTCATTTTGACTTTTAAACAGTACTAAGCACAATATCCTAAAAATAACACCAGCAGTAAATATTCTTTGTTTTCTTTCAAGTTCTTTATTTAAATTTTAGTTGGTTAACATATAGTGCAATATTAGTTTGAGAAGTAGAATTAGTGATTCATCACTTGCATACAATGCCCAATACTCATCACAACAAGTGCCCTCCTTAATGCCTGTTACCCATTTAACCAATTGTACTACTAGGTATTTACCCAAAGAATACAAAAATACTGATTCAAAGGGGCACATGAACCCCAATGTTTATAGCAGCATTATTAACAATAGCAATATTATGGAAAGAGACCAAATGTCCACTGACTGATAAATGGGTAAAGAAGTTGTACATTCATTCACATATATATACACATATACATATATATGCGTATACATATATATGTATATTTATATATGCATACATATATATGTATATACACAATGGAATGTATGTGTATATATACATATATATACATAATGGAATATTAATCATCCATAAAAGAGCAGCAAATAACTCTTGAATTAAATTAACAATTGTGTCTAAGCCTCGCCACTACTTTATACTATCTATCTTTATCCTATGAGGTAACAATGCCAATAAATGCCAAAATATAAAAAATTATGTTGCCTCATCCTGGAGAAAATTGTTTTGAAAAGTAAAACACCTCAAATGATTAAAAAATTCTGGGTAAATTGTAAAAGCTAAGTAGGCAATAGAAATATAATGAAATATATTCACATTTACTTATAGTTCAAATAATGAGTAAAAGTATATCTTGCTTGCTGGGAGTGGGGGAAATAAGAAGAAGAGAAGAGGAAAGATTGGAGAGTAATTACTTCATATATGACGTATATAAGTTCCTTGAAAATGTGGACATATTATTAACACATTCATTCAACATTTTTAAAGAAAACATGTATGGAGTACCTACTACATGCAAAGCAAGCACTGTGCATCATGGAGTACAAAGATGAATAAAGCTTAATATTTGCCTTTAAGTAGATGGAGCTTAGTGAGAAAAAAGATAAACAGAGGAAAAGGTACTAAGCATCACAACAGAAGGATCTACAAAGTAAAACTGGAGAACTCAGGCAGGAGGCTCTGTAAAGGCTTCAGGTGAATTAGTTCTTCTACTGAGAGAACAGCATGAGAGCTGGAAAAGGCAGGCCTTTATGCTTTCATCGTATTTATGCCCTCTCCTAACTTGCAGATATTATAGTGATAAACTGATAATATTTTAAATAAGCTTAATCTCACACTATGGAGGTATCACTATCTATTTGCACGTAAGATACTTTACAAACTTCTGATTAAGCATAATTGTGGATGCATGCATTTACTTATTCCTTGTCCTTACAAAACCACACTAAACTGAACGTGAAAGAATTTTAAAACATAAATCTAAAGATGAAAAATGGGAGAGAACATACCAGATAAGCAATATCAAACACATTTCTGAAATGTCTTCTTCTGTTGGAAGACAGATGGATGAACAGTGACTGCTACCAAACCAGATAAAGCTGAAACTTCGTCCTAAATTGAAGCCAGTAAGAAGCTGGCAATTCTACCAAAAAGCCCAGAAGCTCTCAAGATATGGAAACACCAGGTGTCTCTGAAGGTATACATATGTATATACGGTATATGTACTCTGAAGGTGTGTGTATCTGTGTGTATAATGGGGAAGGAGTGTATGAATAAACCAACAGGACTACTTGAAAGTTTACCTAAGTTTACCTAAGACATAAGTAGATGTCTTTCCTTACCCCAACAGATGAACAGAGGTTTATACTGTAGAGATTTGTATAGTGAATAACAGGGTGAGATGTTTTATTGAGTAACAGGGGACGAAGCGCAAAACCCTTTATTAAATGGTGACCTGAAGGTCATCTTTTGTCTGTTTCCAGAACACGGTCCACTAGGCTTTCACTCTCCAAGCCTAAAATTGGAGAAGTCCTCTCTAGAGAAACTGTAAGGCCCAGAGAAAACATATAAGCCATGAGATGAAGGTTCTCCAAATTAAAAAGCTATATTACCACCTTATCACATGGTAGTAAACCTTTCCTATTAATACATTTCCATTATAAATAGGCTTTCCAAATAAGTATGAGGCCCTTACTCTTAAATATAGAGAGATAGCCAAGGATCACCAAACATGTGGAGAAATCTTCTAGCATGAAAGAGGAAAAAAAAAATAGATTCTGGAATATGAAGGGGGTCAGGTTTCTGGACAGAAATATGAAAACTAAAAGATAATTAAGGAAAGTTTACAAAGTTTTGATGCATCTGATGTATTAACATGGAAAAGGGTGATAGTTGAAGAATAAACACGCAGATTTAATAAGGGAGAAGATATGAAATATGGAAATTCAAAGAAGTGATTCAGTGTGTTCACTGATTGATCTGAAAGAAAATTGCATCATTTTTCAATGTTGAAGACATGGTTGCAGGAAACTCCGAAGGAAATATTTAAAATCAATTCTATTGACAAAGTTTTACTAATTGATTTATTTAAAAAGCTCTTCAAGTAAACTGACATACTTCTTCAATGACTGCTAGATTATGAAGAAAGAATTGTTGCTTGTTGGAGGTATCATTTGTACCTGATTCTCATAATTGAAATCAATGTCACAGATGTGCCTCTCTCTTTAAAATTGTGGAGCAAAATAAGAAAATAAGCTGTTATGTTTAACCTTTCTCCTAAAATAAAAACTCCCTAGAAATTAAAATTCTGGCCATAAATGTCAGGTCCCTTGAGTTTCCCCAGAAGTCTCACAATAAAACTTTAACGTGGGCTAGCTTTAGTGGCTACCTATTCCCCGCAACAATCCCTAATTGGGTATGTGTAATAAAATGTAAGCAATATAAATAGAACAAGATTTCATGGGAAACTTCCCTCCTTAGCTATTTAGTGATTGTTCTTTAATTAAAAGCACTTGATTACATTTTCATTCCTAAAGGAAGAGTCTGCAATTATAAAAAGAAACACTTTCTTCTTCACTTCAGTCTAGCCTCAATTCAAATCTTCCCAAAGCACTTCAAACATACTAGCTCATAAGTTCAGACTGCATCAAGAAGCCTGGCTACTATAGGAAATTGGTCTTCTGGTTTGGGTAAATCAAAAGGAGAAATATAGAAGGTTACATTGTGGGTCAGGAGTGCACCAGAGGCTCAGTGTCCAATGAAGAAGTGAAATAGATTTATTTCGTAAAAACAACGAGCAACCTCTTATTTCCAAAAACAATCTCTTTAACTTTACATAGTCAAATTATGCTATTTTCCCAAATTAAATAACTTTGACAAGGTTATTATTCAGCCTCTTTCCAGTTTCCAACAAACTAAGCAAATGCTAATCACAATGCAATGAAAACCCAGTAACAGCCTCAAAATTCACAAACCTTTGTTTGAAATCCTCTGAATCCCCAGATATAAAAAATACAAAACCTAAATCTTCTCCTCCTTTTTCTCTATCTCCCCAAAATAACCCATCCCAAAGCAAAAATAACCATTTGCACAATGCTCACATGCTACAAAATATATACAACAATTCCAAAATTAATTTCCAGAAGCACTAAAATTTCTAAATTGTGATGGAACCACTAACTTAACTAGAAAATGTTTCAAATTTCTGGGTTTCTTTTGAGAGCATAATACCGTACCTCAAGACCAGAGAGATGGGAATTCTAATATGCTACCTTCTTAAAAACTGGTGAAGGGGCTGCTAGTATGCAATGGGAAAGTTTCCTATATGAATAAATATATGGTCTATCATTTGCTAATATTTTAACTATTTAATAATGCACTGAATTTTTTCATTTCATTTCATTTCATTTCATTTCATTTCATTTATTTCATTTCATGTTTTTGGTTCTCAGTAATGTAAACCTCTTAGATTTAAATCAGAGTCATGTCCATCAAAGCCTTTCTGGGGCAAAGAATGAGCCTGTACACATAAGACAATTCTCCAAAGAAGATATTTACCAATCTTTTTTTTTAATGTTTATTTATTTTTGATAGAGACAGAGGGTGAGTGGGGGAGGAACAGAAAGAGAGGGAGACACAGAATTTGAAACAGACTCCAGGCTCTGAGCTGTCAGCACACAGCCTGATATGGGGCTTGAACTCAGGAACTGCAAGATCCTGACCTGAACCGAAGTCTGATGCTTAACCAACTGAGCCACCCAAGCACCCCAGATATTTTCTAATCTTTACCAAACATTGCCCTAAGGGTACTTAATTTCAATACAAGAACCATTATAAAATTATTTTAGAAGAACCTTGACAACAGTAAATTTGGCCTCATTATCTCAGTGTACTCACACATTTTGTGCACAGGCTCAGGACATAAGGAGTCAAAACCACCTCTGATGCTTCTTGACAGATTGGAAACAAATCGGATTCCACAAGGGTGTACACGCCAAGGACATCTAGAAGCCAAATGACAAAAAATTAAAATTTACAGATTCTGTCTATGTAGACACAGGAGCAACTCTGAGATTTTTAAATGCTAACTGTACCATCAAGAAAATGTCCATTTTTTGTTATGCTTTATTGTTTCAAGACTTCATCAAAAATTGCCCCATGCCCTGAAAGCAGATCTTCTATGTCAGAAACTTACTCCTTGGTAATTTATGTTAGCCTCAGTTTTCATTTCAAGAAGGATAGAATTTCAGATAGGATGTTGGTTTTTCATGAAGATTTATTCAAACACTTCATGAATTTTATAATTAAAACTTTAATCATTCACAGAAAGAGCATCTTAAAATGTCTCATAGAGTAGTTAAGAAGACAAGCTTTGAGGAGCTGGTATGAGTTGAAGTAGAGTTTCTTACAGACAAAAATGGAATAAAAATAGCACTTACTTCATGACAGAGATGCTAGGATTAAACATGAGCATAGTATTTGACATGATATTTAAAAAATATGAGATTTGTTATATTATTAGTCCCCATTCACTCAAAATTCACATATACTTAAGAACCACCTTCTTACTCCCTTTGCAAGTAATTACTCCTTTTTAATTAATGAAGGCAATTATTTTAGAATATTTTCCCATAGCCAAAGGAAAAAAAACAGCTTTAATGAAAAAAAAAAAAAAGGAAACAAAGAACGTTCAGTGAGCTTAGGGACTACCTGAAAACTCAAAACCAATATTAAAAAAATTAGCAGCAGAGTCCTGAGAAATAAAACCAAATAATTGTACAGCACTTTGTAACATCCAGTAAAAGCAAAGAGACCCAGTGCTAGGAGCTGCACTATGTCCTGCCAGTTCTCTCTACTTCATGCAGTATCACTAGATAGGTACAGCAGACTCCTTAGTTCTTTGTTGCCCTGAGCTTCTCCAAAATTATAATCAAAGGAAATGCTTATAAATGTGTAATTTATTTGAATGCAGTCCCAGAAAGTATGATCAATGAATAAGTGAAACCAGAAGGAGAACAAATAAATACAAGCATATATAAACAAGTCAATGTAAGCCACTAGTTGCTTAACCTAACAAGACCTTCTAAGAAGAAGCCTTATGGAACTGATTTGAGAACCATGTCCCCAAAGGAAGAAAAGGGGAAACATTAATCCATAGGCTCCCATTCCACAAAGGCCAAAGGGTACTCTGAATATTGCCACCTACACTGCAATTCCAAGTTTCTCATATATCATTGACAAACATGTGGTTTCATCCCATGGTCTCATCCCATGTGTGAGCGAGGCATTATTAATTTGCACCTACATGAAATAAACCAATGCCTGAATGCAACTGATAGTAACAGCCACAGTTGAAATAAGTGTTGAAAATTTTAAATAATGTACTAGAGTTGAGCATACAAAAATCAGTCAGGGGCGCCTGGGTGGCTCAGTCAATTAAGCATCCCACTATCGATTTGGGCTCAAGTCATGACTTTACAGTTTGTGAATTCAAGCCCCATGTCAGGCTTTGCACTGCCAATGCGGAACCTGCTTAGGATTCTCTTTCCCTCTCTCTGTACCCTTCTCATGCTCATACAAGTTCTCTCTCTCTCTCAAAATAAACATCAAAAAATTAAAAGAAAAATCAATCAGTGAAATATATTACTTGTATTAGAATGTAGTAGGGGGAAAACGAGTTCTGGTTCAAGACAGTGACATAGGAAAACTCTGAAGTCCCCTACTCCACAGAACACATCAAATTATACCTGTTAATAGAACAATTCCTCTTGAGGAAGAACAGGAGCTGACTGAGCAGCTGCTAAACAACCAAAGCTAGAGAAAGTGGCAAGGGAACAGCAAGAGAGACTGAGACAAAGGGAACCCCCATCCTTGAGCTGTCAACGGCCATGGGGAAGGATATTTACTGAGGTACCAGGAACAGGTCTCTCCATTGTTAAGCACAGAAAAAAAAAAAAGAAAAGAAAAAAGAAAAGAAAAGAAAAAAATCCTTGGTTGAAAAGAGCAACTAGCATTTAAAAGGAAGAACACAACTCTGCAAAGTGCCAGGGGAGATGCAAGAAAGCTCTTCAGATCCGAGGGACTAGGAAACACATGGTTCATGTTCCCACCTCACTTTAAAAGCCTTGACCAGAGCAGGGTCTGGACACTGTGGTAGGTGGTCCAGTCCTCTCAGCGGGTTTGCCACTTCAGAGAGCCCAGGGGTCACAAGCACCTACCAGTTGCCCAGTGTGCTGGGACACAGAAAGCAACCTGAAGTTTAATGGAATTGGAAGGGGGTGTTGTTTTACTTTTTAAAATTTGTCTTGACTTTCTTTTCTCTCTTTGGTTTTACCCTTTTCTTGTTCTTTGTTTGTTTCCTCATTTCCTTGTTTTTTTTTCCTCCTTTTTAAGAAATGTTTTTCTCTTAATTTATTATTTTATTTTTCTTTTATTATTATTATCATTCAGTTATTCTTTCTGTTAAAAGCCATGGTTAAAAGAGTAGCTAGCATATATAACCACAACTCCAACCAGCCAACAAAAGTCACCAAGTGGAAATACACAAGATCACTCCTTCAAATTTAGAAGTAGCCATTTTGCCTAATCATAGAAAGGAACACAGAAAATCAAGCAAGATGGACAAAGGAATATGCTTCAAAAGAAAGAACAAGAAAAAAAAAAACCTCAGAAAAAGAACAAAATGAAACAAAATTAAGCAATACATCTGATAAACAATTTTAAGTAATGATTGTAAAGATACTCATTAAGTTGGAGTAAAGAATGGAAGAACTCAGTGAGACCTTCAATAAACATAGAAAACATTTATTTAAAAATTTTTTTAAAGTTTATTTTATTTATTTTGAGAGACAGAAAGAGAGAGCAAGCAGAGGAGGGGCAGAGAGAAAAAGAAAAGGAATTCCAAGCAGGTTCTTCACTGTCAGCATGGAGCCTAATACAAGGCTCAGTCTCACAAATCAGATATCATGACCTGAGCCAAAAGTAAGAGTCAGATGCTTAGCCAACTGAGTTACCAGGCTCCCCGGGATAGAAAATATTTAAAAAGAATCAATCAGAATTGAAAAATACAATAACTAGAGTAAAAATCACACTGAAGCGAATCAACCGTAGAATAGCAGATGCAGAAGAACATATGAACAATCAGAAGGACTGGGTAATGGTAAGTACACAAGTTGAATGGCAAGGAGAAAACAATTTTGTTAAATGGGGATAGATTAAGAGTTCTTTTAGGAACATCAGGTGAACAGCATTTGCATTATAGGAGTCCCAGAAGAAGAGAGAGAGAAATATGTAGAAAACTTATTTGAAGAAATAATAACTAAAAACTTCCTAATGTAGAGAGGGAAGGGAGCAGCATGATATATTCAAAGTGCTGAAAGGTAAATACCTATAATTATGGTTATGGGTACTCTGCCCAGCAAGGTTATCATTCAGATTTGAAGGAGAGATAAAGTTTCCCAGATAAACAAAAGAGTTTATCATCACCAAACCAGGCTTACAAGAAATGTTAAAGGGACTTCTTTAAGTGGAAAAGAAATGGCCATAACTAGACATAAGAAAAAATATGAATAAAAGGATATAAAATATGAGTACATATACATAAAATGTGGAAAAGAGAGTATTAAAAGAAGAGAAAAGGAAAAAACAAAGACTTTTCTTTTTCTGTTTTGTTTTTGCCTCTTGTTTGTTTTTTGTTTTTTGCTTTTAGAATGTGTTTGAACTTAAATAACTATTAAATTAATATGAACTACTATTTACTTAGGATGTTATATATGAACATCATGGTAACCACAAACCTAAAACCTATGATAGATACACACAAAAAAAGAGAAAGAAATCCGAACAATGTACTGCAGATACTCATCGATCACAAAGAGAACAAGAGAAGAAGAAAGGAACAGAAAGGATCTACAAACTCAACCAGAAAAACAAATATTTAAAGTGATAGTAAGTACATATCTAATTATGGTAAATGTAAATAACCTAAATTCTCCAATCAAAAGACAAAGAGTGGAAGAATGGGGAAGAAAAAAGAAAAGACCCATCTATATGCTGATTCATCTCAAACTTGAAAAACCCACAGTTAATCATCCTCAATGGTACAAAACTGACAGTTTTCAGGAACAAGACAAGGATGTCCATTCTTACCACTTTTATTCCACATAGTACTAAAAGTCCTAACCACAGCAATCAGATAAGCTGAGAAAGAAATCAGATAAGAAATCAGAGGCATCAATATTGTTAAAGAAGAAGTTAAACTCTCACTCTTTGCAGATGACATATTACTATACCTAGAAAACACTAAAGATTCGACCAAGTAACTACTAGAAGTAATAAATGAATTTAGTAAAGTGGCAGGATACAAAATAAATACCCAGATATTGGTAGTATTTTTATACAACAGCAACAAACTTGCAGAAAGATTTACAATTACACCAAAAATAATAAAATGCCTAGGAATAAACTTAACCAAGGAGGTAAAAGATCTGTACTCTGAAAACTATAAAAAATTATGAAAGAAATTGAAGATGACACAAATAAATGGAAGGATATTCCATGCTCATTGATTGGAAGAATTAATATTGTCAAAATGTCCATATTGCCCAAAGTAATCAACAGATTCAATACAATCCCTATCAAAATACCAATAGAATTTTTCACAAAACTAGAATCATACTAAAATTGTATGGCACTACAAAAGACCCCAAATAGCCAAAACAATCCTGAGTAAGAATAAAGCTGAAGGTATTAAAATCTAAGAAATAAAGATATACTACTAAGCTGTAGTAATCAAAACAGTGTGGTACTGACACAAAAATAGACATACAGATCAATAGTACAGAATAGAGAACCCAGAAATAAACTTCTATGACAAAAGAGGCAAGAATATACAATGCAGAAAAAATTTTTCTTCAATAAATGGTGGTAGGAAAATTGGACAGCTACATATATAAAAATGAAACTGGAATATTTTCTATTACTATACACAAAAATAAACTGAAAATGGATTAAATACCTAAAAGTAAGATCTGACACCATAAAAATCCAAGAAGAGAGTACAGGCAGTGATTTCTCTGATATCAACCTTAACAACATTTTTCTAGATATGTCTCCTAAGGCATGGGAAACAAAAGCAAAAATAAACCTGGAACTACACTAAAATAAAAGGCTTTTGCACAGCAAAGGAAACCATCAACAAATCAGATATCCAACCTACTGAATGGAATAAGATATTTGCAAGTGATATATCTGATAAATTATATATATACATATATATACATATATAATATGTATATAATTATATATCCAAACTAATTTATATAATTTGACATCAAAAAACCCTAAAAAAACAATTAAAAAATGAGCAGAGGACCTGAAAAGACATTTTTAAAGAAGATATTCAGATAGCCAACAGATACATGAAAAAATACTCAACATCACTAATCATCGGTGAAATGCAAATCAAAACCACAATGAGTTATCACCTCATATCTGTGACAATGGCTATAATACAGAAGACAAGAAATAACCAATGTTTGTGAGGATGTAGAGAAAAAGAAACCCTTATACACTGTTAATGGAAATGTAAGTTAGTATAGCCATTGTGGTAAGCAGTATGGAGGTTCCTCAAAAATGTAAAAAAGAGGGCACCTGGGTGTCTCAGCCAGCTGAGTGTCCCACTCTTGATTCTGGCTCAGGTCAAGTTCCCAGGGTCATGGGATTGAGCCCTGCATCGGGCTTTGTGCCGAGCATGGAGCCTGCTTAAGATTCCCTCTGGCCCCTTCTTAGTATGCTCTGTCTTTCTCTCTAAAATACACACACACACACTTAAAAATAGAAATATCAGATACAATAATTCCACTATTGTATATTTATCCAGGGAAAACAAAAGCACTAACTCAAAAAGATACAACACTCCCATGTTTATTGCAGTATTATTTACAATAGCCAAGACATGGAATGGAAGCAATCTCAGTGTCCATTAACATATAAATGGATAGGAAAAATATGGTATGTGTTAGTAACAACACACACACATACACACACAGGAATATCACACAGCCATAAAAAAAAAGGATAATAGTGTGCCATTTGAGACAAAATTGATGGACCAGGAGGTATTATTGTATAAATCATACTCAGAAATACAAATACCATATGATTCCACTCATAAATGGAATCTTGAAAAAAAAAAGCAGAATCAGAACTACTAATAGAGATAGTAAACTAATGTTTGTCAGAGGGGAGGAGATGGGGCACTGGGCAAAATGAGTGAAGGATAATGGGAGATACAGGTCTCCAGTTATGGAATAGATAAGTCACAGGAATAAAAAGCAGAGCAAAAGGAATATAGTCAATATTATTATTATTATATTGGTTTAATGGGTTATATAGTACCTATGCTTGGTACCTATACTGGTACCTATACTTGTGGTGAACATAACCTAATGCATAAACTTGCCAAATCACTAAACTGAACACCTTAAATTACTGTAACACTGTATGTCTACTATACTCAGATAAAAATATTTTAAAGGAGAATAATAACAGAAAAAAAAACATGATCATCTTAACTGATGCAGGAAATCTAACTGATTTTGTGAAATTTAATACCCTTTCATGATAGATACATTCAACAAAATGAGAAGAAAATTTCAAGGAGAGATAAATATAATAAAGGGCATTCTTGAAAAACTCATGGCCAAAATTATATTCAATAATGAAAGACCTAAAGTCTTCCCCTTAAAGGAAACAACAAGATGAGGATGCTCTTTCACCATTTGTATTCAATTATACTA
Organism: Crocuta crocuta; assembly: GCF_008692635.1. Classification (NCBI taxonomy): domain Eukaryota; kingdom Metazoa; phylum Chordata; class Mammalia; order Carnivora; family Hyaenidae; genus Crocuta; species Crocuta crocuta. The sequence continues at coordinate 1,953,832 of NW_027530084.1, forward strand.
GATACTCTAGCCATAGTAATAAGGCACGAAAAAAAAATCTGTCCAAATTGGAAAAAAAAAATTATTCACAGACAAAGTTTGGCTGTAGTTTGTAAAACTCCCCTGTGCCTATGCTTACAATCATCCTTTAGCAAGACTAAATGTTATGTAAGTCACACTTGAACTTTCAACAACATTGCCTTGGATGGGAGGGAAAGGAAAATAAAATTTATCTTTGTTCTCTGCTTCTTATGATGCTAAAGCTTCCATCTTATTGTGCATTTAAAAATAAAAATAAGGCTAGACCTAATACAAAGGTCAAATCTAAATTTTCCAAGAATGCAAACTAACAACTAACTTCCTCAACTCCCAGAAGCTATGATTCTATAAAGACCAGCAGTCAATCTTTGTCAATCTTCCCACAAGACAGCAAGCACCCTTATTGCTTGGATGCCTGCTAGAAGAATCCTGAGAGCACCCTTTTTATGACTGTTTTTATCTACTTAAGTAGTTTATTACAAGAGAGAAACCTATTCATGCCTCTCTCTCTCTCTCTCTCTCTCTCTCTCTCTACTGTGGCACAGAGAGGAAGAAAATTTATATGAGTGTATGTGTGTATGTGTGTGCATGTGTATGTATAAGTCCTATACATGTATATATTACACAGACAATTTTAAATTTTATTAACAACCCTGAATGAAGTTATTATTAAGTTTGCCTTGTAAAATAGAAAACGGGATTTAAAATAATTTGCTATATGTCACTGTATACATAGGGGACTACACTAGTATTTGGATTCCTGCTATATGACCATAAATCCTGTATTCTTTCCACTTTAGCACACTCTACCAATGAGGCTACCACTTAAAAAAGAAAGCAGAGAGAAAGAAAAAGCAGTTATATCAAGTTTATGATTAAAGAACAGGTTTTTAAAATTTGGATCTATTAAATTAATTATGTATCATTTCTTAACAAACACTCCAATCTGCTAATCAAAGTGTAATACAAACACATTTTCCACTATGTTTTAACACAATTTATTCATATTAAACAGAAGCCATGTTTTATCCCCTGCCACTTTCCCTGATATGAGATGATCACATATATATATACTGTATAGATACTCCTCAACACAGCTACAAAAGGCAATTAAACCGAACTCAATAATTTTGCAGTTTTCTTTGCAGCCTCAAGAGGAACAAGGCTACATGTGTAACTCCCTTTTTATGGGATCTTACTGAGATCAGAAAGGAATAATTATTCCTTGATTAAGGCACAGTAAATCTCCCACATACTAAGGCTAATTTATTTAGCTATAAACCACAGTGCAATAACTTTTGTGCTATTGTTCATTCATGCACAGAAGAAAATTACATATACCACTTAGAAAAAATAATACTGACACCAAGGAATATTTTGTGTTTATTTTAGATTAAGAGCAACTGAACATTCACCCACAGAATACCAACACTAAGCATGCGTGTGTGCACGCACATGAGTGCGCGGGCACGCACACACACACACACTATATTAGTGATGCCCTCTTTTTATTTACTGATAACTCTGTTTAAGAAACCTAATATTAAGGGGCATCTGGGTGGCTGAGTCAAGTAAGTGTCTAACTCCTGGTTTCAGCTCAGGTCATAATGTCATGGTTTGTGGGTTCAAGCCCCACATCAGGATCTGTGCTGACAGTGAGGAGCCTGCTTGGGATCCTCTCTCTTTCCCTCTCTTTCTGCACCTCTCCCACTTGTGTTCTCTCTCTCTCTCTCTCTCATTCTCTCTCTCTCTCTCTCTCTCACACACACACACACACACACACAGACACTAAATAAATAAACTTAAAAGATAAATTTACTAAAAAAAGAAAACTAATATTAAACAGTCTGAAAATAAAATCTGAAAATACAGGGCATCAGATGTTAGGAACAAGTCTATCCCTTGTGCTTACAGTAAAGGCAACCACAAAGAAACACACTGTATGACTGACTCTGCAGCAAGTGAGTACAAGGCTAAAATGGGTAACGTACATTTAAAATTTCTCACTAGAGGTATATAGGATGTGCAATTAAAGAATCATCATTACTGAGTAAGTATCCATTTATTATGGGTACATTGCACACTAGAACTCTGAAAAAATAGTAAATAAATAATTGTGCTCTTTTAATGGACCTTGGAGCTAAAAGAGAAAGCAAACTCACAGAATTGAAAGAGATAATGTAACTGCATATGAAGACATATTTGACACTTCACATAAATTCATTCCTTTAGACTTCCTCATGTATTAACTGAACCCACAGCCATAGCCAGATATGGGGGGGGGGGAGGACAGAGGTGAATGGGAGAGATGCCTGCCTACATGTCTGATGGGTTTAATGCATAAATATTTAAGGATATACATATATGTACACCAAAAATGCAGAGATGAATAAGCATGAAGAGTGATGAGGGCAGTGCTGAGGATTTAGTGGTGACCCATTAGCCCTCAGTATACAATACTACTAAGCTAATAATATTAATAATTCCTATATTTTCATGCAGCTTCACTGAGGTACACAATACATCACACCTTTCATCTCTACTAATAATCCTGAATCTTTGATCTCAGAGACCCACTATACCGCTGCCATCTAAATTTGCTTTAGCTCTAACTCAATGTGGAAAGAGGGAAACTAGTGCCTAACTTTGATCAGCTACTTCTGACCTACCTTATACAACACTTGCACACACAAAACCATGCTTCCTAGTCCTATTTAGGACCTAGATTACTCTTATTGTTCAGGGACCCTGTGAATAACACAAAGGGAGTCTACATACCCCAGCCTTCCTTGCAGACAGACGGGACATGTAACAGTTATGGCCAGTGGAATGTTGGATGTAAGTGATGTTTGTATGCCACCTTAATCTCTGGCTCCTAGAGCAGGCTGCACAAGGCACCACCCTTTCTTTTTCTATCCATTGTCTGTGGGACACCAAGGTGAGTTTCTACTACATGTTGAGAATAGCATTATTACATCAGGGGAAGCTTCTGGATCATTGAATGACTATATAGTACAAGATGTTCTGTACTGTTTTCATCATGGACTATGAACAAAGAGCTTCCCCTTTGGTCCTTGGTTGCTTTAAAATAGTCTAGCAACCAAATTACAAAAAGCTTAATAAAGGTATTTATTAACATTAATAAAGGATACCAGTAACGGTTCCCTACTTTTAGAAAGTTGCATTAAACCACTTTGCTTTTATGTAATACCTACATTTAAGTACCTGTTTTCACTAATTAAAAGAAGTCCAAAGGAGATTTTCACTCTTATCAAAAAAGGTGAAAATCAAAAATACTATGAAGTGTCTGTTTTGCAGCAAACAGTTATAAAGGTAATGTTGCACCCCAAGCAGCAAGAGTGGCCCCACCAAACTCCTTCCCCAGGAACTACACTCAGCATTTCAGCATCAAAGCTACCACAGCTCTGAACTGTGTCCATGAGCATGTGTGCTTTGTCTCAATGTATTTTGTGCATCCATTAGCAAGATGTTCCTAAGGTATCAGGAAAGACTAAGATTATTTTGGGGGTTTGGGAATGCTCAAAAATGTTTAATATAAATTGGGGCACCTGGGTGGCTGAGTCGGTTAAGCATCCGACTTTGGCTCAGGTCATGATCTCACGGTTCGTGGGTTCGAGCCCCGCATCAGGCTCTGTGCTGACAGCTAGCTCAGAGCCTGGATCCTGTTTCAGACTCTGTATCTCCCTCTCTCTCTGACCCTCCCCTGCTCACACTGTCTCTCTCTCAGAAATAAAGCATTTTTTAAATAATTTAAAAAACATTTAATATAAATTAATGGTAATTCCTTCCTTACACCATTTTTGTTTATGAAAGTTTTCATAGGAACACTCTACTTTCACATAGCAGGGAAACCTGTATCATGTTATACTTGTCCATAGGGAGTTAAGACAGAAGAACTGAGGGTAGAAAGAAGACATAATGAATTGGCCAAAGCAAAAGTAAGTTGAAAGCTGGCACTCCTTTTTTTGAAGCAGAATTATTCTTTTCTATACCCATATTACTGCTTATGTAATTCTATACACCCCATCACCATGACAACAAAAACCCCACTCCCACCCTCTGCCCTACCTCCTGGACAGTCCTACACTGTTTTTGTCCATTCATGCCCTTCCAGACCCAACTATCAAATTGTCTTCACAGGAAATCTTATCGAGGTACCATTCCTGTCCTTTGATCACTTCCTCCCTGCATCCCCTGGCATTTACACACAGTTCATTGGAGTGAGACAGCTCTTTGTCATCTGTTGGATTTCCTTGTGAGTACCTCGAAGGCAGAAATCACCATTTTTGGCATCCCCAACACCTATCCCAGAACTGTACTGAGAGTATATACTTACAAGCATTGGTTAAATCCATTCTTAATAACTGGCACTGCTATTTGACAAAGCTTTTGTTTCAAACTTTTATTTTGTCTTTCCAGTGTGATTTCAAATGGCTTGAAGTTAGGGCTGTACTTTTTTTCCCCTCCCAAGCCTACTTCTGTGTCATGTATTAAGTAGACACAAATAAACTATTAAGTAGTTGTGGTTTTCACTCTATGTTTTTCCAAATGCTCAGAGACTAGTTAAAAACTAAAAGATATTTAGGAGGAAAAAAGAAAAATGTGTATATTCTATAGTTATTTATGACTTTCTCTCTAATTCTGAGATATTTTCCTCAGTCATGGTTAGAAAGGAAATGTAAGAAATCTTCAGGAATAGGTACTGAAAAAGTACTCCTAACAATGTCCTATTATTTTATATAAAAAATTAAAATAAACAATGGGCATTATTTCCATTTCTAATAAGTGTATAGTTGACCTCCCACCAGAAAGTTTTCACCCTATTAAAAAATGTTACTTCTTTTTTTTTTTTAATGTTTTATTTATTTCTAGGAAAGAGAGAGACAGCATGAGCAGGGGAGGGTCAGAGAGAGAGGGAGTCACAGACTGAAACAGGCTCCAGGCTCTGAGCTGGAGCTCGACGCTGGGCTCGAACCCACGAACTGCGAGATCATGACCTAAGCGAAAGTCGGACGCTTAACCGACTAAGCCACCCAGGCGCCCCTAAAAAATGTTACTTCTAATATTAGTCATTTCTTATATTATCCGATATTTTTCTACGACGTAAGCAGATCCATTCACTGGTAAGAGTATCCTTATTATGAGAAGAAAATGTACCTTAAGCTACTTTGGTGTATACTTCTTAAGGTTATCTATTTCATTTATTAATTCTTTGCTGCTTCATCTGCCTTCTGATTTTAATTTGGATTCCTATAAAGATATGTCCATATAGGGGCTGCTGAGTGGCTGAGTGGCTGTGCTGACAGCTAGCTCAGAGCCTGGAGCCTGCTTCAGATTCTTTGTCTCCCTCTCCCTCTAACCCTACCCTGCTCACATTGCCTCTCTCTCTCTCTCTCAGAAATAAATAAAACATTAAAAAAATTAAGTAGATATGTCCATAGAAAAAGGCTAATCATGGGTAGATGAGTATTTCAGTACACATAACAGTATCTTGTTCATTTACCCTAGTAAGTTGACATCCTAAGATATTCATCTATAACTATGAAATTTGTGAAGTGTGTATTTTTGCACAAAGACTGGGCCATTGGCTGCATGCTGACAATGTGGATCATGGTCAACTGGACAAGGTAATACCACCCAGTGGAGAACATCATGTTGGCCATCCAAGGTTCCTCTTGAGATGTTCACCCTATTGTATACTTTACATCTCCTAAGCACCTGATATTCTACTCATTTCAGGTCTTATCTGTTAAAGATGTTTCACTAGATAACATTTAAGATTCTCCTCAATCCTGAGAGTCCATGGCTCTAAGCTATACGTGCCTCCAACAAAGACTATATTTTATTCCTGTTTGTATCCCTATTATGGGCTGAATGTTTGTGTCCCCCTACAATTCATATGTTGAGAACCTAACCCCAAGTGCTACGGTGTGAAGAAATAGGGACTATGGAAAGAGATTAGGTCATGAGGGTAGAACCCTTATCTATGGGATTAGTGCCATTGTAAAAGGAACCCCAGAGAGCTTCCTTCCCCCTATACCATCTGAAGACATAGCAAGAAGATGGTCATCTGTAAATTAGAAAGTAGGCCTTTACCTGACATCAAATCTTCTAGCACCTTGATCTTGGACATCCCAGATTACAGAATTGTGAGAAATAAATTTCTGTTGTATGTAAGCCACCCAGTCTATGGTATTTTTGTTATAGCTACCCAAATAAACTAAGACAGTCCCCCTACTGTCCAACATAGGTCTAGACAAGGTAGGTAATCAATATGAACATGTTGAATTATTTATTGATCTACTGTAGGCTTCAAATTTATTGTTTCTTCTTTTTCTTAATTAGTTATGGAGAGGGTATGGATATTAGAGTTGGTGGGAATGGAGAAATGTGCTCAGTAGAAGAACTACTGTATGTAAGGCTTTCTGGTGAGTACTAAATCCTAACAACCTTGGATGTGATTGTTATTTTATTTCAATGTTACAAATGAAGAATTTATTGTTCAGAGAATTTTTTTTGCTCAGTACCACAATGGCAGTAATATAAATATAATTGGTAGGATTTGAATTCAGAGATTTTCTGCTTACACTACTATCATTTTCTGCTAGTCTTTCCACATTTTAACACCAGCACCTTACACCATTCTTGCACAAAATAAATGCAGTAAATGTTTATAAGATAAGTGCTCCAATGTTGTTCTCTGAGATAAAAGGAACAATAACAAGTGAAGGACTTTATGGCTTGTAGCTATTTCTTAGTAGCTATGAGGTTGAAAAGAGGAATTTGGAACTTCCACAAGATATCATTTAAGTCAGAAGGTCTGTATAATATATGCCCACTCTTGTTTTTTCTAAATTCTACTTTATTCACTGAAGTTCATGTGTAGGTGGAGCTTTTATTTTGAGGAAACTCACAGAAGAGGACAAGATAACTAATAAAGATATTAAACAAAGAAGCATTCAAATTTTTGTAAGAGAAATTCAACACCTGAAAAATCCTACTATATAATTGTCAAATACTGAAGTGTTTTTATATTAGTAGCTTCTCTGAGACATTGACATGACCCAGTTAAGTCCTGACCAAAATTTGCTAAATTGAGAGAAATTGCCTTAAGAGTGTAGCCTACAGTTTCATCAACACACGTATCTGAATCTATAATTTTGGTACTAACTGTAATTTAAAGAAGAATGTATCAGAAAAGAAAGTATATGTGAGCTTCATTTTCTATTTCACAACTGAATACAAATCAAACATATATATATATATGACTTAAAAATTATAACTTAAAAAAGGCGGGGGGGTGGCACCTGGGCAGCTCAGTTAGTTAAGCATCCAACTCCTGATTTTGGCTCAGGTCATGATCTCATAGTTTGTGGGATTGAGCGCTGTGTTGAGCTCTGCTCTGACAGTGTGGAGTCTGGTTGGGATTCTCTGTCTCCCTGTCTCTCTGTCCCTTCCCTGTGCTCACTTGCTCTCTCTTCTTTCTCAAAATAAATAAACATTTCAGGGTGCCTGGGTGGCTCAGACGGTTAAGCGTCCAACTTCAGCTCAGGTCATGATGTCACAGGTCGTGGGTTCGAGCCCTGCATAGGACTCTGTGCTGACAGCTAGCTTAGAGCATGGAGTCTGCTTTGGATTCTGTGTCTCCCTCTCTCTCTGACCCTCCCCTGTTCACGCTCTCTCTCTCTCAGAAATAAATAAAACATTTTAAAAATAATAAACAAGCAAAAAAGCAAACAAACATTTAAAAAAAGAATTATAGGGGTTCCTGGATGGCTCAGTCAGTTAAGCATCCGGCTGCAGCTCTTGTGATATGGTTCATGAGTTCGAGCCCCGCCTCAGGCTCTGTGCTGACAGCTTGGACCTTAGAGCCTGGATCCTGCTTCAGATTCTGTGTCTCCCTCTCTCTCTGCCCCTCCCCGACTCATGCTCTGTCTCTCTCTGTCTCTCAAAAATGAATAAACATTTAAAAAATGTTTAAAATAAAAAGATTATAACTTTCATTTTTGTTAAAATATCTTTGTTCCATTAAATAATAGAGATCTTTTATTTATTCCAAAAAAAGTATTTATTGAATCTAGTATAACCTGGTAGGCACTAAATTCTGTATATTCAGGATGGTCAAACTACATATTCGATGAATTACTACCTCATAATAACATATAATTTATCAGGGAAATATGATATTTTTACTTACACCAATAATTTCATCATTTCAACATGTGATGTTGTTGGTTATTTCAACATCCTTACTTAGCAATAAATGAATAATCCTATTTGGTCTCCCAATTTTTTTCTGGCCCATAAAGTATATAAATTTGGAAACCAATGGAATCAGGATGTAAGAATAGGTCAAGAAACTGAAGTAAAGAGCAGTCTTGGTCATGAGGGAATGAGAGAAATAGCATTTACAAAGAAGAATGTTATAATCACAGTAGATATTTTTATAGTTCAAGATCTGAGCAGTAGAGTAGTTCTGGCAGTAGTCATCCTTTTAGTATGAAACTAAGGAAATAAGCTGCTGAAGTACTGGAGATAACCACAATTTTCTGTGGACCTCTTATGTGCCATTGGTGTCATATGTGTTATCATTACAACAGAAAAATGGGACATACTATAATTATTATTCTACAAGTAAGGGAAATAAGGCACAATGAGATTAAGAAAATTGCCCAAGGTCACATAGTAGGAAGTGATTCAACCCAGTCTGTATTCCCAAGTCACTCTTTCAACCTCCATGCTCTGTAGGCTCAAATAAAAAAGGTCAGTGGAGTAATAGAAACCAAAGTACAGTAAGGATAGGGAGGAAATAGATGGGTCATCAGTGGGATGGCTGGCAGAAGAGTGTGAACTAAGTTACAAGATCCCCAAGAAATATCAGTGGCTTTTGGAGTTTGTTGGCCACCAATACAGCCTGAATACAAATCAGAGCACGCCAGAAAACAACAGCATGTTTTCCGTGGAGCAAATGAGATTTTTTTTTTCTTTTCTTCCCAGAAGTAATTAAATCTAGTGGCCTAGCATTCCTGGGAAATATTATTCAAAATGTAGTTTCATGAGAATTTGCTTTATGATAGTAATCCCACAGTAGTAGGAAAGTTGTAGACTTTCTTATGGAGAGTCATAATGTATATGTAGACTCATAATTTTACTTCTATTATTAAATAGAAATGATTCTCAGTTTTCCATCTCTATCAACAAGTTGGCAGAGGATTTATTACTTTTGCATATTTTTAAATCTAGCAGTATCACTTTCGTTAATCTATCCTGGGATATAGTATCTAGAATAAATTGTGATATAAAGTAATAAACATATAAATCACTCTGTCATCATCCAATTGAATAAACATTTATAATTTTTTGATATCCAAAAGCCCAATCAAGTTATAATTTTTAAATGTATATATACTGATTAGTCATTAAACACTGTAACATTTATTATTAATAGATGTTACTAAAAATATATGACTCTTCTTATTAAGCCTTATGAAGCCACATCCAACCTTCATTCTATTAACTAACCATCATTAGAGTCTACTTTTACCACATTTCTCACTTTAGCCTAATCTAGAAACCAAGTTTAGAAATTCTCCCTAAGAAAATGGCCACATTGGAATAATCTTTCTTTCATCACTATTATTTCTGCCTAATATGCAAAACATGTTAGTTTCATAATTATAACTCATAATTTTCCTCACCAATTTCATGTTTATCCCCCCTTATCCATACATTTTAGTTACATACCTATGCATTTTTAAAATTTGCATGAAATATAATACATATATAGAGAAGTTCATAAATGGCTGAGTGATTTATTATAAAGCAGAGCCCCACATAGGTACCTCCTGGTTCAAGAAACAGGACTTTAGTATCACCATTTATAAAGCTCTTTTTGAAATAATACATTTAGGCAATGATCATCAGTGACTGCTAACCTTACTGAAAGAGAGACAAATGGATTCTACCTTCTTTCTAACAGAAGTAAACATCACCTATATTCTTTCCCCTTAGCCCCATGGAACCTAAACCAAATCAAGCCTCTAATTCTAATTTCCAGTTTACAGGAAATACAGGGGACAGAGGAATATATTTAAAAAACAACAGGGAGATGCCATTAGCAAATACCAAGACTGTAGAAAACTGTAGTTTTTTCAAACAACAAAAATGTAAGAAAAGAAAAATAAAGAGAATGAAAGCTTAAAGACAATAAGGACTTAACTGTAGAATAACCATATACTTTTTATCCAAAACAGAATATTTTAGAAAGTTAAAAGGGATACTACTGAAATGGAACTCTGAAGACTCTAGAATGTACAGTCACACCATTCAAGAGGCATAACAGTCAAATAAAAGAGGTTAGTCATTTTGTGGGTCCTGATTTGAACAAATAAACTGTTAAAACTATTGAGAATATCAGGAAAGCTTGAATACTTATTTACTTATTGGACATTACATTTGTTAGTGTTATAATGGTATGTTTCTAATACCTTATCAATTATAGATACATGAAAAAATTTACACATTTGAAAAGATATGATGTACAAAATTTAGTAAAAAATGATCCATGTTGTAGGTTGGGGTGGGGGTAATACAGATGAAATAATATATTCCATAAATTAATAATTTATGTAGGTTTTAAAAATATATATTATGTATATAATATAATGTTATATACAGTTCTATTGTATTAATTTTCCTTGCTATATTACATTTCACTTTATGACTACAACATGTAATATTTACCCATTCTAGGATTTTTGGACATTTGGATCTTTTCCAGTTTTTGTCTATGACAAAAGGAGCTAGGGATCCCTCTGAGACCATTTTATAAGGCACTAATCTCATTCAGGAGAACTCCATCCTCATGACCTCATCAATTTCCCAAATCTCTACCTCCTATACTATCAACACTGGGGGTTAGAATTTCAATATATGAATTTCAGGGGTACACAAATATTCAGACCATAGCACCACATAGAAGAAGAATTTGCATTGCTTAACATTTGGTATTGTCTTTATTCTAAATTTTAGCCATTCTTGTGGGTATGTAGTGGCATCTTATGGACTTTAATTTGAACTCCTAGTTCAGTACCTTTTCCCTATGTTAATGGCTAAAACAAGTCTATTTTTCTAAAGTATTATCTCTCCTTTTTTATGTATAGGTTTTCTTTCAGAATGTAAGCTTTATTGATTACATTTTTTTGGAAATATCCACTCCTACTCTGGGGACTTCTTTTTACTCTTTATTAAAGCCATCATCAAGCAGTGATTCTTAATTTTAATGATGTCTGAAATCCTCCAAAAATAGACCCAAGACAGGAACCTGCATATACAGTTTAATTAGGAAGTGATCCTAGGTATTAGAAGGGACTAGGAAGCCTTAGGGAGGAAAGGAAAACTAATACAAAGGTGTGTTTTTTACATCACCAATCTAGGAAGCAGAGCTTAATTCTGCTACAACTCCAAATTTGTACAGAATCCTTTCCAGAACCATCTGTCTGAAAGACAGGAGACTAAACCTTTTTATCCTAGTTCTTGCCCTCTCATTTTAGGACTGTGCTTAGGACCATTAATCCCATACTCCCAGGTTATGTTTGCACACTTTCCAAGAGAATGCTTTCTGCTACAAAAGGCCATGGCACAGAAACTATGAAACACTGTCAGAGAGGTGAGTATGTGTCATCATGGAACCATCTTTCCACTAGTTATGCCTGAAATTAGATATGGATCAAGGGAATATGACATAAGCATCAGTGGCAACTGTTAAAATGTAGTACATTTTAATATTTCCACCTATGATTAATGCATTTTGTGTCCAGCTTTTAAAAAATTCCCATCTCAAGGTCACAATGATATTCTTCTTCAGCATTGCTTAAAGTATAATTTTTTCCCTTGACATTTAAGTATACAACCCTACTGAAATTTATTTTTGACTTAGGGTATGATGTATAGTCCAGTTTCACTTTTTTTCCCCATCCAATTATCTCTGTATCATATGTTGAAAAGTCAAGTCTTTACCCATAGTGTCATCTTTGCACTAGTCAAGTATACAGATAAGTGTGGCTCTGTGATGGACTAAAGGTAGCTGCAAATTCTTTGTCATTCTCCCACTGAAAGCTAAAATATATTTCCTGCCTCCTCCCACACCCTTGAATCTGGGTTGACCCTGTAACCTCCTTTGACCATCATATTGTGGCAAAAGTGATATTGTGTGAATTCCAAAAGTAAACCATAAGATATAGATAGTATCTGCTTTTGCACGTTTGGAACACTCCTTCTTGGAACCTAGAAGCCATCTTTTGAGCAGTCCAAACCATGTGGAAAAGGCAAATGGAGCCCTGAGATGTTGAGTGAGATCAACAAATCTAGTGATCTTTCAGCCAACGGCCAACACCAACTGCTACACATATAAGTAAGCTGTCTAGGAAATTCTGTCCCTTTGATACTTCCAAAGACTATAGCTTCAGCTGGTGTCTTATGGAGCTAAAGAAACATTCTGCAGAGTCCATAGAATCATGAGAGAAAATAGCTGGTGGTTGATGTTTAAGCCACTAAGTTTGGGGACAGTTTGCTATACAGCAATAGATAATGAACACAATATGCTTCTGGGCCCTCTGTTCTGCTCCATCAGCATGTTTATTCTTGCCATAAACTCTTTATTCCTATGGCTTTATCATAAGTCATAATTTGGTAGAGCAAGTCTTCCTACCCTGTTCTTTTTGTCCATTTTGACAGTCTGTATTCTTATGCAGATTTTAGAATTGGCTTTCTTTTCAAGTTTGAAAAAATACCTGTTGGGCTTTTGAATTAAATTGCTTTAAATCCATAATAAATTGAGAGAGAATTAATATTTTTATAATATTGAATATTTCAATTATGCTATAGTTCTCCATTTATTTAGATTTTCTTTAGCATCTCCCAATAACATTTTATAGTTTTCTGTATAGATCTTCTACATTTTTGTTAGACATATGTCTAATTATTTAATATTTTATGTGACTAAAAGATGTATCATAAATTATATTTTACCTCATTTTTACTGATATATAGAAATACATTGGTTTTTATATTATTCTTATATCAGCCACCTTTTATTAAATCTGGCTATTAATCCAAATAAGTATTTCCATAGATTTTTTAATTGATATGTACCAAATCATATCATATTTAATGGAACTTTCTTTTTTTTTTTTTTAATTTTTTTTTTTAATGTTTTATTTATTTCTAGGAGAGAGACAGAGAGAGAGACAGCGCGAGCAGGGGAGGGTCAGAGAGAGAGGGAGTCACAGACTGAAACAGGCTCCAGGCTCTGAGCTGGCAGTCAGCACAGAGCCCGACGCGGGGCTCGAACCCACAAACCGCGAGATCATGACCTAAGCGAAAGTCGGACGCTTAGCCGACTAAGCCACCCAGGCGCCCCAATGGAACTTTCATTCATTCCTTTAAAGACTTATTTCCTTTTTCCTTATTTTTCTTTTTATTTCTTTATTACAAAAAAAGGAAAGAAAAAACATTACAGTGCTAAATAACATTCTTATTTCATTCTTGACCTCAGACAAAAGAATTTTAACATGTCATCACTAGGTATGACTTTCCTGTAGATTTTTTAAAAATACCCTATATCAGATTAAGGAAGTTCTCTTTTCCTACAATTTTGCTAAGAGTATATATCATGAACAGATGATGAATGTTTCTGCTTTATTTACTAAGGTAGCCATGCAATTTTTCTTTTTAATGTAGTAAATTATATTAATTAATTTTCAAATGTTAAATCAACCCTGCATTCCTGTAATAAAACCTACTTAGTCCTGATAGGTCAACCTTTCTATATATTGTGGATGAAATTTACTAATATTTCCTTTAGGATGAATGAATTAGACTGCACTTATAGTAAGTGTTTATCAGTCTTTGTTATTAAGGTAGAAGTTATCATGGCATGTGCTTCTGGAATTTCTGTTGAGAAGCCAGATGCCAGTCTAATTAATGCTTATTTAGAACAATTACAAAAAAAAAAAAATTAAAAGCAAAACAAAACAAAACAAAACAAAACAAAACAAAATCACAGCAGCTAGAACTTGAAGACATTTGAGTGAGCCAGACTTTTTTCACCAACAATTCCCTTAGGCCATCTATAAATTTGCAGCATGGGCTACAGAGGTGCTGAAAAGATATAGACAATGATATCCTGATTCTGTACAGCTTTCTCCAGTCTTAGGGATCTGGAGAAACAAAAATTGGAGTGTAGGACTACCAAAGCAGCCAGGACTTAATGGTCTAAAATTCTGGAGAAAGAAGAACTGCAAAGAAATGAGCCCAACATTTTGCACCCCTTTTCAACTTGAAACACTTGCTGAATCTTGAGCTCAAATCATTATCTGACCTCTATCTTTTCTATACCTCTTCAAATTGCTCTTTGCCTGTGCTCCAGCCATGTAGTCATATCTTCCTTCTATCCCTGATCTCCAGAATACACTGTTCTGTCTCTCTCACAAGATCATTTATTCTGTACTAGTTACCTGAAATTATTTCCTCCTTCTTCCCACAAAGCCATGTTCAGAGGCATATAAGAATTGCAGGGCATATATGAGACCCTAGCAAGAGGGTGAAGGAATAGAAGACTTCCAAACGCACTGTGTTGGAAACAAGAGGTAAAGGACAAAGAGAGAAAAATTGACATGTCTCTTACATGTCAATTATAAGAGCTTTCTGTACGGATTGATGGGTCACTTAATGAGAGGAATAAATAGATACTGTACTATTTGCTTCGCTCCAAAGATATGTATGAACAAGTAATGGTATAACTTTCTAGCAATGTAGTGTACTGTACTTTTTCCCAGTTATTATAGGCATAACTAAAACTTTAAAAATCCCTCATATCCTAGCAGAAATGGATCCCTTCTTGATAGAGTCCCCTACATTCACTACGACCTCAAATTAGGTCTTCCTTTTAGTAACAGATTTTCTTAGTGTTGAATTCATCACATTTTGTACTTTTATATATATCAGTGTTATTATGTAGTTATTGTGTCTATCACTAGGTTGCTCATAAAATAAGACCCATGTATTTTCTCCCAGTCCTGTATTCACAGTACCTAATATTGTGCAAGACACCTAATAGATACTCAAATATCTGTTCAATGGATTAGTGAATAAATGTGACATGAAGGTCATCTCTCTCACTTGAACATAATTCCATAGAGGAAGAGTTGGTCTTGACAAAACGACAGCATGTAGAGAGTTATAGACCTGGCAGGGGAAAATTGTTTTAAACATTGTAGCATAAGCACAATGACAAGGTACTTTATTAGCTCCAAAATGAGTAAAATCATTAAAGTCAAATTTTATATAATTTTACTAACCTATTAAATAAGGTACCTATAGAATCTTTTATTTAATAGGCAGTTACTGAGCGTCCATCTTATAGAGTTTAAAGATTTCATATATGCCTTCACAGTCTTCATAGGCAAGATAAAAATAAACAATATATTTCAGTGTCATGGAAGGAAATGACAATTGCTAATGAGTGAACAAAAGAAACTTACTGGCCATTTGACACTCAATTCTCTTCTCAATAAAATAAGCACAATAATACTAAGTTATCCTGCAATTAAAATTTATAGAGTTACAATTTAGAAAGTTGCCACCACATTTTATGGTCAAAAGTAAGCATTCAATAAATAAGAATTGAGAAAAAGAGGAAGAAGGGGGGGGATAAGTAGAGGAAGGAGGAGGAGAACATGTTAGGTTTAAGGTACCATATGCTCATACATGATGGAAATATATAGCAGACCAAAAAAAATTGTATATTCATCATTCAAGCAAAAGGTTGAATTGAATATATTGAACTATTTCAACAAAACAAATTCATCCTTGTTATTCTATCTCAATACATATTATTTTCTCCAAACGATCATAATTTATGATTATATATTTGTTTGTTTACTGGAATTCTGTATTCTTCCCAAATTAGTTTCCATGATGGAAGGGATATAACTGCTTTATGGTTCAGTGTAGAACACATAGGAGTCAGCAAGTACTATTAACTTAGAATTATAAACTGAAAACCTGTATGAACAAAAGAAAAATCAGTTGGTAGGTGTTCTTAGTTAAGAAAAAATGAACCATAAGCAAATTGAAATTTAAATACAGAAATGATTAGTCTCAGAAGTTAATTCCAATGATTTGGACTTATTGAAACTAGTAAATTTTTTAAGAAAAAATTAATTAAAATGATATCCCTAGTTTTTTAAAAATGTTTATTTATTTTTGAGAGAGAGAGACAGAGAGACAGAGTAAGAGCAGGGGAGGGGCAGAGAGAGGGAGACATAGAATCTGAAGCAGGCTCCAGGCTCTAAGCTGACAGCACAGAGACTGACACAAGGCTTCAACTCATGGACTGCAAGATCATGACCTGAGCTGAAGTCAGACGCTTAACCAAACTGAGATATCCAAGTGCCCTAAAATGATATCCCTATGAGCTAATGCCAATATGAATAACAAATTCTTATGTTCAAATCACTGTCTGATGTGTACTAGATGAACAATGAATATTATTGAATTAAAGATAAGTTTATTAAATCAATCATAGCCAGTGTATAATGATTTTATTAAATGTCAATTTTTAAGTCTCTCTGCAAGTCATACAAAATATTTAAAAGTATATCACATAGCCAAGGAAAATATAACAGAGAGAAAGAAGTAGAGAAAAACACAATGATTAGAACTATTATCACACATAGTATCAGGCCCAAAGTTCAATTTATCTTATACTCACTTATAGCAACAACAATAACAGCAAAAAAAGTTTAAGCTAGGAAACAGAGATTATTGTTGGCACAAAACAATAAATGGCATTCAATGGAGACAGTCATAGGAACCAAGTGAAAAATATCATCAAGGAAGGAAAGGAGGGAGGAAGGAAGGAAGGAAGCAAGGAAGGAAGGAAGGAAGGGGGAATGGAAGGAAAGGGGGAAAGAAGGGGGAAGAATGGAGGGAAGAAAGGAAGAAGGGAGGAGAGAAAGGGGGAAAGGAAGGAAGGAGAGAGGGAAAGAGGAAGAAAGAAGATACTGTAGCCTAGAAAATAAAAAATAAAGCAGATCTATAAATATTAATTCATAGGAAATGAAGTCAATGTAACTTTTATCAAACAGCACATATCCTGCCAATTAAAAAAAAAGCAACACTATATTCGTTAGAGAACCAACAAAATGGTTTAGAAAAATAACTTTTAAATAAATTAATTAGATCATATATGTGGAATTTCATAAATTAAGAGTATGGAAACACACAAATACATAATCAATGAGATAATTAAACATATAAAATGAAATCCTTTTTTAGATTACTAAATCAATACTTTTTCAAATAACTAAAAAATTATAGAAGCAAAGAGTTTTATAAAAGACCTTTTAGATTATCTAATACAGCCTTCTCCATATACAGATTAATAAATGTGTTGCAAGAAGTTTAAGAATCTTATCAATGGTAAAATTATAAAAATACATGAAAAGGGAAAGTAAATTCAGTACAAGATGATTTTTTTAATAGAATTGTATTCTCTTTTTGGGAGCCTAATTATACAAGGTAATATGCTAGGCATTGGGGGCACGATGAAGAACAAGTCAAATATGTCCCTCCCTTGTAAACTCACAGTCTAGTGGAAAGGAAAGTTAATAGACAAACCAATAAACAATTTTGACTGTGTTAAATGCCATGGAAAAAGGATAGGGTACCATAGAGGGAAGGGGTCTTTTAGGATGTTGTAAATTGCCTAGAGCAATTAGATGCTTGGAATAGTGCAGTAAAAATAAACATCTAGAGAAGAAAACATATAGAAATATACTTTGGCATTGGAATTAATTATTTTGTTAATAAATTAGATATGGAAGGAAAGTGTAAAAAAAAAAAAAAGTCAAGGACAAGTTAGCAACTGGTTAAATGACTTTAGCTATCTCCCGCACCATGGGGGAAAACTGAATATATGACTCTAAAACATAGAGATTCACAGTGAAGGGGATTTAAATTTAAGTTCCACCATTATATGTTTTTTTTTCTTTTTTTTTAAGATTTTATTTTTTTAACAAATCTCTACCCCCAGTGTGGGGCTTGACCTCATGACCCCACAATCAGGAGTCACACACTCCACTGACTGAGCCAGGCAGGCACACCATGTTCCACCAATATATGCTTTAAATGATTAGCGTTTACGTTTCCTGGGAAGAGGGGCGCCTGGGTGGCTCAGTTGGTTAAGCGTCCGACTTCGGCTCAGGTCATGATCTCACGGTTTGTGGATTCGAGCCCCACATCAGGCTCTGTGCTGACAGCTCAGAGCCTAGAGCCTGTCTTCGGATTCTGTGTCTCCCTCTTTCTCTGACCCTCCCCTGCTCACGTTGTCTCTCTCTCTCTCAAAAATAAATAAAACATTTAAAAAAATTTTAACAACAAAAAAAAATTTCCTGGGAAGAAAGTATAGGAAAGGAACACATATCTAAAACCAAATCCAGAGGGTTCCTACATCTAGTGTTAGGATAGAAGTGAAATAACCTATAAAAAGAGGGGGAAAGAAGTAGAAGAAAATGAGAATAGTTTCTTGAAGCTTCTTGCAGGAGAAGGGCCAGTTTTCAAAAGGAGGGGGTGCCACTTGTGTCAAATACTCCCTAGAGTGTACTAAGCTCACTCCCACCTTCCACAACCAATTCCTTCCACCATTTTCAGCCTCGGACTCAAGATTAAAATAAACATCTAAGAATATCTCCAATTTCCTATTTTAAGAGTGAAAAAAAAACCATTTAGTCTTACATTAAAAAAAAAGACAAAGTGAATGAATACAAATGTACCAGTTTTCAGATATGGGTAGTAATATGGGATAATTTATATTTAATGAATATTTTACTATACCAAAGTAAACCACAGAGAGATGGAATTGTTAAATATTTTAAAGCAATTGCTAGATAATTACAAGAAAAAAAAAAGAATATTAGATCTATATAATAATAACTTTTTCAGCTTTGAAGCAAAGAAGAAATAAAAGTGGAAAAGATCAACAGATTTTAAAATGCAATCACTTAGAATTTCCAATCAATGAAAAAAAATTGTAACTCTATTGAAAAGCACATATAAGAGAACATATCCACAAGATATAATGGTTGAGGTTACTGAAGTAGTTTACTGGACCAGTTATACAGAGGCAATAACCAACTTATCTTCCTCACCACTGTCCCTGACTGATCAGATCTCAGCTACTTGTAGTCACCTACAAAAAGTATTAAGTTTAGTCCAGTCTAAATATCAAAACTCCAAGGCATCAACTAATGAAATTCTTCTCTTCAGTTTTGGCCTACCCAAGATTCATAAATCTGCAGAATGAGAAGGAATATAAGCAGCTTCCTTACTTTTTCTTCACTTCACCTCCTCAAAATCATTTCTCTAGCTGCTATTTTAGTCCCTCTACAATTGGGTCTGGGCAGGGTAGATTATGGGAAAAGGGCTGTGTTTCACATCAGGGCCTGCTTGTTTTCTCCTGGAACGCTACAGAGAAATTCTCAGTTCCTTCAAAGCAGAGGGTGTCTTCTTATGGTGGCTTTCAAGGCAACTTCCCTCAACTAGAGTTTCTGAGGCTTCGTATATTTCAGAGTCTCCGCCTACACAGAAGGCTTGCTACTCCTGGACTCTCGAGGGCAGAGTACCTTTCAAAATGATACAGTTGAGTTCCCTTCCCCTACTCCATTTGGGTGATAGAAAAATATGAACATCTCTGCTGTGTGTAGGTTACTCCTTTATTATCAGGGCCTACATAGCCAAGCTGTTACTTTTGAACTTCTCAGGCATTGGTTGAGTAACAGTGTCTGTATAATTTCAATGTCAGGAGACACAGGGCACTCTCTCTAAATAGTTCCCTTGAAGTTCCTCCAACTTACTTGAGAGAGAGAAATATCCCCTCTCCTCCTCCTTGGGGAGTGAGAGAAGAAATGCCACAGAACAAATAACTCACTCTCCAAATAAATTCTAGCTCTTTGATCTCTGCCCTATTCTATTTTACCCCCAAGATAGCCAATCTGTATAACTGATCTATTGTGTACTGTATTATTTTCAGCCAAGATTCTGAAACAAAGAGAAAATTCACAATTAGCATGTCACTTCATGGCTAGAATTCTAGTGTGTGTTCCTTCATTGCTAGTGATGTTGTAAATAAGTAAAATGATTTAGAAAAGATTATAAGTCTTTCCACCTAGTAACTCTTTTAGAAATACTACCCCAAAAAAGCACGGAAAGATTTATGAATGTAGACATCTACCACAGCATTCATTGTTTAAAGCTTCATTGTTTAAAGCAGTTCCCAGGTAATCCCAGATAAGAGAAATATTACTTATGGGTTAATAAGAAAACCTTTGTTTCCTCAGAAATTTATATTGAGAATTATTTTACTGGGGTGCCTGGGTGGCTCAGTCAGTTAAGTCTCTGACTCTTGATTTCAGCTCAGGTCATGATCTCATGGTTGATGAGTTCAAGCCCCACATCAGGCTCTATGCTGACAATGCAGAGCCTGCTTGGGATTCTTCTGTCTCCTTCTCTCCCCCTTTCCCAATTGTGTTTGTGCTTTCTCTCTCTCTCTTTCTCTCTCTCTCTCTCTCAAAATAAATAAACTTAAAAAAATATTTTATTTGCCTTATCTCATTTTAACTTTTGTATCTCTCTCGAAATAAATAAACCAAAAAAATATTTTTATTTGCCTTATTTCATTTTAACTTTTGTATATCAGAACACTTGATTTCCTCCCTACTCTTGACTTACTATTCTTATGTTCATTGCTCCGGGTCATAATTTTTTTGAAATTTTGTTGAATGTGAGATGATTTTGTGAGAAGATACCTCAAGTAACTTATAGACTGAGGCAGACATAAAGTAAAGAATGAATAAGAAAACTCCAATAAGAACAAGTGTTCAACTGTCCAAACAGAAAAAATGAAATCGCTTGAGGCAATCAAAGATATCACATCCCCCAACTCAGATCATCACAACAATTTAATCAGAATATCTAAGGGTGGGCTGAGACTTCATTTTCTTTAAGCACCCCCATGGGTGATTCTAATGTATATCCAACGTTGAGAACCACAGCCACAAGGATTATTGTGTAGAGAGAAAATGGGACAAGCAATGGAACCCATGAATAATACGTATTATGCAGCCGTTGAAAATTATAACTATAAAGAAAACCAGGTAGAAGATGATGTAAACTCTAAAAATGTCACACAAAGCCCATTATTATCTTGTCTCTGTTTCTACTATCACATTTGTTGCTCCTTTCATGGGCCCCTCCATCTCATGTATTAGAGTCTGTTAATTTATAGGTTCCTAAACATGCTAGGTCCTTTGAGGCCTCAGCCTGGGTCACCTCCTCATCCACCTAGACCATTCCTTCTCCTTGCTAACTGACAGCTAAAGTACATTGTCCTATAGATGGCTTTCCTGACATTCCAGGCTGACCTGAGTGCCTGTGGGAATTATAGCACTTCCTGCTAAAAAAAGAACCTGTCACACTGTATTGTAATTGTTAGGTTTTTTTTAATGTTTCAGTTTTTATTATTTTTAAAATAGGAACACTATTTCCTTCATCTCTGAATCCTAGTACTTATCAAAGTATTTTAGAACAGAGGAGGTGCTCAATTGATAATGGGGTGAATTTTTAAATGCATATAATATAATAGAAATGCATACTATGTAAACATTAAATACAATGCTATAAAAGAAAGCAAGGAAGGAAAAAAGGAAGAGAGAGAGGAAGGAGAATACTAACATTCACAGAATATATTCTAAGTGACAATATTTATAACTTCATGTAATTCTCATAACATACTCTAGAGGAAATATTACTTTCCTTACGTTATGGTTGACGAAACTTAAGGCTGAGAGTTTTAAATAATTCATTCAACACTGAGGAGTTAATAAATACCATTTTCAGGTTATGAACCAAGGTTTATATGACCAACACTACCTTGCATTTTCAAAATTAAAATAGTTATATTATAGCCTTGATTTAAGAGAAAATTAGAAAGTGTTTTAGAGGTCAGAGGCTAAAGGTAGGTTAAGTCACCATCAGATAAGAAAACCAACACATTATCTATAATCCTCAAAGTAAATCAACTCCGATAAATTCTGTTATGGTCTTTTGTAAAACAAATTCAGTAAAAGTACCCATTGAAAAGATTTCATAATAATTCAATATTCTTAAGTTATATTAAGTGAATTAATATACACATTTTTGTGCATTTAACAATTCTATATTTAAGCCTCCAATAAAATTCTATAATATTTAACATTGTCAACAGAATGTCTCTGCTAGGGTATATAAAACCATTCTATAAATTAAGTTTTTCAGGGCCAGATAGTATTGAAATACTTTATTCCTTCAACTTCATAGCACTAAGTCGATCAAAATTGAAGGAAAATATGTAGTACCTATATCCCTGTGCTTATAATTTGTGATATCCTGTAAACAACAAGCTATTTTGAGATTTCATAATATGAGTTAGCAGTAAGAAACCAGCAAGAGGAACTATCTTAAATCCACAAGCAAATCTATAATAAATACATGTAAGTATTAAGCAGGATGCCTTGAAAATCAAGGGCAAACACCTATGGGATGCACAGAGAGTACAAAGCTGAATTCCACTCATTTTCCATTTTCTCCAGAACCAAAAATATGCTGGAAAATAGGAAATTTGATAAATAAGAACAGAATTCTTACTTTCTTAATTTTATTTCCATGGTTGAGAAAAATGAGGCTCAATTCATAAGAGTCTTGCCTAAGCACCCCTGGCTAAAACAGTCAGCATTTGAAATCAGCTCACTAAGACCCAAACCCATCTTTATAGTAATCAGTAATGCATCTCTCCATCATTGGTTTCACTGGTCTTGCAAAATCACAGCAAAAAACTCCTGGGTAGACCTGTTCTGTTTATTTCATTCTTTTTTCTCCTTTGGTCAGAGCAGGTGTTTTTATAATCTAGTTTTGTTTTTATTTCCTGTAGCATAAGATTTCTAGAAATATTGTTATATTTCTCCTTGAATTTTTGTTGTGCATATAAAGCAATATTGGATATATTTATTTATTAACAAGTTTACATAAAATATACTGCATAAAGTGATTACACAATATTACTTATAATAGCAAAATTTTTCATTGAGATAAACATTTCACTATTGTTATGGAAGACTGACTTGAGTAAGATTTAGATTAAATGAGAAACAGACACACTGCTCAATACTGGAGATATACTGTTAGTGGATAGGAAATGGAAATGAAGGAAAACATGATTAAAGAGACTCTCAAAATGTATCTAGCTTCCCCAATGAGGGCAAATGTCTTTAACCTGACATATTCTATCTCAGGATATTAACAGAACTTACAAGTGAGATTACTGAACCACAGTTGACAGTATTTAAGGAAATGGTTAGAAGCTAGAAGTTGTTCTTGGGAGGTAGTGGGAAGAAAATGGAACTACAAAGACAATATTCAAGTTTGTCAAATTCAAATGCCTCTAGGGGGCAGACAAGTAGTAAGAATGAGTGAGGTCGACTAGTGGGCCATGTAGTAAAATGGGAAGATCAGGTTCTGTCTAGAGTGAGCAGTACTATTTGGTTCCAGTCAGTTTGTTGGCATGAGAATACATGGGCTTTAGATGACAGTTTAACTTTTCAGGACTAAAAAGTCCAGAGTTTTAATATTAAATATTACCATCAAATTGAAAAAGTATTTACTTGTCAAACAGAAAAGAAATTAAAAAATCAGATGAAAAAAGTCTCCCTCTGTTAGATTCAGATGTCAGCCACCAATTTATAGATGTTTGCTATTTCCTCCATTTGTAAATAAGAAAAGTAAGATTTCCTTCAGAATTGTAAAGTTGATATATAATAGGATGACTCAGAGATATAAAATTAATCAAAAGAAAACTTTCAGGTAATAGCAAGGCATGACTGAATGAATTAATATGGCCTCCCTAAAAAAGGATCTGTCAATTTGAAAGAGAATGATATGTCTAAAACATGGACAACCAGAGCTTTTGTCTAAAACAGAAGAAAACAGATGTTCTGGCTCACAGACTTGAATAGTTCACTCCTAACCTAAGGTATCTAGCTTGAGGAAACTGCTGCAGCTACCTTATTCCATTGAATACTTGATTCCTCTTAATAAAATTTCAATGTTATATAAACCAATATACAGGATACTACAGTCCCCATGAGAGCTGGGACTCATAAATTGATAGAATAATAGTTTTGTTTGTACATCTGTTTCCAGTGAGTTTGGTTAATAGAAGTTCATTCCTGAGAAACAGATCCATTCACTGTGTGTTCAAAGGTGAACAACAGATCTTGAATTTTGGTAAATTCACTAAGGCAAATTCTACTTTCTAAGTTTTGTTAGTGGATACCAGTGAGCTTTTTCTTAAAACTAACAAAATTCACCAACTACCTTTTTTTTTGCTTTTTAATACCAAAAAAAAAAAAAACCCTTAAAAAGTAATAATCATCCAACAGAGGAAATTTTCCAATAGGCTGGGAGATTTTCACAATCAAATTGAGTATAACATCAATCTCAAGCAAAATTTCAGGATGAAATGATACTTTGTAAGTACATTACAGAAATGCCATGGAATCACTAAGTATAACTTTAAAATTAATAATAAATTTAGTAAACTGGAATATTTTTCAAATGTTATAGACACAATGTACCTAAAATTTAGAAACATGGATGCTCAAAAAGTTCTCACGAATGATTTTAAAAATTCTCCATCACTCCTTACTTGAATGAACAAAAATTGTTATCACATCTTCAGATCACAAGGCTACAGAAATATATAATGGGTGACAGAACTAGAAATCAGAATGATAGAATGAAATGAGACCAAGTTATATTTATCCGAATTAAATTTAAAGTATTTCATTCCAGTTCTTAAAACCAAATGTCTAAAGTAGCCTTATAACATCAAATTATATATATTTGGGGAGAAAAACTTAATTTTTTGGCAATACTATCAAATTGAGTAACTAGCATAATTAATAGAATCTTAGTTCAACAAAATTTGTTTTCTTCATACATAGGAGAAGGATGATAATTAGTGATGATTCTCTATGAAGTCAAACCACATTCAGATATGTTTATGAAACTCACTAAAGAAAGGATATAAAAAGGGACAATTGAACTGAGTTATGCGAAAAAAATATTGAAGGGAACAAAGGATATTGGCCTTCAGATGGAGAAAATCAAGTAAATTTTAAGAATCATTCTCTGATTCAGTCACTGTGGAAAACAGTACGGAGCTTCCTCAAAAAGTTAAAAATAGAATACCCTATGATCCAGTAATTGCATTACTAGGTATTTACCCAAAGAATACAAAAAAGTAATTCAAAGAGATACATGTACACCTGTGTGTATAGCAGCATTATCTACAATAGCCAAATTATTAAAACAGTCCAAGTGTCCATCAACTGATAAATGGATAAGATGTGGCGCATATATACACACACACAAACACACACACACACACACACACACACGGAAAAAACACGCTCAGCCATAAAAGGAATGAAATCTTGCCATTTGCAACAAGATGGATAAATCTAGAGAGTATTATGCTAAATGAAATAAGTCAGAGAAAGACAAATACCACATGATTCCACTCACATGTGGAATTTAAGAAAGAAAACAAATGAGCAAATGGGAAAAAAAGAGGGAGACAAACCAAGAAACAGACTTTTAACTGTTTAATAGACAAAAAACTGATAGTTACCACAGGGTAAGTGGGTGGGGGGATGGATTAAATAGGTGATGAAGATCAAGGAGTACACTTGTGATGAGCACCAGGTGACATATAGAATTGTTGAATCATTATATTGTACACCTGAAGCTAATATTACACTGTATGTTAACTAACTAAAATTTAAATAAAATTTAAAAACAACAATCATTTTCCAATTTCTGAATAGTCGCCATATGGCCAAAAGATTTGTTCAGCCTGATCCCAAAGAGTAGACTTGAAACAGAAATTTCAGGAAAACATTTTCAGCTCGCTGTAAAGAAGGATTGTCTCAGGATTAGAGATGCCAAAGGACAAAATAGACTTCCCAGAATGCAGGAATATTTATGCGGGTACTAAATAACTCCTTGGGGAAACTATTACATTTGGGTTTCAAAAATTGAATGGCTCATTGGATTTGGCTAATGATTTTTAAATACTTGTCTGAAAAACTTAATGTTTTAAGGATTTCCTTGTATATGTGATTCAAATACAATTTTAAAAAGACTTGCTTTGCTTTCTTAAACCACATACAAAAATAAACTTAAAATGGATTAAAAACCTAAATATGAGACCTGAAACCATAACATTTGAAGAAGAAAACATAAACAATCATTTCATTGATTCAACCATGGAAAATTTTTTCTAGTTATGTCCCTTCTGACAAGGGAAACAAAAGTAAAAGCAAAAATAAACTATTTGGACTACACCTAAAAAAACAAACAAACAAACAAAAACCATGCTTTTGCACAGCAAAGGAAACCATCAATAAAACAAAAATCCAACCTACTAAACAGAAGATATTTGCAAATGATATATCTGGTAAGGGGTTAATATCCAAAATATACAAAGCACTTATGCAGCTCAACATCCAATAAAACTCCAAATAATCCAATTAAATAATGGGCAGGGGACCTGAACAGGCATTCCAAGGAAGGCATACAGATGGCCAACAGACACATGAAAATATGCTCAAGATAACTTATCATTAGGGAAATGAAAAGTAAAATCAAATGAGACATCACTTTGTACCAAAATGCCTAAAATCAAAAACACAAGAATCAACAAATGTTGGTGAGGACATGGAGAAAAAGGAACACTTGTACACTGTTGTAAGAAAACAAATTGGTGCAGCCACTGTGGAAAACAATATGGTAGTTCCTAAAAAATTTTTTTTGAATAGAAATACTACATCATCCAGTAATTCCATCACTGGGTATTTATCTAAAAACAAAACAAAACAATTTAAATAGATACATGCACTCCTATGTTTAATGCATCATTATTTACAATAGCCAAGATATGGAAGTAACCCAAGTGTTCATCAACAGATGAAGAGATAAAGTAGATGTGGCATACACACACACACACACACTGGAATATAATTCAGCCATAAAAGGATGAAATCATCCAACAACATGGATGGACCTAGAGGGTACAATGCTAAATGAAATAAGCCAGTAAGAGAAGATAAATACCATATGATTTCATTCATATGTAGAATTTAAGACACAAACCAACAGACAAGCAAAGAAAAAACAATGAACAAAGGGAGACAAATTAAAAAATATACCCTTAAAGAAAGAGATAAAACTTATGGTTGGTTTTCAGAGGGGGAGGTTGGTGGGGGATGGTTGAATTTTAATTAATTAATACATTAAAAATAAATTAAAATACTGTTCATGTATTTTCACAACTTTAATTTTTAAAACACACTGAAATGTGTTAAATATAAATATTGTCCATTTACCAATGTGTTTTCCTATGTCACCAGCTATTTCATTTGGCAACATTCTGACAGGTATTTTCTCTAGCACATGTGTGCCACATATTCAGCTAACTGCTAGACACTGCCATGATGTATAAGCACAGCACATGCTCTCTAACAGCCAAAAGTCGGTTGTATGGTAACAAACGGATATCTAACAAAGTGTGTCCTGAAAACGTAGTATTAGAGATAATTTTAGTGTTTAGTTTAAGTTTAGGTACTGATTCTTTGACTGGGTAAGGAATATAATTTGTTATTAGTTATCGTTACCATTTCAGTCTTGAAACCAAAATTCCCTCCTTCTATCTTTCAAACTTCTATATTTGTTCAGTAAAGAGAATGGAAACATTGCAAGGCACTCTTTTATAAGATAGTTATCATTTTCAAGTACTTATCTGTGTAATCAGGATGATCTGATACTGTGCAACCAAGGAAAAACACAGAACCAAATTATAATTGAAGCAGACAGAAGAGAGCAGCCAACATGCAAACCCTCTAATTTCAAATGTGTGGTCATTAGGTCATACTCACTCATTTGACTGTTTTTATGGTAAGAAAATATTATAAACATGAACACGTATAGTACTTTGGGATAGTAAAATGCCATTTTTATCTGTTTGAATGCTGGAGATTCTGAGCAAAACTACAATTTTAAAATGTACTTTCTGATATTTAAGAGTATATAGTAAACCACTGGCATAATCATTAAAATTTCTTAAAACCTATGAGCCAATGATTTTATGTGACTCAATATTGGTGGTATGAAAACTCTAGCTTTTCTTTACTATGTCCTATAAATAATTTTCTAAAAAGGTGCAGCTCTAATTTAAACAATGATATAGTCTTTCAATACTGCACTAAGATATATATAGATATTAAATGAACCTCTAGTTATAAACATGTCTTTCCCTCAGTCCATACTTCATAATTACAACATGTAGGTTATTAAAATTCACCCTGTCCATTATGCAAAGTATAAATAAGGTATGATTTAAATATTAAATTATTTTTGTTCTAATCACACTGTGTGTTTGTTTAGTTCCATGGAATTAATGTGGAAGTAAGATTGTTACTAATTGCAGTGAAACAAAATTATTTGAATCCTCTATAAAAAGGTATGATTTGGTATTTTTGGAAAGACAATAAAAATATGGTATTTTTAATGAAAAAGCAAGGAAGAAAGATTCACTTGACCTCATAGAAGCTGACAGATAGGAAGTGAACTTATTTGACCAAGCGACTTTGTCTGTCAAGCAATTTCCTGTCCTAAACAGCAATCTGGCCAAGGCCTGAGAGTCATCAGAATAAAATCTCAGAGTCATTTTACAGGAGAATCAAATAAGATTTGGAATGAAAATTTCACTGCAAAGCAAGAAAAATTTGCAATAATTTTCTATAATGTAAGAAGACTTTTTTAGCACTTTTATTGCAGAAGCAATTCTAAATAACAGAGCTTTTCTTATAATAGCATTTCTATAATAGTGGTGTTTTATAACAGAAGTGCTATTATTACAGAAATGGCATTATAATAGTGGCATTATTATTGTTGAATCTTTCCTATAAAAGAAGTGCTAAATAAGCCTATCTATATTTAAAAATTTTCAAATTTCTTCCTTCTCGGAGCTAAAAAAGTACTTTGGCCACTTTCATATGATCATATTACGAGCAATCTTATATGGGTTGACCCAACATTGAAAGATATGACCAGTTCACACAGACTCCCAGGAAACCTGACGTTGAACTAGGAGTCAAAACATTTGAGTTACATTCTCAACTCTAGCATTACCTACTGAGTGACCTTCAGCATCCTGATTCCCTGAGCCTTTTCCCCCAATTCAAAAAAGAAAGAGGGGGGAGGGAGGAAGAGGGGGAGGGGGAGGGAGAAAGATTCTTTATAATTCTCAGTGAAAAGCCTTCCTATTACTAAGAAACTTATTTGGTCCCAAATCCTGATGGCATCAGTTACATATTTTTACCTCTTTGTTTTAAGCTCATTGATGTGCTACTTTGTAGTTGCTGTATTTATTCTTTTGGAATCAATTTATATCAAGTTAAAAGCCAAATAATTGTAAGAATTGCTTTTGAAAAAAAAAATTCTTCCCCTAAGTGGTCAGCATAGAGCCATGAATATAATGGGTAATTTTAAAATTTTAATTAAAATGCATCTGATAATGAAGTTCTAAAAATCCAAGCAGAATCAGAAAATAACAGAGTTTCATTCTGAAGCTAGTAGAATACTATTCAAGAACTTGAAACATTTTCAAGTTGAAGTAAAGCAATAAAATATCAGAATAAGGTTGGAAGTGATAAAAAGATATAATGTTCAATAATAGTTAGAGTTCAAAAAATTGCCTCAAAAGAAATCTTATGTCCACATCAGATATATTACTATAAATTTCACTTCTCATTCAATAAAGTATATATTGCTTGCCATATACTTAGGGAATATTCATCAAAAGAACTTAACTATATATGGAAATGAATAAGTAAATTTAAGTTTGTAAGATTCTACTTTTTATTAAAGATATCTTGTAATCTTTTGATGATAAGTTTACAGCAGAGAAAGGACAGATTTTAAGTTTCAGAGGTACTGACCTTTTTAACATTAAAATTAAATACTATATATTTCCAGGTTGATATCATTAGATTACATCATCTAGTAAGTATATAGTCTGAGAAACAATAAAGCAAGGAAATTCAATATATAGTCACATTCTCTGAAGGCATTTTCACATTTTTAGACAATCATGAATGCTTTCAGTGTTTCTGAATTCAATGTTTCAGTATTTCTGATAAAATGAACTTACTTATTCTATTATTGGACTGCAAGCAGAAGGTTTTGTTAGAATATATATATGTATATATATTACATGAACATATATGTGCATAATGTTTCAAATATTTGTATCTGTATGTACATATGTATATTAATATAACACACAGAGACTCCATTACTACCAAAGAAAAAAGAATTCTGAGATAATAACCATACCATTTTGATTCATCATAATGAATGACAGCCAACAAGAGCTATCATTTAAAAAAAATTAAGATATTGCAAAATAATGGTAATAGCATTTTTAACCCAAAAGGAAGAGTACGAAAACAACAACAACAACAACAAAGAGAGAAAGGTAAGGAAGAGAAGTTAATGATTATTTTAAATAAGTTACTAAGAAATAGACTGCAGGGACTCATGGAGTTCCACTCCAGCTGCACAAATGTACATACAACCGCACATAATCCACTTACTGAAGCCTATTAGCTTCATCTCAAAGAAAATGATACTGAAAATATTGGGATAAAGTCTTCAGCAAGATATTTTGTTTTCCTCTTTTCTATGAGGAACTGAGGTAGAAGATTTATTAAACATCTACTTGTGTGCCAGATCCCCCCTAGGTGTTCTATATGTGCTATTTTATCAATATTTAGTGTTCTCAGATGTTATTATAATTATTATTAGTGTCATCCAATGAGAAAATTGGAAGCTCAGACAAAATAAAGCCATTTAATCTACAGTCACGCAGAGACTATGTGACAGCTTTCTGATCATCAGAAAACCTACAGGTATATTGGTCAAGAAGTGGGAGGAGTAGGGCAGGATGGATCAATTTGGGCCGACTCAACTAAATGACTGGCAGAGCTACTAGAAGAAACATTCATAGGAAAATTCACATAATATCAAAAAGAAAGACATCTTAAATATCACGAAACACAGATCCTTTATTCTACAAGTGAGAACACTAAATATGAGAGAGATAATCTACCCAGAATCTGATCCCAGACTTGATCTTGGACTTCTGTCTCCCAGTTTGGATCTCTGTCCTCTAAGGTACAACCACTTCTCCATGGGCAATGCCTGTTAATAGCATTTTTGCTAGTTATCTGTTCATTAAATCATGATAGACAGAAAGCTGGTTTTGCCGTCTTCCTCCAGTTAACAATAATATCAAACTGAGAAAACTTTTTTGTAGGAGATGCTAAAGACACTTGTCTTGGAACATTAAGAGAATCACCTGACTACTTGTGTGGTGCCTTGGGTAAACCTATGAGGCCTTTCTTCAGAACCATCCTGCACCATTATCTAATACAGGAGTTCTAACTTGTTTTTGTGCCACAGCCTCCTTCTCAAATAGTGTTTTTAATTTCATGGAAGTAAATATATACATAGAAAAGTAAGTACACTGAAATTTCAATATGAAAATAGTTTTTTAAACTCCTTTATTCGGTGTGATTGACACACAAGAAGCTATAGATATTCGAGTTTGGAGACAAGTATATATCCATGAAACTATCATCACTATCAATGCCATAAAGTTTTCCAAGAAAAGACAAATGTTTATTCTTGATTATTTCATTAAGTAACAATATGTAGCAACATTTCTAATAACATTAATTTAAAATAGTGATTAAGGTAAATAATTTTTGAATTATCTATAATAGTTGTAGTGTAATATTAAAAATATTAGTGATTTCCATTAATACTAAAATCACCAGTACTGATAACACCATTGTGGTTTGTTGCCTACTTTCATAAGTGAAGCAAATGTTAAGTTTCATTAAAGGTTAGTGAAAATAAAATGTAATTTTTGCTTTCTGAATTTTATCTACATACTTCCTGTAAATCCCAGATTTTAAAAATACTGATTCTAGGAAAAGTTGGATGGTGTGAAAAGGTGTGATAATGAAGTATGACAAGGTTATTGGGAAAGAAAAATTCTGAAGGTTTTAAGTTGCTATAAGACTGACCCACAAAAGAATAAAATTCCTATAGCCTGCAAAACTTCAATGGCTCATGGCATAACATCCTTGTTCCAAAAGTTACTTTATTATTCAACACTTAATGAGGGATCTTCAATGCTTGAAACAACTCAGATTTCTTCTAGAGGTAGAGTCTTTGCTTTTCACAGCTCTAAATATCCTGAGGAAAGGAGAAGCACTGGGAGGGAGGTGTGTGAAATATCGGGAAGGAATTGATTAAAAAAATCATCAGGCATCATACAGAGAAGGTAAGCAGGGTTCAGGGGTAATAAACCCAATTAGTGAATCAAATGATAACAGCCACATTTTGAATTAAAAGAGTGATAATTTTAAGCAGCAAGTGAGATTAGAATAGAGAAGTGATAATCTTATACAGTTTAGATAGGAAATGTTAGGAAACTGAATAGTGAAGGGTGGGGAACACCTCTATAAAAACACCTGCCTAAATTCATCATCTCTTCAGTTTTGGATCCTGGATACAAAGATTTTGATTCACCAGTTGATCTTTGTATATTGTTATCTTTTCCTTTTGTTGTTTTCAATAGTTTTCATAAACTGATTCATTTCTCTTAAATTGCTCTTCCTTCTTTATCATTCATAATAAATAATAATTGTGTTTTTCTTCCTCATCTACAAATTCTATTATTTTCCCCATAGGTTAACATAGGCTCAAAAATCAAATATTGCTTGCAAATAATTTTATCCCCTACTTCCCAGTTGTTTATTAGTACTCAGCATCTCATATGCATAGAATCAGCTCACCATGCAAAAAGCATGGGGACAAATACATGTGGCATTTACTTAGACTGTATGGAGCTACTCATTCTTGATCTCTTGAGTCTGTGGGTTCCATAAGAAAAGGTATCTGTAGTCTACAAGCCAGCACCCCAAAACCTCACAGGTTAAGATAAGATAAGAAGGGAAGCCCTGTGACCAATAGGACATGAAAGACAGACAAACTATGGACCATGGGTAAACCAACATTCTGGTCTTCAGGTCCCTCACTTCATAGAATGGGAATATAATCTAAATAATTCTTTAGAATAAAGAGATTATAAATTCTCATAATGATTACTTGTATACATTTGATATTTCTCTGAGTTTCATTGAGCTTCCTAGAACTGTGGGTTTTGGCATTTTTATAATCTTTTAAATTATTTCTTCAAATATCTTTGAGCCCTCTCATCTTTGTCCTTCTTGAAGGTCAATTACCTGTATTTTATACTACAGTACTGTCCCATATGTCAATAATCTACTCTTTTTTTTCAGTCTTTTTCTTCTCTGTGTTTCATTGTAGATGGTTTCTATTATGTTTCCAGGTTAACTGATCTTCCTTCTGTAGTGTTTAATCTGCTATTAATTACAACTAGAATATTTTTTTATTTCAGATGTTATATTTTTCATCTAGAAATTTGGGTCCTTTTTATAGTATCCTTTTCTCTACCCTCTTGAACATAATAAGTTTTGTTTACAATAGCTGTTTTAACAAATTTTTCTGGTAATTCTATTATCTCTATCATTTCTGGGTCTATTTCTATTAGATTATATTAAAATTCTCCCAGTTATGAGTCATCATTTCCTGTTTCTTTGTATGTCTGATATTTTTCACTAGAAGCAGACATTTTAAATTTTATTTTTCTGGGTCCTGAATGTTGTTGTATTGCATTACGTATAGTTGAGTCTTATTCCAGAACATATTAAATTATTTAGAATCATTTTGACTCTTTGAGTCTTGCTTTGTTAGAATGGGTCCTCAGGCCAATTTAGACCCACTATTAAGGCGATACTATTCTGAGGACTCTACTCAATGCATCACATGTTAAGAGTTATTTCCATTCAGGCAGGAAGGAACACAAACTATTCCCACCACTATGTGAGTTTCGAGGATTGTTCTGACTGGTTTTGTTTTGGTTTTGGTTTTGGTTTTGGTTTTTCCTAATGGTTCTTTCCCTGGACTCAGGTAGTACCCTCACCTACCTGCATAGATCAGTACTCTGCCAAAGACTCAAGGGGACTCCTCAGTACATCTCAGAACTCCCTTTCTGTGGCTCCCTCCTCTTTCCTTTGCCCCACTATCTCTATTGGTCTTGTTCTCTCCAACCCCAAATTTCTTTCTTTTTAACTCAGCAAGACCAGCAGCCTCTGTTCAAATTGCCTTTACCTGGGCTGCATCCTGGAAACGCTTTCCAGTCAATATGCTAGGGTGATCATAGGGCACTTCTTGTTATCTTGCTTCTCTCAGGAATATTACCCTGTGCTGTCTCTTGTCCAAACTCTGAAAACCATTGTTTGATGTATTCAGTTTTTACGTTTAAGTGAAAGGACAAATCTAGTCCTTGCCACGGCATTCTTGGAAATTGAAATCCTGACTTCCATGTCCAGCTTTCCATTTGAATGCTGAACAGAATAGCTCTTCTCTGAATTTCTGCCAAAACAGAAAACCAAAATAACCCAAGATATATCCTAAAAACCAGTATTTTTTTTAAATAAGATAACAGCAACATAAATGTAAAGGAGTGAAATACAATGCTGGTGTTAGGAGATAGAACTACTAATCTTGGACTTTTGTTAGAAGGAGTTTTGGGGAAACTAATTTGGTTCAAATCCATGTTTAATATATTTTAAAATAAGATTTTACTGTATTGTTAAGTGTATCAATTGGAAAATAACTTTAAGGTGTTCATTTTTCTTCAAAGACAAGATAAGATGTCTGGACACAACACTGCTAAATGTTTTCTTAATTCTTATGTTTATAACACTGAAGAGAACTGGTCCATTTTCCCCCTGCATAAGTGTAATAAGTAACAGGCAAATGTGTAGTTTTGCATATTCGTCAAGACCTGTACAGCAAAATTGAGTTTAACAAGTATGCTTTATACCACAACCTGCTATAGCCACATATCGATATTCAATCACATACCCAAATTCAGTATAACACAGACGTTACAATTCTGGAGTAGAATTAATGGTTTTAAATCCCAGTGCTATGTCACAACTGTGTAATACTGAGCAAGTTGCTTCTCTGAGTCTCAGTTTTACTATCTATAAAATAGGGACAAAAGTATTATTTTGGAATAGATTAAATATGATATTGTGCAGAATCTGAACTTTATACAGAATTAGCTATATATTAGTCAGCTTTTCCTGTACCTCATAGGCATTCACAAAAGGCATCTTCTGGGGCGCCTGGGTGGCTTAGTCGGTTAAGCGTCCGACTTTCGCTTAGGTCATGATCTCGCGGTTCGTGGGTTCGAGCCCCGCGTCGGGCTCTGTGCTGACTGCCAGCTCGGAGCCTGGAGCCTATTTCAGAGTCTGTGTCTCCCTCTCTCTCTGACCCTCCCCTGTTCACGCTGTCTCTCTCTCTCTCCTAGAAATAAATAAAAATATTAAAAAAAAAGGCATCTTCTTTTCTCTTCTACTCTTGATTTTATGAGGTCAGAAATTCAAATTATAATAACAGACGACATGAACTTTCTTTCCTTAAGAAAAAATATTATTTCTAAAAAATAGTTTTGAATAGAAAATCAACACTTCACAATAAATCGGCTTCTACAATATTCAAATTGTACTTGCCTTTTCATATATGTGAAAATAATAAAAAATTCATATACGTGAAAATAATAAAAAGGATTCTCATAAGAATCTTTCTCAATTTCTGTAACAATTGCAGACACAACGAACTACTTTAAAGGAGACTTTTTCACATTTTTGTCAACGTATTTATGTCATCTATTGTCATGATACTGGGTCTATAAAGTTATTTTATCATAAAACAATATGCTTATAATCTATTATATATCTTCATTAACTTTAAAATCTTCCCATTATATATATATATAACTTATGTATATATAGATATATATAACTTATGTATATATAGATATATATATAAGTTTAAAAACATAAACCTTCTTGTAACTTAACCTTAAGTGAGAGACACATTAAATACCAGTTCTCCTGAACATGAAAAGAAATGCAAAATGCAAAAATATGATCTGGGGATACTGAGGGGGATGATTTTTAAAAATGTAGAAGAAATGAGATTTTATTACTTATTATCTTAAAATCTGATCCAAATAGAGACTATTATATGCAGTAATAATTTAACTATATAAGAATAATTATTGTACATAATCTCAAGGTAAATAATTTTTCCCCTACTATAGAATATTATTTGTCTTAGATGTGAATGCTTAACTCAGAATCAAAGTCCACTAGGTTAACTAACAGGTAACAAAGACACATGCTGTATATATTTACAGCTATAACTTGCATTACAAGAGAATTAAAAAGAAATGAGGCTGTAAATGAAAGACTTTTATGGATGGATCTCTTCTAAGTGATATATGTGATACAAATGATTAGCATTAACTGATCTTCTTGAAGAATGTACTGGTATAATTCATTATAATGGCTTCGAAGTGCAATTAGTGAACTATAGTGTAAATGACACTGCTGTTCATAGACCTACCCATAAGAGTAATTATATTTTGAAAACTACTTAGTGAAAAATTGATTGAATGAGTCCTATGGGCATAGATAATTGAGATAAAAATATGTAAACAAAATGTCTATTAATGGGCATTATGGCACATTTATGTATTTATGTGGTTTAGTAATGTAAGATTGTCTAAAAACAGTATTTTTAACTTTTCGCTTTTTTATTAGATATTCCTAACTTAATAAAAATGGATTTTTATATTTCATTTAATAAAGGTAAACTATTTCTCTAAATAATGTATAACTACACTTTTAATTGGATGCAAATAGAATTCTTATTTTAACAAGATAAGCAGGAAATAAATTACAAGTCATCTTTAAGAAATAGGATAAACTTATTTATACTGTTATAATCCAAGGAAAAAGGAAATTATAATAAGTGACACTATATAATAATCAAGAGTCCATAATATAGAAATAAAAATGACTCTGTTAGTATAGGATATAAAATAACAATTCAAAAACATTTTCATTGTCTAGGTACTATACTATCATGTTGGTAAAATACATGTTACAATAAGATAACTCTTAAACTTTATTGTTCTAATATCAAAAAGATATGTAAATAAGATATATGTGCCCCATATATTCCATATTTACAAAGATATATTTTTACCTATGACTATGTAGATATACACATGTGCACTCACGTACACCCATGTGACCATGAGATTAAAGGTTTGAATTCTAGCTCAGAAGATGAATGGTTTTAGTGTCAGATTTATATCAAGATAATGAAACTATATATGAT
Source organism: Crocuta crocuta (assembly GCF_008692635.1). NCBI lineage: Eukaryota > Metazoa > Chordata > Mammalia > Carnivora > Hyaenidae > Crocuta > Crocuta crocuta. The sequence goes on from NW_027530084.1 coordinate 1,991,443, forward strand.
GATGGAGAACTTGAGTTTACCTTTTTTTGTAAAATGAATAATTGTACTATATGATATCTAATTCTAAAGTCCATAAGGCAGGACTTTGTGGGTGAAATTTAGAATTTAGGCAGATTTATGACCCTATTTATATTTCATATATCTTTTTAGTTATTCAACCCTGCACAAATGTGATGAGCTATAGTTTTCTCAGTTGTGAAAAGGGAAAGTAATCACTCTTAACTCATGGAATTATTGTGAAGCTCACATGACACAAGTGTAAAATTGACAAACATCGTTGCTGGCCCAGAGAAACTACTAAATATTAGCTATTATATTGTCTGTTCCCTCCAAATTAAGTTAGGTTATGCTGAAGTAACAAAAAAAAGATTATTTTTCAATAACTTAAAACATGTTTATTTCTTGTTCACACTACTTATCATTTCTGGATCGGCTGCTGCTCTACTCAACATCTTCTTCAATGAAAGAGCCATGGTTAAGCAGCAACTGCTCACTGAAATTTAGGAAAAGGAGTAATATGGAACTATGATGGCTCTTAAAGCTTTCATTAGGAAGTGGTACACATCATTGTCACCACATTACAATGACCCAAAAAATCTCATGCAATCCTGACATCAGTGAGGTGGAAAAGTATAATTCTCTAGCAGGGTATGGCCAGTAGGAAAGGGCAGCAAATAATTTTTAAAATGCACAATCTACCACAATGTCTTTCAGCCCTCTTTGAAGCCCATTACCCCTGTGGCCATCTGTTGTGCAAAAATATATGTGATGCATCTATGTTTCTACTTGTATGTACTTACATACCAATACATAGTAAGTAACTGTACATCTTATAGGTGTTGGTTTACACTTTTAATGTAAACTTAACTCTGAGAAATTAAAAAGTTCATATGCCTTAGGGCCAAAACTAAGCAGAATTTAAAGACTAATTATCAAACTTAATTAATGCATGGATGTCTAATATTTATTTGCTCTGCAACTATTTGGGTTTAGGGAAGAACCAAGAGTTTATACAGTAAAACTTTTATTAATAAAATCTAGTCATTACTGTTAATTAAACATCTGCGCATGTATTTATTTCTACATCACCATTTGTTTATATTTTACTATGCTATCCTGAATATCTTTGACTTTCAGGAAAAAGAAGTAAATGAAACCAACAATCAGATGCAGAGATGTTTCTTGCATTGTATTGCTGAATGCCACATCTTAGTGCTTTTTGTAAGGCACTCAAAGGCTCTGCACCTCACCTGCACTACTGTTGAAATCAAAGTATTAAATCCTGGGATACTGGTATTAGTTGTGGTTTGGGGGCATTTTACAGTTTGCCACCCTATTTCTATTACCTGGGATTGTCCATGGCATGGGGTGGGGGGCATACTCAACAATACTGAAGAAGAACCAAATAGACAAGAGGAAAGATATTTTATTGGCTGGTATGATTGAAATATTATTTCATCTTATTTTCTAAAAGAAAGGATTTTTCATTACTTGTACTGCAATACAAAGAAAAATAAATTTGAAGAGTTTTAAAGGGTGCCTCATGGCTCAGTTGGTTGAGGGTCCAACTTTGGCTCAGGTCATGATCTAATGGCTTGTGAGTTCAAGTCCCATGTCAGGCTCTGTGCTGGAGCCTGCTCTGGATTCTGTGTCTCTCTCTCACTCTGCCCCTCCCCTGCTCATTCTCTCATTTTCTCTCTCTCTCTCTCTCAAGAATAAATTTTTTAAAAAATTTAAAGATTTTTAAAATGTTTATTTTGTAGATCTAGTGAAAATCAAATTTCTTGGCATCTCATAAAGTTCAATGTACACAAGTTATGCTGCATTAATTCTGAAAGAAAAAGAGTCAGAATTCCTTGCAATTGTTTCTCTGTTGATCTGAAGCAGTGGTATAGAAAGGAAGAGTAGAAGAACTCTTCTAAAAGAATGTTGGGTTTTAAACGATATTGTGAATAGGTGCAAATAAGTTCTGTCTTTTTTCCCCCCTTCTAAATCAGGGTTTTGATTGTCACATGGCAAAGGTTCCTAAACAAATGCTACTTTCTTCGTTTTTTTACCAACTTTTTATGGGGCACCTTCTGGCTCAGTCAGTTAAGCATCTGACTTTGGCTCAGATCATGATCTCATGGTTTCTAAGTTTAAGCCCCACGTCAGGCTCTGTGCTGACAGTTCAGAGTCTGCTTCAGAGCCTGCTTCAGATTCTGTGTCTCCTTCTCTCTCTGCTCCTCCCCTGTTCACACTCTGTCTCTCTCTCTCTCTTTCTCTCAAAAAATAAACAAAACATTTTTTTTAAAAAAATAGCAACTTTTTTTTTTTACAAATAGTTTATTGTCAAATTAGTTTCCACATAATACTCAGTGCTCATCCCCACAAGTGTCCTCCTCCATGCCCATCCCCCCTCCCCCCCACATCCATCAGTCNGAAAAAATAGCAACTTTTAAACAATCACATGGTATATTATTATATTCAACATCAATGAACCAAATCTTTTCATCATAAAAAGGGTATTCTTCATCATCAAAAATTATTGTAAGAATATATTCAATGGTTAATCCTTTCATATCTACCACTTAATTCACTACATGCATTGGCATTGTACAAAACCTAAGAATACAAGGTAGTCCTCAGATATTATTAAGAAAAATTAGTTATAATTTATTGATCATCTATCATTAACTTTGTACTATGCTAATTATTTTTGTTGGCTATCTCAGACACTCCTTAGAATAATGCTAAAACCTAGGTGGAGTTTTTTTTCCATTTTACAGCTGATGAAATTACACTGTTAGCTGCCAAACAGTGGCAGAATGAGGATTCAAACTTACCTTTAGGTATAGGTAATGGAGCAGAATTTAGGTTTTTTTAGCTATATATATGCCTTGTATACTTTGGTAAGTTTCAATTCAAGAAGACATTGGTACCTAAATTAAAAGCCACTTTCCTATGAAGCAAGGACTCTGCCTTAAGATTAAATGAGGGGAAAAATCTGTTACTTTTCTTTTCCTGCATAACAAATTACCACAAATTTAATAGCTTCAAAAATTTCCTACTGACAATTTCAGTAGGTCATAAATCTTGAAATGGCTTAACTGAGTCCTCTGTTCAGTCTCTCAAGATGTTGGCCATGCCTGGGTTCTCATCTGGAATATAAGCTGGGGAGGGGTCCTGCTTCCTTGATCAAATAGTTTTTAGCAGCATTCAGTTCCTTGCAGTTGTAGGATTGAGAGTTTCAGTTTTTTGCTGGCTGTCAAGTGGCAGCTGCCATTAGCTCTAAAAGACCAGCTGAAGTTCCTGGCCAAGTGCAGTTTCTCAATATGAGTGCTTGCCTACCTACAGCCAGCCAATAACAGCAAGATTTCCTAAGTACCCAGAAGGCACTTCATATGCTCTACTGCCTTTCTTCGAGTCCAGTTGTCTCCACTGACATTATAAGGTCCCAGTATCTTTAGAGTAGATACCACCACACAGGAACCTTTAATTAATGGTCCTACAGTGCTTAGAAGATAATTGCCATGGGAAAGAGGGTTAAAAATATATATGTTATATTTTTTATAGGAGTATCTCAAGCTTTAACGGCATGGTGAAAAATAGTTCTTTGTTTAGAACACTAAACATAGGTTCCCTTTGCTATACAGAAAGTAAGTATGTATCTAAATGGCAAATACAGGGGTGCTTGGGTGGCTCAGTTGGTTAAGTGTCTGACCCTTGAGCTCAGCTCAAGTCTTGATCTCAGCTCACGTCTTGATCTCTGGGTTGGGAGTTTATGCCCCATGTTGGGCTCCATGCTGGGTGTGAAGCCTACTTAAAAAGATTTTTTAAAGATTTTTAAATAAAAAGCTAATATTTATTTAGAAACTAAGGTGAGCCAGACCCTACTTAGCACTTTCACAAATGTCATCTCATTCAATTATTTATTTCTATAATCCTCAAACACTGAAAAATAAACGTTATTACCCAGTAATGAGAGTTCACAATATAATCACAGAGAAGCCCCTCAATAGCAAGCCAGTATAAGCTACAGAAGCAGAAATTGTATTTTATAGTTATATGTGTCCCTAGAAACCTATAGGGATTTCCTATCTAAGAACTTGTTCATGTTTCAATTGAGAAATCATTTCTTAGAAGGAAAATTTTCACTTTTTATAATGGCTTAAGTGAGTTACAGATAATACATATAAAATAATAATGATAATGAACATGCATTTAACATTTCCTGAGCATCAGGCCCTGCTGAAAATAAATTACCTCATTTATTCTACAGTATCTACTGAAATATGAACTATTTTTATGTCCATTTCATAGATAAGGAAACCAAATACTGGACAAGTTAAGTAATTCATCAAAGTCACACAGTACCTTATACAAAATTTGAATCCAGGCAATGTTATTCCTTGACTCCGGCTCTAAGGCCAATCTACTGTCTTCAGATAGCATTTATCAGGTACTTTTTAAAAATATGCAATCCATAAACACAAATAATTTACAGTGAAGACAAATCCAGGAAGATCTGAATGAATGCTTTAAGATAAAAAAATCTACATCTTTCATGTATCCGGGTCATTCCAATTTTCTCATTTCCCAATATTTGTTTAAATTTTAATTGTGATGTTTCTTTGAAAAGGTACCCTTCTACATTTTCAAACCCTTATTTCTTTACATATGAGGTAAGGCAACTCTGTAGCTTCTAATCACATCCTTTATATGAGTTTTTTTGAAATGGTAAATTGCTGTGAGATGAAAAGTAGATCTCATATTTCTTGGGGCTAAATTCGGTTCTCAGCTACAAATGTGGTCACAAGGTCTCCTTGCTAGGGTCTTTTATGTTACTTTAATTAAGTTTCAGCTATTATTATTTGTGCTGCCTCCAAAAGTACATAAAATATCTTAGGAAACCTGTTTTTGAGGATGTCTATATTTGTTTTTCCCTAATCAATCTTGAGATTAATTTCATGTTCAATCCTGTTGTCTGCTAGGTGCTCTGTGCTCCAGTATCTTTTTTAGATTGATCTGAAACCATGTTTAAAAAGCAAACCTTGGCCACACAAGATTTGGTAACATTATACTTGGTTTGAAAAAAATGCCTCTTGTGCCCTAAACAAAAATTACTCTGGAAGGGTGGTGGCTGCATCCTCAGACATGCTATTGTGGTTGCAAGTCAGCTACAATGCTCTGTTTGTTGTCCCAGAGCAGCCACGGACAGGCTGCTGCTCTACTGAGCCTCTACAGCAGTTGGCGGCCAACAGCTCTCTATGGGGAACTGAGAATGGAAAGGCAGCCAATCATGCATGGTGTAATTTACATCTGATTGATGAAGGTCTAAGAATCACAGAAACAATTAATTTGTATCAGGGCTCCTGTGGGCCAAAAAGTAAGAGATTGTGCCACTGGTACCCAATTTTAATTTTTGCTTTGATCAATCACCTGCCTTTCCACATCTACTTTGTTTTCAGAATTAACTTTTGCAGCCACAGATGTTAAAGGATGCAACAGAAAGAGTTTCTGGAAAACAAGAACACCAAGGAAAACACTCATTGATAAAACTCACTTGTAACCGCACTACATTATCCTTTTTTCAATTTGATAATGGTAAGGCATTTTCCTTGCAACTGCAAGGGAGGATTTAAAAACTCTCTTTTTTTTTTTTTTTTAAATAAACGACTTTGTTTTTATTCATGTAAGAAAGATTACAATGGCCAGGAGAAAGGAAAAAGAATGGTGGCTACTTCCTAGGAGGAGAACAACAGCAGGAGCAATTTAAAATAAAAATAACTAAAGATGCCTTAACTTTATAGTTAAAAATGAAATGAAAATTGCAAAAGCAATTTGTGGCAGGGAGCCTTTAAAACGTTCTAAGGATTGTTCTTATTTTGCATAAACCATGGCCAATCTTTAAAATAGTTAGTCCATTAAGCACATGTATATCTGATTTAACACTCTATTGTAGGCAGAAGCCCCTCAATTATGAAATTGTAGAAGGATGGGTCTGACAGAGTGTCATCTAATTACAGGAGCAAATTACAAGTTCATAAACTTCATAAAGCATTCTAATATCTTTCCTTAATAAGAAATCTCACTGCTCAAACCACAAATATATCTAACACAGTCATATTTTTTCTACTATTCTTGGTAAGCAATTGCCCCTTACTCACAGCAATACACAAAACAATAGAAAATAGCATCCATCGTTTTTATTGATCAAATGTTTAAATTACTATTAATCTTATTCACACACTTCTAAGAGATGATTTAACATGAATGAAATCATTTATGTTTGCTTTGCAATTATCCAATATTGTTTCCTCTTCTTATAAATGTAGAAAATGAAATGGAGAGAAGTAAAATGGCTAGTGTCAAAGAATGCAGGAAGCTGAAGCAGAAATTAGAACCCACATGGCCTTAGAGGTATTTTTGTTTGTTTGTTTGTTTGTTTGTGTCCCTAAGTCAAACAGAGGGATTAATAACAGTATACAATATGTTGTATTGGCTTTTCTGTGACTCTGGTGGCTTGCATGCTAAACTGCCTTTAAGGATATAAACTACTGTGGATGATTAATTCTGTGATATGTAAAACTATTCTTGTTTCTGCCTAAGCAAAATTTTCCACTGTAAAATGAGTTTGGTGTCTTATGCCAACTCTATAAGACACCTCTGAACTCCCTGGCACTTAGGAAAGGATGGCCCAGCCTAGAGTAGTTGTGCAAATCTTGATCATTCATCTATGATATCCACCCATACCCCCAGGAGAGGACTGCTTTTACTAAGCATAGAACTCACTAACTGACCTTAAGTCTTGCTAAATTTAATCAGTTTCATAGTACTATTGAAGTACCCCTGAAGCCCTTCCTATGGACCTAGTTATGACATTTTGATCATTTATGTATTCCAATGATATGAATTACCATTTTCACAGTGTATACATACATATCATAATTTTAAAATAATCAAAACATTTTTCTCAATTTGTTTTAACTTGGTTTCTTGCAGAAAGAAGTTGAAAACTTGCAGAAAATGTTAACATCTATCACTTATGTAATTTAAAAAATGTGAATCTCCAGTTTCTCTTTCCTCTAAGAACTAACAAGGAGGGTAAGTTTTACAGGACAAAGAGAGGAAAAGAAAGAAAGGAATATGAGCTGAAAGAGTCTTTCTTGTTTTTTTTTTTTTTTTTTTTTTTGGCTCAGGAAGGCAGTTACCAACATCCTATTTCAGCCAGAAACTCATCCTTCCCATGTCCTCCCTGCCATATAGTTCTATGATTCAGGTGCCACAAGTGCCCACCCATAAATCTTTTGAACAACCTGCTCTAAAGCCCATCTATCACACTTAGATGTAGGCTTCTACTGACCTCCACCTTTCACTGACAACAATTTAGATCCTCACCACACAAGAGATAGGTTTATCCATTGGGATGGAGCCAAATTTAGTGGCGTGAGAAAGGGACCCCGAGATCTGAACATCAGTGTTAGAGTGGTACTCTCTACCAACTCTTTCCCTACCCTCAGGCATAGAGTTGTTGACTCTAGGATTTGGAAACAAAAATCAGAAACAGAAACAACAGCACCAACTATATATGCACTGATGTGTAGAGATTAAAACAACAGACAATCCCTGAAGAGGTTTGCAAATGATGCAACACTTATTTCCCCTGACATTAAAAAAATTAACACCATTAACCAAAGCTACCTGCAAAGCACATTTTAAATAACTTGGATCAACTGTAAATAGCATGAGGGATGATAGAAAAAGGGAGTGTACTTGCATAGTGTCCAGCTCTATGATAGTAAGTGACAGATGACTGGGTTAGTATGAGGCCTTCAGAATTCTGTACTATGGAAGTGATGTATAAAATTTATATTTTCCATTTTTATATATAAAAACAATTTGTATAAAATTCTCAATACTTCAGTGAAGATGCTGAATCATAATACACAATGTCAACATCACATACAGTACTAACACGACACCTCCAAGTTTGAAATTTGTAGGGTATATAGCATGAAGCCTTACTGCGAATATTGGAGATTAGCTTTATTGATTTTTTTTAAATCTGTTAAAACAAGAACCAATCTAAATAGTCAACAGCTCCAAACATGGCACCAACTGCAGCTATGAAATCCCTAAATTCCTTGATTCTCTGATCCTATGACCTAGCTGGTGCTTAGGAAATTTCTCTATCATGGTAGAACATTGGTCATAGAGTAACAATATAGACTACTACAACATAACGCTTTTTTTCAGCTGCTAAAATCTACTTGTTCATACTTTTATTAATTTAACAAATATTTATTGATATATAATTTATATAATAAATCAATATAATATTGATGTTGATATTGATAGTAGTAGTTCCTACTATGTGCTGGGTTCTGCGATAAGCATAGGAAATAAGAAATAGAAAAATCACTGCCTTCAAGATACTGTTAACCTAATAATTACTTATTCCCTAATTTTTTCTGCCCCAGTAAACCTAAGAGTTCAGTCACTAGAAGTAGCTTTTTGTGGAAGTAACTACATAGCTAGGGAGGTGGGCATATGGAGAAAACAGGTATTTTTAAAATTTGAAAACCTTCTTTTGGTGGAGAATCACTATAGCAGACATAATTAAATAGAGTCCCTTTTCCTCTCAAACAGCTTCCATATGATTATATAATTAAATTCTCATTACCTTCTTGCTAGACCTAGCAACATCTAGTAAAACAAAAAGAGTTAATAAGTCACTGTGATATTATTGCTTTGTTGGCCTAAGTAGGAGGCATGAAAAATAACAATATGAACAGCTACCACTTATTGAATGTTAGCTCTACCACATGAGAGCTAAGTTTTTACATACATTTTATCACTGAATTTTCACAAGAACCGTATACAGTAGGTACTATTATTATGGGGTGAGCATACAGTTTGCTTTGCATGGACAGTATCAGTTATACTTGTTATCTTAAGTATTAATAATTCCTCCTTTCACTCTCAAAGTGTGCCAATTGGGTATATTCTTTTTACTTACAAAATACTACCTTTAGGGGCACCTGTGTAGCTCAATTGGCTCAGGGTCTGCCTCTTGTTTTCAGCTCAAATCATGATCTCACAATTCATGAGATTAAGCCCCTAGTTGGGCTCTGTGCTAAGCATGGAGCCTACTTGGGATTCTCTCTCTCTGCCCCTCCCTGTTAGCACAAATGTGTGCACATGTGATTTTTCCCTTGCTTCAAAACAAATAACCTAAAAAAAATGTACTTTTATATACTCCAGTTTAATACACAATTTTATAATAACCTCACAGCAATCTTAGATGGTCTTCTAAAGCTCTTACTTAAGTAACCCTGGTGTCCTATTTAGGTTTCTGAAGATGACTACTCAGAAAAGAACCAAATCCTACATTTTCTAATAAATTCAATTTTTATGCAATGTGCTCACTGGGAAGTGTAGGGGCAGGAAGGCATAAAAAGAGCATCATGTGCTAGTAGCAGAAAGCTAGAAGGTATAGGTCTTCCTGCTGATAGATGGGGAAAACTGAAAATAATAGTCAGATAACCTTAGAAGACATATTTCCATGAGATTTATAATAGCAACAATTCTATACCCAGCTTAGAATTCATTGCAAAGAATTTGATACAATGAAATAATTTGATTACACGTTCTTAAAACTTTACCATAATGAGGTTTGAAGATAAAGTCCCGCTCTCTGGACTCATTTTCCATTAAGCATCAGACTGGTAGCAACAGTTTTGAAAATTTAATGGTCTATGTACTGAGAATTTGAACTTGAAATACTTTTGTACATTTAAATTTGAAGAGTAAGAAGGTTACATCCTTATACTGAACTCAATATAATAGTGAAAAGGCAAATGTAATTGCCAAACCAGAAGACAACACAAAAGCAGCTATAAATGGGTAAGTTAGCATCCAGGGAAGGAAACTAAATTCCTTCTGGTACCAAATTTTGCAACATTTATATGCACACTGATTATAATTTTTTCATAATACATGTTAAACATCCATATTAGATTATATGGACTATGTAGCTGAATTGCATTCCAATCTTGTTCACTTTACCCGATTTTGCACATGTACGTTTGTAATGATCAACGAAATTCCATTGACACCAGTAGTCTCAAAAACAAGCTTTCCAGATAATCAGTAAACCCCCCATTCCCTGCCATCAACCCAATAGGGATCTTCTCATCAGATAGCAGTTGTTAGATTTTCTTTATCACCAATTCATCATTAGAGCCAACAAGTATTGATTTATAGTCTGGTAAGGGGAAAATTCCATTTGCAGGAAGTTTTATTGCTTAGGAAATTGTCTGAATCATCTAGAATTATCTGAAAAACCATCTTCAAATGGCTTTTTCATCTCTATGTTTTTTAAGCCTATGAGATAATGGTTTAAACCAAGAAGGGCACTCTACTAGGATTGGAAAAACTCCTGTGTGAGTACAATAAAGGTGACTTTAATTATTCATTTTTTTAAAGAGCACAACTTTATTGCCAATGATAACTTATTTGCCCAAATATTTGTAAAGACCCTGATAGAGTTAAATGCACACCGACTACAGATTGGCAAAAACAAAACTTTCTTGAAGGAAATGTTAAAATAGTAAGATTTTTATTACTGATTAAAGATGAATTATTTCTATAAAGTATCTACAAAATTATGAAGGAAATTACTGGCAAATATATTTACATATCATAAATAGGCACTCCTTATGAGGAATCAGATAATGCATAGCTTAGGGTCTCGGTACTTAGAATGACGAGGTCCTCATAAGAGCACCTTGTCTACCTAAGCTGCACACTTGTGAACTATCTAAGTGCCCTTCAGGATGATGAGCTTTTGATTAGTCCTTTCAATTAGTGTTTATTTTCTTAAGTAGAATACTCACAACAGTTTCAAAGCTCTGAATCTCCTTTAATCGCTGCCTTTAAATTAAGAGGAATAGATTTTTTTTAACTTGCCTCTTGCTGGGTTGGCCAAAAGATCAAGTATGAATGCAATTTAAATATGAAAGCTAGCATCCAATAAGCAAAGCCCACTTTTAACTAAAGGTGAAAATTCACTCCATTAAATAAAAGCCATTACTATGTATTTGGACCTTCTCACATATTCTTGACTGATAGTTGTGCTTTCCCATCAATGGAAAGAGGAAAACAATTACTTTTCTCAAATTTTTTAAATGTTTACTTATTTTTGAGAGAGAAACAGAGCATGAGCAGGGGAGGGGCAGAGGGAGAGGTAGACACAGAATCCAAAACAGGTTTCAGGTTCTGAACTGTCAGCACAGAGCCCAAAGCAGGGTCTGAACTCACAACTGGGAGATCATGACCTGAACCAGTAAGACATTCAACTGACTGAGCCACCCAGGCACCGCAAATACAATTACTTTTTTGATAAGAATGTATCACCCTGCACATTTTTCCCCAAGATAAGCCAGAAATCTTGTGTTCCTAGATTTATTTCTAAATGATCCCGAAAACTGGATATTTATTTAAAAATCTATAGAAAACAAAACTGAACTCACCTTAGACTTCTGAGGAAGATGGTGGGGTAAAAGGATTCTAAGTTCACTTTGTCCCATAGATAAAACTAGATAACATCCACATCAGTGTAAATAACCCAGAAAATGACCTAGAGACCCACAGAACCAGATCCCCACTGCTAAATGTAGAGAAGAGCCCACATTGAAGAGAGTAAGAGGGGCAAAGACGCAGTCAGGAACTAACCAGACCTATGGGATTATCAGAGGGAGGAACGGACCACACAGGTTCAGACAGGGAAAAGAAACAGACCTTCATACCAAGCATCCCAGGCACAGGGAAGACAAATTCCCATAACATTTGTCTTTCAAAACCAGAGGGGCATAATTTTTTGAGTTGTTATAATAAACAAGGCTTAACACCTACAACTTTAAAAATGAGCAGCTGGGCTCTGTGGGAGCCAGGAGGGCTATAGAATACTGAGTCCCTGTCCTTAAAGAGACAATAGGACAAAGAGCCTTACCTAGTTACAGCCAAAAAGCATCAGTTTGAAAAATGCCTGGGGCATATGGGAAGATTTATTTACTAATCTCAGAACAGGTGCTGGGGGGTCAGGGATCTTTAGAAGACTTCTCCAAGAACAACAACAACAACAACAACAACCCAAAAAACAAAAAACTGGTGGGCACTGCTTCTTTTCCCCTACCCCTAGACTAGTTACACAGATACTTGCAGGAGCAGCACAGCAAAATACTCTCCACCAAGCCTGATAACAGCACACTCCAACCGAGAACACCCTTGTGGAAATGCTCCCTCCATCCAAGTCTGGGCATGAGTTCTTCCCCATTAACTCACCTCACATGCTCCTGCAGACCTGTACCCTCCAATATAACTTTGGCCAAAGCTCAACCAAAGCAGTGTCACCAGCCTGGCAGTGTGTAAACTGCCCCAGAGGTGCCAGCACCACTCCAAAGTGACTCCTGCTCTGGGTAGAGGAGAATATAACCACATAGAACACTATAACTGTGGCCCCAGCAGTGGGCTGTGGGCAGATACCTGGTCTGACTATAGGTCCCACCCACCAATGAAAGCTTCTCAGGGAAATAACATAGGGAATGTTCTCTGCACTTCGGTGCCACTGCATCTCTGACAAATGATTTGTCTGACTCAACTTGAGACCAAGGAAGCCCCAGACTGACCCACTAACAATACAGGGACCAAAACCTGCCCACAATAGTCAAAGTTGGCTATTGCAGATAAGTAGTATAAAGGCAAAGGTAGGTCAGACATAATAGTAGGGCACACAATACATATAGGATACATTGCTGAAACACCAGGTTCTTGTGAGCAGGAGATATTCCATTGCAGAGCACTACATGTATCTTCTTCATAAGGCCATCACTTGCAAGAATAGGAGACATAGATGACTTTCCTAACACATAGAAATAGACACATGAGTTACACAAATGAGAAGAAAGAGGAATATGCCCAAAATGAAGAAACAGAAAAAGAAACATAACAAGAGAACTAAATGAAACAAAGATAAGTAATATGCCTAATAGAGAATTTAAAGTAACGGTCATAAAGATACTCGTAGGACTTGTGAAAAAATTGGAAGATTTTAATCAGCCCCTTAAAAAGAGATATAAAACATAAAAAGGACCAATCAGAAATGAAGAACTCAATGATTGAAATTAAAAATATACTAGATGGAATAATAGACTAGAAGAAGAATAAGAATGAATCAGTAGCCTAGATGAAAGAGTAATGGAAAGTAATCAAGCTGAACAAGAGAGAGAAAAGATAATAAAAAATGAAAACAGACTTAGGAAACTCAGCAACACCATAAGCATAACAGCATTCACATTATAGAGGTCCCAGAAGGAGAAAAGAAATAAAAGTGAGCAGAAGATTTATTTGAAGAAATAATAGTTGAAAAGTTCCTGAATCTGGGGAAGGAAACAGAAATCCAGACCCAGAAGGCACAGAGAACTCCAACAAATCAATCGAAGGAGGTCCACACCAAGACACATACAATTAAAATAGCAAAAAGTGATGATAAAAACAGAATTTTTAAAGTAGTGAGAGAAAAGAAAACAGTTACATACAATGGGAAACCCCATAAGGCTAGCAGATGATTTTCCAGCAGAAACTTTGAAGGCCTGAAAGTGGCATGATATTTTCAGAGCACTGAAGGTTGAAAACCTGTAGCCAATATTACTCATTCCAACAAGACTATCATTCAGAATAAAAGGAGAGAGAAAGAGTTTCCCAGGCAAACAAAAGTTAAAGGAATTCATGACCACTAAATCAGCCCTACAAGAAATGTTAAAGGAGACTCTCTGAATGGAAAGACCAAAAGTAGAAGAAAAGTAAGAAGTACAAAAGTCATAAACTTAAGTATATCTATAAAAATTAGTCAAGGGACTTACAAAATAAAAGGATGACACCATACAACTAAAATGTAAGAAGAGAGGGGGGAGTAAAGAATACGTTCAGACTTAATATAGACTCATATAGGCATAAGATGTTATATATAAACCTAATGGTAAACATAAACCAACAACTGGCATTAGATATGCAAAAACTAAAAAGAAAGGAATCCAAGTATGTCACTAAATAAAGCCTGAAAACTGTAAGAGAAGAGAGCAAGAGAAGAGCAGAACAGAGATGAGGTACAAAAACCAACCATAAAACAAGTAACAAAATGGCAAAAAATACATTCCTTTCAATTATTACTTTAAATTTAAATGGACTAAACATTTCAACCAAAATATAGAGGGTGACAGCATAGATTAAAAAGCAAGATTCATGTATATGCCACCTATAAGCCATTTATTTCAGACCTAAATACACATGCAGAGTAAAAGTAAAAGGATGGGAAAGGATTTATCATGTAAATGGATGTGACAGGAAAGCCAGAGTAGCAACATAGACTTTAAAACAAAAATGGTAACAAAAGACAAAAAAGGGCAGGGCAGTATATATTCATCAAGGAAACAGTACAACAAGAATATATAGCAACTGTAAATACTTATGCAACCAAGATGGAAGCACCCAAATACACCAAGCATCAAATAACGAATATAAAGAAATAATGGATAGTAATACAAAAATAGCAGGTGACTTTAACACCCACTAATATCAATGGATAGATCACCCAAACAGAAAAGCAATAAGAAAATAATGGCTTTGAATGACACATAGGACCAGATGGATTTAACTGATATATACAGAACATTCCAGTGTAAGACAGCAGAATACACGTTCTTTTCAAGTGCACATGGAATATGCTCCAGAATAGGTCGCGTATTTGGCCACAAAACAAGTGTCAAGAAAATCAAAAGATTGAGGTCATACCGATGTGGTCTTTTCTGACCACAGTGCTAGGAAATGTGAAATTGAAAACAAGAAAAATATCTGGAAAGAACACAAATGTTAAATAACATGCAGCTAAACAATGAAAGTGTCAATCAAAAAATCAAAAGGAAATCAAAAAAATACCCAGAGAAAATGGAAATGAAAACACAATGGCCCAAGATCTTTGGGATCTAGCAAAAGGTATTTTAAGAGGGAAGCTTATAGCAATACAGGTCTATCTCAAGAAGCAAGAAAAATCTCAAATGAACATCCTAAACTCTTAACTCTAAAATAGAGTTAGAAGAACACACAAAACGCTAAACCAGTAGAAGCAAGGAAATAATAAAGAGTAATGCAGAAATAATTGAAATAGAAACTACAAAGACAACAGAATGAATGGATCATTGGAACCAGGAACTGGTTCTCTGAAAAGATCAGCAAAATTGATAAACTTTTAGCTAGATTCATGGTGGCGGGTGAGGGGGGGGAGGAGAGATTGATTGATTATGTGCAGGACATGAGCACTGAGAAGAGTTTTTAGTTTTCTGGCATTCTAAGGATTATGTATAGATAGTTAGGTGAACCTTGCTCTCTTGAGTCAAAGGAAAAGATTGTCAGGACCATAAATGAACTCAGCCCCAATCCAAAGAATTCTTATATGACAGATCATTTCACATAGACACCAAGAGACAGTGTGGGTCTCTAGACATGGTATTAAAAGTGTCACATTCATTGACAGAGGGATGACATGACACGGTATATCAAACAGCATAAGGCTTAAAATAAAGACTAAGATTAGTTGGTTACCTAGAGTTATATGCTATATCATAATTCAGGCCCCGGTTCATTTGTGGCTCTCAAGAGATGCATATATTTTTAAGACCACCAAATTTTTTAAATGTTTTTTTCATTTTTGAGAGACAGAGAGAGACAGAGTGTGAATGCGGGGAGGAGGTGGAGAGAGAGAGAGGGAGACACAGAATCCAAAGAAAGCTCCAGGCTCTGAATTGTCAGCACAGAGCCTGATGTGGGGCTCAAACCCATGAACCACGAGATTGTGACCTGAGCTGAAGTCAGTTACTTCACCAACTGAGCCACCCAGGTGCCCCTAGACCACCAAAATTTCTGAATTTTATGTGAGTGTTGGTCTAAAGCCACATCAAAGCCTAAAGCCCTATCTCCCTGTGACCCCCTTTGGTAGACTGTGAATAGATGAGTCTTTCCTGAATCCTATGTTGTCTTCTACATAATAGGGCTAAATTCTATGCTTCTCATTCTCATTTACTACATCCTTCCCATACCTTCACCAGCCCTTTGGTCTCACCACATCTTCATGAGGACTCTCCGTGTTTTTATATTTCTCATCCGTCCCACCCACTATAATACAGTGGCAGTCTATGCTATTATTGGCAGATTCATATCTATTCACTTTTATGCTCTTTGTGCAAACACAGGGCTTGGTATATAGTAGGTACTTTAAAAATGTGCTAAATTTAATTTAACATACAATAAGCATGTTTAATGCCATGACCTTTTATATGGATTAACTTTAAGATGAGGGGCTAACTCAATCTCCAAAATAAGATTTAAATCATATTATAGACCCTGTTCTTCTAATGTGGTTTTTGTCAAGAAAAATATCTTTCTTCTAAGAGATCAAAAACAGTTTTTTTTTAAATTTCTGACTTTGTCCCCAAGTCCTATGAGGGATAGATTTTCTAGACTGAAGAAATAGTATCTGAGTCTTACATATATGAGATTTAATAGTAAATATAAGACTGAATCATGGGAACACTGTGAGAGTCAATTTTATGTGTCCACTTGACTAGGCCACAGTGTCCAGACCATTAGTCAAACATTACTCTGGATGTTTCTATAAGAGTGTTTTTATATGAGATTTACATCTAAATTCACAGACTTTACAAAAGCCAGTTGCCTTTCATTGGGCCTCATTCCAATCAGTAAAAGCATAAATATAGCAAAAGCCTGATTTTACCAAAGCAAGAGGGAATTCTCCAGAAAACTCTATCCCTATTTCATCTATAACTTCACCTCTTCCTGACTATACAGCAGATTCCCTAACCACTCAAATAACAACTCTTTCTTGAGTCTGCAACTTTCTGACCTCCCTCATCATGACTCCCCAGTCATGTGAGCTAATGCCCTAAAATAAATATATCTATTAATATATATTAAATACACACATACACACACACACATATATATACATATATATACATATATATATAATTTCATCCCATTGGTTCATTTTCTCTGGAGAAGCCTGACAAATATAGACAGTAAGGAAAGAATTTATCAAGATTAAAGACATTATCTGCTACTTACTTCAAAGAGACATTGCCCTTCTCCATCTCTATATGTGATGAATCCTTAAATTTTGCTGTAACTTCTCCAAATTTAACTATGATTCTATAGTCTCCTAGGATACCTGGGACATATTAACTGAGTTACTGCCTTTATAGGAAATCAGGGCAAGAGGAAGCAGGCCTCTATCAAAGGAGACCTCTTCCATCTCCCCTACAATCAATAATATTTAGTTTGATAAAGACAAAATTCATACACACACACACACACACACACACACACACACACACACACACAGAGCCTTCTGTAGAATCCTCTTGGTTTTATTTAAGACCTGGGTCTACCAAGAGCTCAATTCAGCCTTCCAACTTATGTAGCCTGGCTGGCGGATGCATGTTCACTGCAGTGCCTCTATAAGAGGGTTGATAAAAGCTCAACTTCTGAAAATTATTCTAATAGGGGAGCTCTATACACAATGCCAGGTAATCTTCCAAGATAAATAGACTCCTCTTGGTCTTGGGGGCTTAGAAGTCATTTGTTCTTTTAGAGTCAGTCCTTTTAGTGACCTCAGGATAGAGACCTAATGTCTGGTATTTAAAAAGCTGTCATCTTTTAGTGCTAAGCATTAGGGAATGATTAGATCTAAAAATATCTACAGTCCCAGATAAGCATGGTAAAACTTTCATTCAGTCATTCATTTATCCAATCAGTAAAAGTCACCCATTTATTCAATATTTGTTTAGCACCTATATTGTGCTGAAGGCTGTGCTTATGTCCAAGGATACAACAGGGAGAAGAGTATCTCCCCAAAAATAATATTACCTGTTCTCATGACACTTATAGGATAGTAGGGATGACTTAAATTAACCAAAGAACCACAGAATTAAGTGTACAATTGAACATGTTTTATGATAAAAGAGTAAAAGTAAATGATATAAGAGAGATTTGAATTAGGCAGAATTCTAAAATAGCCTCCAAGACTCTTGTCTTGTATATATGTCATGTATAATCCCCTTCCCTTATGCATGGCAGAATAGCTAATTATGATGAGGTATCACTCCTATGATTGGGTTACCATTCAGTTAACTTTGAGTTCATCAAAAAGAAATTTAGGTTGTCTGGGTTGGCCTGACCTAATCAGAGGAGTCTTTAAAAATTAAAACATCA
Organism: Crocuta crocuta; assembly: GCF_008692635.1. Taxonomy (NCBI): domain Eukaryota; kingdom Metazoa; phylum Chordata; class Mammalia; order Carnivora; family Hyaenidae; genus Crocuta; species Crocuta crocuta. The sequence continues at coordinate 2,009,767 of NW_027530084.1, forward strand.
GAAAGATGCATTCCTGCTGGCTTGGAAATATGCAAGCAGCCATATTATGAACTCTCCATGGGGAACATGTAACAAATAACTATAGATAGCCTCTAGGAGTTTAGGGCAGTCCATGGCAAACAGTTAGCAAGAAAAAGGAAATCTTAATCATACAACCTCAAAGAAATGAGTTCTACCAATAATCAATGAACCTAAAAGAAGACCCTGGGTCCCAAATAAGAATAGCAGCCCAAGGAATCCCTTGACTGCTGCCTTATGGATATTCTTGCATAAGAATATCCACCTAAGCCATATGCACACTCCTAACCAAGAAAACTGTGAGATAGTAAAATTGTATTCTTATAAGCAACCAAGTTTGTGGTGATTTGTTTTATAGCAATAGAACACTAATACAAGCAGAAAATGTGGAGTTGACATAGTCAGAAAAGACTTTCCTTGGGAGGAGATGTTTGAACTGGTGAGAAATAAATGATATTTAACCAGGAGAGGACAGTTAAAGGTATGGGGAATCAGAAGCAGAGGATGTATGTTTAGAATCTTTAAAACATTTAGGAATACAGGAAACATGGGAAACATTAGAGATATAAAGACATATATGGTAGAAAATATGATAGAAATGGGATTGGAAAGGAAAATGGAGTGATTAATGCAGGGCTTTGTAAACCATGCTAAGCAGTTTAGATTTTATTCCCAGTGACTATAGTGTTGATATATCCCCCTTACAATTCTCAGAGGGTATCTATTTTACTGCAGATTTCCATACCAGAAGTCTCTAGGATCAGTTCTAATAGTTTCAAGGACCTCTGACATGAACACTGTTATTCAAGGACACAGGATCATACTAACCTGCCCAAGACCCTTCAGTGGACATGTAAGATGGTCTATCTCCTAGACTTATTTGAAGATCATGTATTCCTTGGGCATTTCCTCATGTCAAACTTAAAAATGAGTTGAGAATTAGGAATTGAAGGAAAAGTGATGAGTAGAGGAAATACTCTCATGTCTAAGATGGAATATACTTTGCCTTTAACCTCCAGATCTCTGGTGTTCTCACCTCTCCTGCTAAAAGAATAGGTCATAAATAAGAGGAACCCAGGATACTATAAAACTTTCCAAGAGTAGGTAGGTTTCTATAACTTCTGCTACGCCTTACCTTTTGAATTAAGAGTTAGCGAGGGGAAGTTTTCAAATGTCTCTTTAGCCACTCTTTCACCATATGCAAAAAGATTATTTTTCTCATTCTTCCCCATGCAATATAAAATTCATCTTCTTTACACTGACTTTTCCATTTAAAAATTTAAAAACCTAAATTAAGTAAATTTTCACATTTGAATCCTTTTAAGAATTCCACATTAACCTTGATATAATTAAGTCATATAAACTACTAAAGTTATTATAAAGAAAGCAAGTGTTTCTCAGGTTTCTATTGCCTACAAGGCAAAGTTTCATTCTTAAACACTTTTAAAAGGTGACTGATAAAGTATAATACAAATTACATAAGTTATGGTTCACTAGATTCAGCAATTCCGTATTATATAGAAGTTTAATCAATCTTTCAGGGATTGTAGACATATCACAGGAGGAGGTACTTTTGACCTTTCATGGAGAAGTAAGCAAGATGAGGTACTGAACTGCATATTTCAGTGAGTTTGTTGGATTTTGTATAATTGTCTTTCTCAGAATTTCTGGACAAATTTGAGCCCTCCTATTTGGTAATTCATGCTGTTTTACATATGAAAAGCAAAACCTGCAAGTTATCTAGTTGAAGCTAAATGTTACTTTTATTCAACCTAAATATTTTCTCTCTCTGCCTCAAGAAGGGTAGAGAATAGAAGAGCATGCAAGGTTATATAGAACACATTAAAATCATTCCCCTTGCATCCTTATATACTTCTCTCACAGTTCTGGTTAATAGGGCTCCTTTTTAATTTTAGAAATGTGCCAATTTGGATAATAAATTGTATGCTTCTCCTAGTCAAGTTTGAAATTGTGTCCAGGAAAGTAATCCCAATTCATCTGCCCAGTTGCTATCACCCTATATTGGATAAGGACAAAGAAAGATTATATACTCGGTATTAATATAGGGCTCAAATTAGACCAATATATGGGTCCAAAACAGGAGAGAATCCTATGAAGGAGAAATAGTGTAAATATGGATTTATTCACTTATAGGTAAAAAGTATAATAAAGCATGAGCTTTTTTATGAATAAGAACAATACAAAATGTCATATGCAATCTGGTGCATACGACTCATACTTAAAATTGTTCTTGTTTTTTTTTTCCCACTGTTAGGGTTTTAATACTTAAGATTTGAAAAAAAAATCTCTATTAACAAATGAGAACGTGAGCCTCCCCAGGGGTATGACTAGTTTATTGGACAGGAACCTTGGCTTTCAATAGAGAGTTCTTTCCATGCCATGCCCTATCTCCTTTACAACTCAAGTTCTCTCCACAGCTCCCCAAATTTGAGTATATTTATGTTCTAATTATAATTACATTCTAATTAAACTATGTTCTAATTTATTTATATACAAGTATTAAGGATATCTGTCAACTATCTGGACTTTAATGTAGTTTTAGGTACTATCTTCATAGCAAGAAGGCATTATAACATGTGAATTAAATGTAGTATTTTCCTTAATGTTAAACAATGTTAGTTTGCAAATAAACCCACAGTTTCAATGCACCTTTTTATTCCACTATACAATGTACTAACACTTGAAAAATATGTCATATGCAAAAGGTGTTATATTCCCTCTGAATATAACATTGAAATAAACAATTAGGAAATGTACTACCTAAAAGTGCTCATAGTGAAATCACTGTCATTGGCTTTCAATTTTATTTTGAAAGTCATATACACATTAATATCCATTAAGTTAATTATTTGTTAGGGATGAGATCATTTATAAATAGACTTCTCTAACTGTAAATTGGAGAATTTTCTCCATCTGTAAAATACTGTGCTTTGAATATGATTTTTTTAATGTTTATTTATTTTTGAAGGTGGGGAAGGTCAGAGAGAGAGGGAGACAGGGGATCCAATGACGACTCTGCACTAACAGCAGAGAGCTGGGTGCGGTCTCAAACTAACAAACTGGGAGATCATGACCTGAGCCAAACTAGGATGCTAACCTGCAGAGCCTCCCAGGTGCCCTGAATACAATTTTAATCTCATTAAATTATAATACATTTTTCTCTAGTTCAAAAAAATTAAATAATAGTTTACTCTCTAAAATTGTGTTTTGAGGAGCCTGGTTGGCTTAGTCGGAAAAGTGTACAACTCTTAACCTCAGAGTTGTGAGTTCAAACCCCAATATGAGTGCAGAGGTTACTTAAATAAAAAAGCTTTTAAAAAAGCTTAAAATAAATAAGTATAAATAAATAAATAAACAAATTGTTCACATGTTTAAAATACATAGGGGCACCTAGGTGACTCAGTTAAGCATCCACCTTAGGCTCAGGTCATAATCTCACAGTTAATGAGTTCAAGGGTCCCATCAACACAGACCCCACTTGGGATCCTCTGTGTCCCTCTTTCTCTGCCCCTCCCCACTCCTCTCCCTCTATGTCTTTCTCTCAAAACAAATAAATATTTAAAAAATCTTTAAATAAATGAAAAGTAAATTTACATTTTGGTTAAATCNATTGCAATATTTCAAATTCACCAGAAACACTGCATAGCCTAAGACCAATTCCAAACAGGAGCTTTAACATATACTTTTAAAAAAATACTTATTTATTTTTGAGAGAGAGACAGATAGGAGTAGGAGCAGAGAGAGGGAGACAGAGAATCCAAAGCAGGCTCCATGCTGTCAAAACAAAGCCCAATGTGGGTGAGGCTTAAACTCACCAACCCATGAGATCATGACCAGAACCAAAGTGGAACACAACTGACTGAGCCATCCAGGTACCCCTACCTTATTTCTTTTAATCACATTTTCAATACTAAGTAATAGAAGAGAAATGTACTAGTTTTCTTGAGCAAACCTATTAAATATTAAAGAGAAATTTATTTTAATGTTTATTTTTGAGAGAGAGAGAGACACAGGGTGTGTGTGTGGGGGGGGGGCAGAGAGAGAGACAGAATCTGAAGCAGGCTCCAGTCTGTAAGCTGTCAGCACAGAGCCCGTTGTGGGGTTCAAACTCACAACCTATGAGATCATGACTTGAGCTGAAGTGGGATACTTAACCAACTAAGACACCCAGTCGCTCCTAAAGAGAAATTTAAATCCAGGGAACTTCTCAGAAGAAAAATCTATTGGTATATGAGTTGAATGTCTAAGTTCTGAACCTTTCATGTTTACCAGTATTAGAGATGGAGGAGTACTACTTGGCTGGCATGAGGGCATTTTCCCAGAGTTCCAAACTATTTGAGAAATAGAGTGTAAAATTAATTTATATGTCTTTCATAACAAAATAAATAAAGAAATAAAACTGAAATCCCACAAGTACCAATGCCATAGCCATAATATCAACTTCCTTAACAATAAATGTATCCCTGCTTTTGACAACTATAGATTTGAGTCTTCAAATATTAATAGCTTTTAAATAATTATAGGAGATATTACTGTTTATATGCTGCAAACATACACATAGGCCAAGTATTTCAGAATCTTTCCTTAAGAATACAATCTGATACCAGACCAACAGAAAGAAGAATCTTAAATTCTAGTTCAAGATTCATTCAAAACCTATATGACCTCACCGTTGTCACTCTTCCAGAACAATAGCATTTCTGTTGTCCAAAAGAAAACTATCTCTAATCTCTGGTTCCTAGAATTATAAAGAAATGGGAACAGCTTTAATATATGTGAAGCACTTGGAGTTCATAGGCAAAATGCTAAGTAGACAAATACTGAATTATACATACTAGGTCTTATTCATGATTCATGCTGTCGTGCCCTACAGAAAACTTCCTGAGATTAGAGAAATAGTATTTTGCCTATTCTGTTCCATCTAATTGCATTAGTAGGACATATACTTCAATGCAGGAACTTTACTCAACACTAGAGACATATTTTTAATCACAATGAACCAATCCTTAGAAGTATTTTGATTCTGAAATCAAGGTCAGAAAGAGAAGGGGACACACTGATAAAGTTAACAGTTATGAGAATGCCCATTTGGTGGTCAGACAACTTTTGTGCAATTTTAATTATTTCCTTATTATAAAACTAGATTTGCACTGTCAACATTACAAAACATCCTCTGTATGTTACAAAACATCTATAAATTCAATTATAAAAAATTGTCTTTAGAAAATCAAAAGAATCTTCTGCTTTCTTACCCTAAGAAATAAAAGCAGTATTAAGTAAAAAAGAACATTTGCCTATAAATCAGGAAATCTGGAGCTTTGGCCCTAATTTACTAAACTTTATTTGAAAAGCATTTCTCAGTGCTTGCTTTGAGTCAGGTGCTATAGAAGGGAGCAGGATTAGACAGGAAAATAAAATCCAAGTTATCAAGGAGGTCATAGTTTACTAAGGAGAAGGAAAGTCAAATAGTTATAAGATGCATGCATTCTTTAATATTGAAGTCTAAAAAGTGATCTTTGACTAAAATGGATGAGCAACAATTTCTGTTGCAGGAAAGGGGGATGGATTCACACAATATAAGTGGCTTTAATAATAATTAACAATAATTGCAAATAATATCTATTGAACAATGCCTTTGTATCAAGAGCTGAAAAGAAAAGTTTTACATATATTAGTTCATTTAAGATTTTTAGATAGTGGTTCAAGATGGTGGCACAGTAAGGTACTAAACTCACCTCTTCTCACAGATAGAACAAATTTACAACCATATATAGAATATATCCTCTGAAAAAGACCTGAAAATTGATTAACAGAATCTTGGCAATAAAAAGTAAAAGAACAGGGGTGCCTGGGTGGCTCAGTTGGTTAAGTGTCTGACTCTTGATTTTGGTTCAAGTCATGATCTCATGGTCATGAGATAGAGCTACCAGTCAGGATGGACACTGAGCAGGGAGCCTACTTGGGATTCTCTCTCTCCCTCATCCACTGCCCCTATAGCATAAAAACAGGTAAAAGAGTCAGAGACACACTCTCACCAAAATAATACAAGCAAGCAAAAAAGTTCATTTGCCACATTCCAAGTGTAGCCATCCACAACCAGAAGAGATATGAAAAATGTGAAACATTACCCTGAGAAGCAAGAGGTCTTGTGCTCCATTTCAGATACCCAATTTCTAAATCTTGCACAAAAAAGATAAGCACCCCCTCAAAAAAAAACAGCTTTGGAAAACAATGGGGATTATATCCAGGAAAACCATAAAACTATAAGGAATGGAGAACTAGCTCTTAAAAGGCTAAGACACAGACTCACTTAACCTGGAACCCAAAGCAAAAGCACATTTGAAAAGCACCTAAACCATATGTGAAAGAGACCAACTTACTAACCTTCAAGAAAATGCTGGAAGGGCAGGAACTTGTTGGGATTCTGCTAAGAACAGATATACTGATAGGTGTCATTTTATTTTTATCTCATTCTAACTTGCTAATATTAGCACTGGCGGGTATCATTTAGAAACTCCTTTCAACTTCTTTCCATGGAGGACATACACTACTGAGGGCCCCACACACCATCACACCACAGCCACAGCAATTGGGCATACACAGTTCACACGAGGAGGGCCTCTAAAGTACCTGCCTCTGGTAGCCAGGAGCCATAGCACTACTGAGCCCATTAGACATCTCCTACGCAAGGCTACTCCTTCAAGACTTGGAAAAGTATCTAATTTGCATACTCTACAGAAACAGAGTCACAAAATGAGGAGACACAGAAATAAATTCCAAACAAAATAATAAAATTTAAAACTGAGAAAAAGATATTAGTGACATAGAGATAAGCAATCTACCTGATAAACTGTAGAGTTCAAACTAATGGTCATAAAGATGTTCACTGATCTCATGAGAAAAATGAATGAACACAGTGAGAACTCCAATAAAGAGACAGAATATTTCATATAAGAAAGAACCAAACAGAACTTACGGAGCTGAAGGATGCAATAACTTAACTAAATAATATACTACAGAGGTTCAAAAGTAGACTGGATGAAGCAGAATGGATCAATGAGCTATGAAACATACCTAGACAGAACAGTAAAAAGAAAAAAAAATAAGTAAATATACCTAAAGTGAACTTTGGGACAATATCAGGCAAAATGATATTTGCATTACAGGGGTCCCAGTAATCGGAGAGAAAAAGGGCCAGAAAACTTATCAATTATAAGAAGAAAACTGGAAAAAACACAAAAATGTGAAGAGTAAACAACATGACACTAAAAAACCAACAGGTCACCAAAGAAATCACAGGAGAAAAAAAAAAACACCTTGACACAAATAAAAACAGAAACACCATATTTATGGAATGCAGCAAAGGTTGGTCTAAGAAAGAAATTCATAGCAATAAAGGCCACCTCAAGAAACAAGAAAAATCTCAAATAAAAAAAAAAAAAAACGAAGCCCAAAGTTAGTAGAAGAAAAATGATAAAGATCAGAATGGAAACAAATGAAATAGGAACAAAGGCACTGAAAAAAATAAATAAAATCACAGCTAGCTCTTTGAAAAAATAAGCTAAATTAACAACCGTTTAGCTAGACTCACACATACACACACAAAAGATGGGTGGACTCAAATAAATAAAATAGAAATAAAAGAGAAGTTACAACTGATACTACAGAAATACAAAGGATCAGAAACTACAACAAAAACTTAGACACCAACAAATTGGACAATCTATAAGAAACAGATAAATCCCTAGAAACAATCTTCTAAGACTGAATCATGAAGAAATAGAAAATCTTAATGGACCAATTTCTATGAAGGACATTGAAACAGTAATCAAAAACCTCCCAACAAATAAAAGTCCAATACCAGATATTTTATCTAGTGAATTCTAACAAATATTCAAAGATTTAATATCTATTCTTCTCAAATTAAAAAAAGAAAAGAAAAGAAAAACAAAGAGGGAGGAATGCTTCCAAACTCATTTTATGAGGCCAGTATTACCCTGATACCAAACGAGACAATGATATCACAAAAAGAAAAAAAGAAAAGAAAGAAAGGAAAATAACAAGTCAATATCCTTGATGAATACAGATGCAAAAATCCTCAACAAAATATTGTCAAACCATATTAAAAAATACATTAAAAGGATCATACACCATGATCAAGTGGGATTTACTCCAGGGATGCAAGGATGGTTCCACATCTGCAAATCAATCAACACGATACATCACATTAACAAAATGAAGAATAGCAATTATATGATTGTTTCAATAGATGAAGAAAAAGCATTTGATAAAATTAAACATTTATAATAAAAGCTCAACACAGTTGGAATAGAGGGAATATACATATACCTCAAAATAATAAAGGTCATATATGACAAGCCCATAGTTAATATTATAGTCAATGGTGAGAAGCTGAAAACTTCTCCTCTAACATGAGGAACAAGGCAAGGATGAGCACCAGTCTCCTTATTTTTATTCAATATAGTATTGGAAATCCTAACAACAGCAATAGGACAAGAAAGAACAAAAGGCATCCAAAATGGAAAGGAAGAACTAAAATTGTCACTATTTGCAGATGACATGATACAATATATAAAAAATCCTAAAATATCTACAAAAGAAACCTGCTAGAACTTATAAACAAATTCAGTAAAGCGGCAGAATATAAAACCAATAAAAACAATTAGTGTTTTTATATACTAATAATGAACTATTAGAAAAAGAAATTAAGAAATCAAATCCATTTACAATTATATCAATAAAGAATAAAACACCTAAAAATAAATATAACCAAGGATGTGAAATATCTGTACACTTAAAACTGTAAGACATTTATGAAAAAAAGACCGAAGACACAAATAAATGGAAAAAATATACAGTGCTCATGGATTAGAAGAGATAATATTGTTAAAATGTCCATACTACCCAAACCAATCTAAAGATTCAAAGCAATCCCTAACAAAATTGTAATGTTAGTTTTCACAGAGCTAGAACCAATAATTCTGAAATTTGTATAGAACCACAAAATATCCCAAACAACCGAAGAAATCTCCTTGAGAAAGAAATACAAATCTGAAGGTATCACATTCCCTGATCTCAAACTGTACTACAAAACTATAGGAACAAAAATAGTATGGTTTTGGACCACAAATCAATGGAACAAAATTAAAGCCCAAAAATAAACCCACATTTTATGGTCACTATTTATGACAAAGCAGCCAAAAACATACAATGGAGAAAGGACAGTCTCTTCAGTAAATGGGTAGGGAAACTAGATAGCCACATGCAAAAGAATGAAACTAGAGCACTATCTTACACCATACACAAAAATTAACTCGATAGATTAAAGATTTGAATGTAAGACTTGAAACCATAAAATTCCCAGAAGAAAACATAGGTGGTAATCTCCTTGACATTAGTCTTAGTAATGTATTTGTGTATTTGCTACAGGCAAGGGAAACAAAAGTAAAATGAACTATTGACACTACATCAAACTAAAAAGCTTCTTTACAGTGAAGGGAACCATAATGAAAAAAGAAAAGGCATCCCTACAAATGACAGAAGATTTTCATATCATATCATATCATATCATATCATATCATATCATCATACCATATCACATCATATATCATATCCAATAAAGGGTTAGTACTCAAGTTATATAAAGAACTCATACAACCCAACAATTAAAAACAAATCCAATTTAAAAATAGGTAAAGATCTGAACATTTTTCCAAAGAAGATATACAGATGACCAAAATGCATATGAAAAGATGCTCAATATTACTAATTATTAGGGAAATACAAATCAAAATCACAGTAAGATATCACCCCACATTTCTTAGATTGGCTATTATCAAAAAGGCACGAAATAAGTGTTGCAAAATATGTGGAAAAAATAGAACTCTCGTACACTATTTGTGAGAATATAAATGGGTACAGGCACTGTGGAAAATAGTGTGGGGATTTCTCAAACAATTAAGACTAGATCTGCCATATGATCCAGCAATTCCACCTGTGCATTTATCAGAATACCAAATCACTAATTTGAAAAGATATATGCATCCCTATGTTCACTGCAGCATTATTTACATTAGCCAAGATATAGAAACAAGTGTCCATCAATGAATGAATGTATAAAAAGGATGTAGTAAATATATTCAATGTATTTCATTCATAAAGAATAAAATTTTGCCATTTGTGACAGCATAGATGAACTTTGAGAGTATTATGCTAGGTGAAATCAGCCAAATGGAGAAAACAAACACCATATGATTTCACTCATGTAGAATCTAAAATAACAGAACAAACAAAACACTACAAAATTAAATGCATAGATCTGTGATGATTATTAGAGAGGAAGGGCAGTAGGGGTTGGCAAAATGAGTTAAAAGAATCCACTATATGGTGATGGATGTTAACTACACTTTTGGTGGTGATCACTTTGTAGCATATACAGATGTCAAATTATAATGATGTACACCTGAATCTTACATGTTACATAACAATTTTACCTCATTTTAGAAAAAAATATTTCTCATGTTCAAGGATAGCTACTATTACATACTCCATTTGACAGAGGAGGAAATTAAGACTTAGAAATCTAAGGCTTAAAAATGTAAATCAAGCATTATAAAGTATGAATGAATGTATGTATGTAGTTGTGAATGATGGTTACATTCTCTCTGTCCTTCAGTTTCATTATCCAAAAATAAGATTAACTCAACAAACCCCACTAAACCATTAATTTAACAAGCATTAATTGAGCATCTACTATACCAGGTGCTATGCTAAGAATTTCAGATATGTTGGTGAGTTAGATCTATACTGTCCAATATGGTAGTCACTATATATGGCGATTTAAATTTAATTTTTAATTAATTAGTATTAAAGAAAATGAAAAATTCAAATCCTCAGTCACACTAACCACATTATAGGGACTCAATAGCCACATGTGGTTCACAGCTACCGTACCAAATAATGCAAAATAGAACATTTCCATCATTATAGAAATACTATTTGATAGCACTGAACCAGAGAGCTGTTGCTATCTATCTTCCTGGAGCTTGAATTTCAGCGTGGGAGACAGACAACAATTATTCAAATAATTTTATTATAGTATTGGTACATGCATGAGAAAAGCAAAAAGTGCATGGGGGCATCTAATCAAGAGATTTAACCTATTTTAGGGATTAGAGAAGGTCTCCAGGAAAAGTGACATTTCATCTGAGATCAAGAGGATGAGAAAGTGTTAGCCAGTGAAAAGGGGGGAAGGAGACTTCTGAACAAATGGAGGCACATGTGTAAGCTCTGAAAGGAGGGATTTGAGAGGAACTGACTGGCTGGAGCATAGGAATGGGTAGGGGTGAGTGCCTAGTAAGCTGAAGGGGTCAGCATGGGTTGAAGCAGGTAGAACGATCCTAAAATCAATGAGAAGTGATTAAAAGGATTAAGAGAAAAGCAGCACATCTGACTGGTGTTTTTAGAAACATCACTCTGGCTGTGTATTCAAGCAAGAAGTTAGCAAGGGTTATGGCTTAGCCTGGCTCTACAATAATATGCTGAAAATCAATCTGAAACCAATTTCCTGGGGGCAATTCACCGTAAGAGCCATTTGCCAAGCAGCCAATTCACCAAATTTACCAGGTTTATCAGTTAACTTCTGAAAGGATGTAATGCCTTTTCAAGGCATTTTCAGTCAGCAACTGAATGCCTAGACCCCCTTCACAGTGTTGAAAAGATAATATTATCGACTAGCTATCACAAGAGTACCCTCTTAGACTTACAAGGGACTTCTTTGCCATTTAACCTGGCACAAAGTACCACATTAGGAGAACAAACCTTTGGCCACAAGCAGTTAAGTATCTGTCATGGTGCCCGGGCCACTTAGGAGCCAGGATTAACCTTGAAGTTCTAGAACTGGTTATTTTGGCTACTCCCAAGACAAAAGAATAGTTCTGCTGCATGGCTTAAGGACTTTGGTGGATGAGGGGCTCTAACTGAAATCCTGAGACTGTCCAGAATAGGAAAAATGGATAGCAACAGCCTGCACCTGAGAACTGAAGGCCAGCGTGTGCTGGCAGAGTTTGTTCAGCCTTCTGGTGAAGACTACCCACTTCTACCAAAAGATAGAGAAGAGAAATAGTGGTGGAGGTAATAAAATATTCCACCTCATAAAGGGTCACAGGGTGATTAATTCATAACAAGTTTCTATGACACAAGATAGTTTTCTTCTAGGGGAAAAACGGCAGTATTAATATACAAGTCAGTAAATGAGCAGTTTAAGTTCACAGCACAGAGCTGAATACAGATTGATGATTTTTCAAATAGCCTATGGTAACGATTATGACTGTGAGTAATGAGGGGAAAAATGTATTTTTTTGGATAAATTTTGTAAACTTTCTCAGACTGGAAATGCAGGCATTAACTATCAAGATCACTTATATCGAGATAAAAATAAGAAAATATTTGCACACTTTCTGTTCATTTTTCAATACAAAAGTAGATTTTCTATGAAATTAATTTGCACTATATTTACAACAATCCAGGCCGGAGACCGAAACTGCACAGGTCATCCCTGATGGCAAGGCCCAGGGAAGAGACTGCAATGCAGTCAGAAGAACCCCCGGAAGAATTCTTCTTCTCTACTTTGTCTGTACCTTTTACTCTCACTTCTGTGTTAGTCTATTCTAGGGTTAATATGAAACCAGAATTGCCCAAAGTTCCCCCCTTCCTCCAAAATGGAATGTACCTAAATATCATGTCTTCCCCCTCAATCAGATGTTGTCTAATAAATATTGTAGCAATTAGCAAAATTGGAGACAGTCCAGTATGCATTGGGTCTATGAGAGACCTAGAATTCATTTTCCTTGTATGAGTCTAATTGCCAGGAAGAATATATATTATGTCATAAGCAGAGACAAAAACAGGACTTACTAGTTGTGGAGGACTTTCTTGAATAAGTGTTAGAGAAATATTTGGCTACTGACCTCAAGCCTGTAAGGCAACTTATGGACTGTTCTGGTCAAAGAATGAGATTGGTAAATGCAGAGACCAAATTCTAGTTGATCCACGTAAAACATTTCCATACGTCATCTATGATAAATGTTGACATTGTTCTTTCTTAGCAAGGGGTTGTGAGAGTCTGTTACCTACAACCGCGGGTACAAGTATATCCTGTTTTTGCATGCCCACTGAATTTAAACAATTAAAGGGCACTGTGATCTCATGTATTCTGGCAATATGCTTCACTTATCCTTAGATACCTGTCATACGTAGTAAAGAATATGTAAAACTTTGTTATGACTCCCTGGTTAAATTTTATTGATTGAAGTGGAAATTACGTACCGCGAAATCACTGTTGCCAAGAAAACTTAGAAATGTTAAGTCCTATGACTGTACTCAAAAAATGTAAATTATTTAAGCAAGATTGTTTGAATTTGCTATATAAAAACCTTAAGCTGAAAAATAAATTTGAGCAGTCCACCTGAAGAGGCTGGCTCCGTGTCTTCTTTCGCCGACGCCAACCATCACTCTCCGGGCTAACCCTGGCTTGCAGAGGCTGGTCCCCTGCAAATCCACCAGAGTTAAAGTGGAAAAATAAAACCAAATTAAAGCCCTGAGCCATTGCCTTTGTTTTCCAAGGAGGAGGAAACAACAGTTCTTACAGATTTTAAATACATTTAAAAATTAATATTGGCAGTCTTTAATCTATTTACTTGACACTTGTAAGACTGTAATTAAAGAAGCTCAATAAATGCATAATAGACACAGGAAAGGACTAAAAGTGACATCCAGCCCATGAGATCTCTTTTAGATAGCAACATAAAGAAAGAAAATGATGGAGGTCTAATTTTGCTTTCACTGATAGCCATATTCTGAGCCCTTGAGAAACAGAACATTAGCATTTATAATTGTTTGGAGTGTATCTTACAGTTTAGTACTTCCAATTCACTCTTCCCTATAGATGAGAAAAAGTGGTTAATAGGAAGTTAAATTAAGAGTGTCCACTGTTTGCTTTTCCCTGGCAAGCCACCATGGCCTTGCCCATTCCTGCTTCTCTTGGTTCCCTAGAGCACCCTACACAACATTAGACATATGGCAGGTACTTAAGGCAAAATGTATTGTCTCAACTATTGTACCCCATAAGGTAGGGCTCCCAGTACCTTTTATAGCATTTCTTAATAATGAGACCCAACACTTGCTCCTTCCTACATTGATGCAAGTAAAATTTTGCACATAGGTTTTAATGGCTTTAAAAACTAGGAAAGTCCAAATCTGTTATGAAATGTATCAGATAACAATCTTCACCAGAGGCTCTAAATACATTCATATAAATTGTTCCCTATCTTTCTATCAAGGTTTCTTCCAAGAATCTCTTAGCTTCACTGGACGTGTTTAAGCTACCATTTTAGAACTGAGATCAAGAAGTGGCTGTCAAACATGAAAAACAGCAAAATAATATTTTAAGGAACATTGTACACTTTATTATGTAATCCAGTGCCAACATTGTGGGGGACAACTTCAGGAATCACACTGAATGGTGACTTTGACGTACTGGTATCCAAAGTCCTATTCAGGATCAGTACCACTCATTTACGTAATTCACCCAATTAATTTAATAAAATCAGTGAGGATTCAGAAAGGAATTAATTCCCTAGGAACTTTAAGGTAAAACATGTTTAGATCAAATGATGCAGGCTATCATAAGAATCTAAAAAGAAAGTGCAAAGAATATTTAATGTAATATAAAATCAAAGAGGCAAGTACTCATCCCTCTGTTGTCAAATGTGAACTTGGATTGTTGTGCGGGATTACTGTAACAAGATTAGCAATGAGAACTGCAGAAGTAGTAAATTCATTGTGTGCCTTATAACCAATCTAAATTCAGTGTGCCACCACCTGTAAACATGAGCAATAGATTTCTTTTTTTAAAAGACCTGCAAGGTATCTAACAGGCTATCCTTGGGGAACTAACACTTTTTGAACTAATTAATCATCAGATGCCACTGCTGCTCCACTCCACTGAATATGAAAAAGCAGTTATTGGACAATAAAAAAAAATTCTCTAGAAAAGAAAGTGTTGATACACCACTTTTGGAGGGCAGCGTATTCTGCAAACATTTCCAAGTCATCTTCAAAATCTTCATTTTAAACAGCAGAAAAAAGGCCATAAATATTCCTGTAAATGAATACATTTTAACAGTGAAAACTAATTTAAACATTTTGATTTCCTTAGTACTTTAAAAGAAACATGGATCAAGCTAAATAATGAGTACTAAGAATATTAAAAGGAAAAGGTATTTTGTAGTGGCTACAGCCCTAGACTAGACAGAACTTCAAAGGGGACTGACTTCTATTTTGGGTCTTACAATGAACAACCTTCATGACTCTGGACAATTTACTTCAGCTCTGTTTTTCAGTCTCCCAAGGTAGGAAATGAGAAGGTTAGACTAGATGATCTTTAAGATCCCCTCCAGCCCTAACCTTCTATTAAATGTCAACGTTTTCAGAACTACTTTTTCTTTCACATCTGTACAGTTTTGTCAATATTTAGGCCACTATCTAAGAATTATGGTTTGGGTTTAGCATGCGCAATCAATATAGGAATTTTCATTATTATTTAGCTAAGTATCTCTGAATCCTGACATTGTTTATTGTCTCACATACTTTAATAACAAACAAAGCAATCTTTATGAAACCAAGCAAGACTTAAGAATGTGCTACTGACCAGAGACAAATATCAAACTAAAGATACTTTGAATATATTATAAACATCCTTTTCTTTGGACTTCAAAGCACAACACATTTTTCTTATTCACTATATTCTTATGGTTTTCTAGTTATCTTCAGAATACTAAGATAGGTTTAACAAATGGAGAATGCACAAGAATTGTGTAATTTATTATAAGAACCTTTGAAGTAAGAACTCAAACTACTGTTCAGCTGTTCACTACAGGAAGCTACACAAGAATACAGGACAGAGAATGCACTAGGTGCAAAATCTGAAGACACTGGCCAACAACGCAACTGAAAGTAAAATCCATGTCCACAACAATCACTCTGCCAACTAAGACCATGAATAAGGAGAACACAAAATGCAAGTCTACTCTAAACAGTACAGTGTACTCAAGTAACATATGGTATACTTTCTTAGTAACAATAAAAATAACTAATATTCTTCCAGAATTTACCATAAATTTATAAGAGCTGTGATAAACACTTTAAATAATATACTATAAAGGCTAGAAAGCTCTCATTTCCCACATTCCCTTGTATCTAGAATTCTGGATGCAATTGAGATATTAGGAATTAGACAGCATGAAATGAATTTAGTACTTATTTAAGTTCAACAAGACTTGATGCATAAGACAACCATTTTTTCTGGTCAGATCTAGTAAATGTGGTATGACTCGGGAGTCTACAGTTCTGGTGATAGAGTCTTGATTCCCCAGACACTAATTTTAGTCAAGTTTTCAATTTCCATGGCAGAACTATTCTGAAACATTATTCTGGAAGTCTCCCTGGAAGCCCAATCAATCCCCCTATCCTCCCAGGATTCCAACATTTTGTAAGCACATAATTCCTTATATTTGATGTCTTTTTGCTTAAATTAGCTAAACTGGGTTCTATTGTTAGTAACTGAAACTTGACTAATATAGATTGTTATCAGAAATAATTGTAGAATAATTGAAATATTCAAAGAGGAGTATCTGAGTTTGCTTAAAAGAGGTGTGAAACTGGCTGCCAAAAAGTGTTGAATATTAGTAGATCATGGTTTCAGTAGTAAAAAAAAGATACTTCAGTTACCACCTATGGTCACCTGGAATGAAGTGCCTGCAAGAAAGCACAACTTTAATGAAATAGCAGCAATTTCTGAAGCAGAGTATGATAAGCATAATGATGCAAGGATGGTCAGATAGGTTAGTCAGATAGGAAAGATAAATACTCAGATCTTTTCATGATTGGCACCATGGGCTCTAGGCTAAAATTAATTATTGGGGACCTCTTACGGTAGCTATATAATAAACTAAGTTTGGGCCCAAGCCCACATTTCATTCAGGTCAACGTGTCTAAAATCTCATTCTGTAGTTATTTTCCCTCTTCCTGAGTGTTACAGTAGAAATAAACATTCTTGACAGCTGGCAAAATTCCAACAGTTGTTCCCTAATTCATGCAGTGAGAGCTGTTATGATTCATGGTACCTGTGGTAACCACCTTGCAAGATGGTCCCTCAATGACCTCTGCTTCCTGGTATTCACAGCCTTGTGTAACACCCTGCCACACGGTATCAGGGTTAGTCTGTTTGCCTAGTACAATGCTATTTTCAAGGCTAGGTTATAAAAGACATTGTGATTCTGACCTTTGTTTTTCTCTTGTATCATGTGTTCTGAAGGAGCTACCTGTCATATTGTGAGGAAACCCAAACCTTAGAGAGACGCTCATGTGACAAGGAATTGAGTCACCTGAGTGAGCAATCATGGAAATGGACCTGCTGGTTTCCTGATTGCAGGGCAGACCTTGAGCCGGAACCACCTAGTTGAATTCCTAACCCAAGAAATCTGTTCTCAAATCTAGCTACACATCAAATCTATTACCTTTTAAAACTATGCATGACCCTGGTTCAGATTCCAAAGATTCTGATAAAAGATCAGGGTAAAACTTGGCTAATTGTAATAAAAACAAAATAAAAGATGTTTTGGTTTATAACTATGTATTGAATCACTATTCCACATTGATTTATATTTATAGTTTTTGTATGATTCCTTTTTTTTAAACTTATCTTAAAATATAAATGAGAATAAGGCAAGAAATCAGTCATAAAGAAATCACTAAATCACTTTAATGGGCATGAAGAAGTCCTTAGAGCCATGTCTAGGATAACAGGGAATTTCACTGTATTTTCTCTTTCTTGTTCCTCCTATCTTCCAACCACCTTTATGTGGGTGAAACCAGAGCAAAACTGAAGCTAAGGTATGACTTTAAAGGACAAAGATTACACATGGGTAGCCTGAATGGTTAGTAGAGAGATGTAAACAAGGAACAGCACTTCTTTGCTCTACTAGCAACTTTGTTCATAGGTTTGGAGCTCAGGTGTCTCTCTGCACCTGCCAATCCTCTCTCTTCTGCCAGGCTGTCATCATGCAGTCTCCCAACCACAAGAGTCAGCTACCACAAACGGCTGCATCCTAGGCACAGCTACCCAATCTCAAATTCCTATAATGTAATGATAGGCTCAAAAAAGTGACATCTGGAAAACCTACATTTGTGAGCTGATCTATAAACATCCTACTGCAGATGTGGACACCAGTAACTCCTAATCTAATCTAAAAGGGACTCACCCAATTCCATCACCTAATCCAATATACACCCTCAACAAAGCTAGGATCCCATTTTGGCAGACCTTTACTGGCTTGACAGTGAGGAGATAGAGCGCTAGAGACAGAGGAGATATTTTTTAAAAATATATTGTTATTCACATGACTGAAAAATCTGAATGTATTAGGAAGGTTTTTATGTTCTCCCCTTAGAGGTTATCCAGCTCTCACTTAAATATCAACAGTAAGAGACATCTTAGCATTTACCAATGTAATCCATTCTATGAACAACACTAGAAATTAATAAAGCTTCTCTTTGAGGCCAAATCACACTACCTAAATTCCCCACACAGTGATCCAAGTTTTGTCCTCTGAATGACAGAAATCAAGTCATATTCTTCCATCTGCAAGATGTCAAATACTGAAAGACAACTATAATGTCTTATCTTTTCCAGACTAAACATCTCTAAATCCTTCAAATCTTCTCGCTAATACATAATATTATATCCTCTTACCATCCCATATATCCCTGAATATGCTTTGATTCAATGTTTCTCAAATGTTTATTTAGTAGTTTGTTTCTTAAACAGAAATTCTAGGTCCCACCTACATAGATTATAATCCAGTAATTCTGGGGTAAGACTTGGAAATTTACATTAAAAATATTTCCCAGTAAGTTTCAATACAAATCAATGTTCTAGGTTATTAATATGATGCCCTGAACAAAATCATAATTATAGTTGAAAAAAAAATAATTATTATCTCCTTAAAGTCAAGTACTATACTCCTATTGACAGAGCCTAAGATTAGATCATAAATATTAGTATTAACTATTTTCAGAATACTAAGCAAATAGAATTCCTAAGAAGTATCTCTTATGCCATCCTACTATCTTCTTATATCCATACTACTGGACAGTTCTACCAAAGCCCATAGCTGGTAATAAATCACTTTCATTTTTATAGCCTCTCAGCTTAGAGTAAAAATCTAATTTTAGATTTTTCAAATCAAGAAATTTTTTACTCCAGAAAAGCACATCTTCAAGTAAACGTGTGCCTTAGTCAGCTTGGGATCATAACAAAATACCATTCTCCGGATGTTTATTAAGCAACAAAATTTTATTTTCTCACAGTTCAGAAGGTTAGAAGTCTAAGATTAGGGTGCCAGCATGGTCAGATCCAAATGAGAGTTCTCTTCTTGGCTTGCCAACAGCTGCTTTCTTGCTGTATGTTCACATGTCCTTTCCTCTGAATGCATGTGCAGAGAGAGAGAGAGCTAGGTCTCTAGAGTCTTCTTTTAAGAGCACTAATTCTATCATGAAGACCCCCGCTCTGATGATCTCATCTAAACCTAATTATCTCCTAAAGACCCCATCTCCAAATACTATCACTTTGGGGCTTACAACTTCAATGTATGAATTTTGAAGGGACACAATCCAGGCCATAGCAAAAAGGTAGAAACTTTCTAGTAATTTATGCTATCATGATATGCACATTTCAGTATGAAAAATAACAATATTTATTCTGTTCCCAATTTCTAATCTTTTCCTTATATTTTTAAATGGAGGCTCAAACTTACCAATATCAAGTAAACTTCCAGCATTATCTCTACCTCTGCTCTACTCATGTATCCTCAATAAATACTTGAACTGATTTTAGGTGCTCATATTTAATATAAGTTTTCCAAGGATAAAAAACGATTTCTCAAATCCTTTAGTAAATCTCCACAGTATTGAATTTTGTAGTCTTCATGTAGTAGACAATCAATGAACGAGAAATTATTCAATGGAAATGATTAATTTTTTCTACTATGTCACTTTCAAACTTTCTCCTTTTTCCAAAAAAAAAAAAAGTATGTATATACTTAGTAAGGTATCAGGTACTGTGCTAGATACTGAGGAGGAGCAATGAATAAAATCTGTATGCCCTCCTTTATAGAGCTAAAAGCCTAGATGGGAAGATATGTATTGGAAATAATAATCACAGAGATAAAATATACAATTAAAGTTGTGATAGATATCTTCAGAAAAAAGAATCAAATAAAATCATAATGAAGTTGCGGCAGGCATTGTGAAGGAAAAGCAGATTGACAGATGACAATGGGGGCCTGACTAGAACAAGATTCAGGGAGGAGTTCTCTGAAAATGCCATGTTAAGAGAGATCTGAATGATGAGCAGATGAGAGCCAAACAAAAGGACAAATTCCAACCAAAGGGAATAGGACAGAAAAAGATGTCACAGCAGTAAGGAGCTTAGCCAGCCCCTCTGAGTAAATGAAAAAAGAACATGTGGCTAAAACGGGAGGGAAAATGGATTATGATGAAAGTGGAGAGTTATACAGGGACCACTTATAGATTCAGTTAGGGGGGTTAGATGCATTCTAAATGTACTGCACAGACACTGAAGAGCTACAGCAGGGGACGCTGCAGTTTTAGATGACTCAAGGCTACTACATGCAGAATATGTTGATGGGAGACAAGAGGAAATAGACAATCAAGTCTGCAAACTTCCACAGAAGACAGTTTGGGGAAAAAGATATTTGCTTAGACTACAATGATAACAGTGCATACCTGAAAAAGCAGGCAAATTCAGGCTATATTTTAGAAATAAACCCTGAAATAAACATTTTGAAGACTCAAAATGGAGGTGTGGAGGTTGACAGACATTTGTTTTCATACAATGCCTACAAACATACAATGCTTTCTATAACTGCTAAGACTCACAAAGATATCTTTATGTCCAATTGCCCCTTTACCTTTTGCCTAAATGTTCATTTCAAGTAAAAGCTAGATTTGTTTAACTTTGTACAAAAACCAGCACAGCATGATAATCATATTACAGTCTCTTAAATTCACTCAATAAAGTTCTATCTAACAAGATTCTGAGGTTCTTAGTGAGTCAATATTATAAATATTGAAG
Organism: Crocuta crocuta; assembly: GCF_008692635.1. NCBI lineage: Eukaryota > Metazoa > Chordata > Mammalia > Carnivora > Hyaenidae > Crocuta > Crocuta crocuta. The sequence goes on from NW_027530084.1 coordinate 2,031,041, forward strand.
GAGAGTGTCACAGTGACAGACTTTTAATTCAAAAGAAACTGACATTCTCTTTAAATGACATTTTTCCCAAAAGTTAATATCAATTTTGAGGAATTGGAATGTGAACTCATAAAATTAACCTCAAATACAAGCTTCTGGCAACCACCAATATCCCTAACCTTAGTGAAACATATCTCTAAATTTGCACTGAGAATATAAATGCACTTTAATGTTACAAATAAGGTTTCTGTGTGAAACATGCAGGACTTCCAAATATACATAGGATGCATCGAATGATGTTGCAAAATAAAACAGTTTAATAGTTAGAGTCTTACTGCCTTTGAATATGGAAATATAAAATTCCTTGGTCCTAAGCTATATAGTCAGGGAAAAAAAATCAAACTGAGAAAAAATAGTGCTGAAGTCATATAACATTCTTTAACTTTAAAAATCATGCTAACTTTTCTTTCTCCTAGAATGTCAACTGAAAAATAAACAAATTGAATTACATAGCTGCAGATATTTTTTTCAATGGTTTCCTTGCTTGAAAAGCAAGATATTTTTTCAAAAGAAAATAAGAGGAAAAGCCTAGTCAAGAGGAAAGAGATTCCAAAAGGATTTATATATATACATATATATATATAAAGATCAATCTTCTCTATCAACCCACTTCTTTATTTCAACCTTGATCATTTTCTTCATGGACAATAAGCACTAACCTAGTGTAAAATAGTGTAGGAAGAGTATGTGCATATGTGATGAATAAAATACAAGCTGCACCCATTTTGGGTGTTTTTATCATTAACTGCTGTTGCATAAACTGAACATACAATGGGCTGTGACACTGGATAAATCATTTGTTTCCACTTGTTATTGATGACATTTCATAACTCGTTTGGGGCTCTGCTTTGCCCCGTCACTCGTGAGTTATGAGGTCATCAATCATGACTGGGAATAAATGATTTATGTAAGTCACCTATTGTATATTTTAGGTACAGTATACAATAAAACACATACTATTGATTTCTAATATTGTCGTATTACGTATATCATATGTGTTTGTGAGACTGTGATCTTGTGTCATCTGCTATAATTGAGTATGAGATGTTAAAATAATTTATGAGAAAAGAAATGCACAAAAATGACTCAAAGAATTTATATTTTTAATTAATATCTTGCTAAAGCAATTTTAAAGGTCTCCTTGAATTAAAAACACTGTCTCAAGTAAGGGGAGTTGTAGTTAAGGACATGAAGTCAATATATAAGGTCATGATTAGGAAACAGAAAAAGACCATAAGAGGCCTTTCAATAGAGGATATGCCACTCTGAATAACCTATGGAGATACTAAAGACAAATTTTCCACTGAGAAAAACAGTACTGTGTATTATACTTGAAAGGATCAATGGCTTAGTAACAAGAATACTATGGAAATACAAAAAACTTCTTCCAGCCATCTTTAGAGAGGAAAGAGGTACACTGGGGAACAAAAACCAAACTGCTCCCTTTCATTGATGAAACTTTGAACCTTTAACTATAATTCAGATTGAGTTTGCAAAGAATCCACAAGCAAGTTTATTTACCATATTAATTGAAAATGAACATACAGTGATCAGGAAAATACTCTTATTTGAATGGAGTTATTTAAAAAGAATATAGCATCTTAAGAATTGGAAAATTTTTCTTTTGCTTCCTTCCCATTTCATCCCCCAACTGACTTCCATTTTTTTTCCTGATGAGCTTTAAAACTATAAACACGATTAAAAAAAAAAAAACTACAAGAAAATGCAAAGAAATTTGAGGAAGGCAATCAAAAACATATTGAAAATCAAACCTAGAATAAGAGCATCAAAAATCTAGGAACTTTCAGCTATTTGCAATTACAAGAGTAATTGCTATTTTAACATGTTTTGCTTGTTCCAAAGAAACTTTGGTTCGTAAGCTGAAATTCAAGGGGTTTAAATCACAGCGAAATCTTTTAGGAGCTGATCAAGACTAAATATACAATCAAAACAACCTATTATCTACATATTTTAGTTGATTAAAAAAATAAGGTACTGCTCTGAGCAGTACTACACAGAAGTTGTTGACCAGCTGTGTTCAATTCCCAGTGATGATAAAAAAATAACTATTTAATCTGAAGTATGAAGAATTTAGGTCAGATATAAAAAAAAATCTTTTACTTAGAGGAAAGTATTATATATTCACATTAGCTATTGAAAACAGTTGTAGAATTTTTTTGGTAAATTTTTAATAGTAATTTTACTTTTTAGAATGGTTTAGGTTTGTCCTACTCTAATGGACAAAGGTTGCATTATAAATTCAAATAACTTCTCACAATTCCTTTCACTGCTTAATCCTATGATGATACTAATTAATTAAGAGCACTGTTTTATAGAGCAACAGCATAAGAGGATTGAGAATTTCAAAAGTGAGAGTTGGTAGCTTTTATTAATTAGGGGGTGATATATGAGAAAGCAAGTCAGAAGTCCCTGGTTTAGCTAAAAATCCTCAGTTTAAGTCCAATATTATTAAGACATATTTCATTTTTGAAGTTTTTCCCTCGATTTCTTTCTATTTGCCTTAATTAAGTATAAGATTTCTTAACCTACAGCCTTGAATGGTCTTTAAGGGAGTTTAATACCTAATATTGTATTAAAAATTGTGTATGATGAACACATATGTATTTTCTGGGGTAAGAGCTCGTAACATTATTAAACTTTATTCAGAGTCCAGGCCTAGAAACAAAAAAAAATTTAAAATTTTAAAAATGATAACAAACCACTGATTCAAGAGGCTGTCTGTCATTCACAATCAAGTCTATTATCCATCTTTCCAAATTGTTTATAAAATTAATTCTATTTTCTTTAAACTTTATCCTTTTGTGCCCCCCGCCCCTGCGTATTTTTCCTTGCCCCACTCCACCCCTGTCTCTCTGTCTCTTATGCCCTTGATTCATTTTGGCAGTTGGCCAGAATAAAGTATTAAACTCAGTGCTAATTTTTATATCTTTCAATTGCCTTTGGATAAAAGCTTCGTTGTAAATTCAACAGTATAAACTTAACTAAAGTCCCTTTTTTTCTTGGGTGCAGATATCAATTACATGTGATTGTCTTCTCCCTCACACATAATCAAAAGAGTAGCTGCAACTTAAATGTGGAAGAAACTCATATATGGAATCAAATAGTCAAAAAAAATAGTCAAAAAAATTTCCGCTTCTAAAACTCAAGGGTAAACTTTGTAATGTTTTAATTTCAGATTTCATATTTTTAATGATAACATGAGATGAGCTATGGGAATATTAACATTTGGTATAAGGAAACTACAAAGAGAGGCAGACGGTATAATTAGGAAGCATCTTTGCAGATATGTATAGTAAGTGGTTCATGATCAATTCAGGATATTTTTTGGAAGGAAGAAAGGAAGGGAGGAAGGAAATAAGAAAGAAAGAACAAAAGAGAAAGGAACTGTTTATAAACCTGGTTTAATCAGTTTAGAGTCGTTTTAATGAGCTTGTTCCCCAAGCATTAGAAATGCTGATGGAGCCACAGCCTATACATTTAGTCCTTTACCAGGCTGGGTACGAGGAGACTGGGGACTTAACCCCAGCTCTGCTCCTGACTCACTGAGTGACCTCAAGCCAGTTAACCCATCTGTTGTTTTTCAGGAGGTGATGACTTGGAGACTGTCTAGCAATTGCGGTGCATTAATGGGGTGACAGTTAGAGGAAGACGCCTGGGGCAGAAGAGCTTCAGTGTAAGGAAATCAGCCTTTCCTGCTCTGCCCAATCATGTCAGCACCACTGCTCTTTCAGGGGCCTTCCCGCCATTGTTGCTCTCTGCTCCGGAACACCCCATGCTGCCAAAGCCACTGCAGGGGGTCACCTTTAACAGACAACCTCATTTTCAAATTTCTAGACCACTAAATCAAATGAACCAGTGCAAGAGTAATTTTTTTTTAAGGTTGCCAGAGAGATGCATAGAAGAGTTGCCTATCTTGGGAAGAGAAAATTACAGCAGGAGTCTTGCTTTGTGATGATTGGAAAAGAAGGTAGATCAGAAAGCAGCTTCTTGAGTTTGGGAATTATTTAGATTTTAAATTGTGTTTTGCTCTACATCAAATTGGATTAGATTCCTTGAATCTTCTAAGACTTTGATCCAGCCCATTTCACATTTACAAATTAGAAAGCAGCTTCAGCAGTGAAAATCATATAAGATACAACAAGAAAGCTTTGAGGGGCATACAGGCAGATTTAGCCTAAAGGCCCATCCACTTGTGCAGTGTCTCATACCAACGTGTTTGTACTTTGAGAAAATACACTCAATTTCTATAATGCTAAACCTTCTTCAACAGAGAGGCATGTATTCATGAAGCAGTTGTATATCTATGTTCCTTCATACTATTTCATGTTTCTGAATCCAATAGTAATTTATTCTGTTAGAAATAACATCCTTAATATAATTTAGAAAAACAAAATCTCAGGTCACTAAAATTGTTGTACCAATGCAGACCATTCAAATTTTAACCAAAGTTAACATAAATGAATGTCATATATTTGACACTTAACATGTCCATGACAACTAGGCTCACCCTAAAAAATCATGCAGAAGTGAAAGCAATGAGGAAAAAGAGAGGAAGAGGGTAAAACATTCAAATCTAAACGTTAAACAACAGTAAATATGGGTGTGTGGGAATTTTTTAAGAAAAATCACTGATCATCCTATGTGTGAGCAGGAAGTTTGAAGCAAAATATCACCCATCCAAACTATAGACTAGACCAGGCATCCCTTAAGAAATAAAAAAGGATCATCAGCTGCCCCCAAATAGAATCCTTCAGCATAGTACACTCCAGCAACTTCCCAATGCCACAATGTGTGCGCAAGACTTCATCAACAGGGTTTGAAAAGCACTGCTATTCTCCAGATAGTGCTCACTACATGAACACTAACATAAATCAAAAATACTGGCATGTGTTCCCTGTAGTCACTGCAGCTTAATCCGCTTACTCTAACCCTTCCCACCTTCACACAGGGTCATCTCTCCATGTAACCGACATATTCCCCTTTCAAAAATCTTTTTTTTTCATGAAGGTTTATAAATGCCTTATTGATTTTTCCACACAAGGCCAGTCAACTTCTGACTTCACAAAAGGAGTTGAATAAAGTGGCTGAACCCACTGCTGTTTCCCTACCTACATAAGTAAAGTACCACTACCCAGTTAATTTTCGTTCTACTAACTGACCTGGTTGCAGGATAGCCATCATCAGCCTTGGGGCCCCAAAGGACAAAGACCTTTCTGTGTTCCTGCCTGATTATAAAGTTGCAAAACCACTGGCTAAATAATTGCTTAGCCTGCTTGATTCTTCATCCCCTAACCCCATCTCAGCCCTACATACTGGAAGAAAAAACAATCTAGATGCATCTTCTGAAAACTTTCTTTTGCTATGTGATCATCTGCTATGTGACATTTTGCTATGTGATCATTTGCTATGTGACACATCAACGTGTCATGTATCTTCTGCATACAGACATTAGAATTAAGGTTATAAACTTTAAAATGTTTTTGTCTCTGATTTCACTGACAATTCACAATTTTTGAGAAAATATTTATATTCTTATCTTTATTGTAAATTACTTTTTATTATTTTATCATAGGTCATTAAGATTTCATACTGCTTCATATTTTTAAATTTTGTTTTACTTATAATCTTTTTAAAATTTTTTTAAATGTTTATTTTTGAGAGAGACAGAGACAGAGAGAGAATGCAAGCAGAGGAGGGGTGGAGAGAAAGGGAGACACAGAATCTGAAGGAGGCAGCAGGCTCTGAGCTATCAGCACAGAGTCCAACGCTGGGGTTGAACTCACAAGCCACAAGATCATGACCTGAATTGAAGCTGGACATTCAACCAAATGAGCCACCTAGTCGCCCTTTTATTTATTTACTTATTTATTTATTTATTTATTTATTTATATTATTTCATTCATAATTTCTTCTTAATTTCCATTTTCTTTTTTTAAACAAAATTAAAATGATCTTGCATTGAATTGTTCCTTCTTGAGCAACTTATGTATGGTATAAGGCAAAAACAATACAATATTTTATGTACATATCGTGGGAAGTAGTAAATAGGCCTATACAGTTGTAAACTTTCTACATTTTCGAGTGATACAATATTAATGCTAATTAAACTGTGAAAAGTTCATGATATATATATTGTAATCCCAGGAGTAACAATTAAATATATATGAATTCCAAATATTATAAAAACAGTTCTATAGTCCAAAGTAATACAGCAAAGTAAAAACAGAGAAATAAAAAACAGAGGAGGAAAAAGGGAAACAAATTTTTTAAATGTGACCTGAATCAAATAACATCAATAATTACACTAAGTGTAAGTAGATTAATAATTCCAATTAAAAATTAGAGATTGTTGGAATGAATTTCTTAAAAAACAAGACACAAGTCTATGCTGTATACATGAGATGAATTTTAAATACTAAGACACAGATAGTTTAAAATTAAATGGATGGGGAGCTCCGGGTTGGCTCAATGGATTAAGCGTCTGGCTTTTGGTATTGGCTCAGGTCATGGTCTCATGATTTGTATTTCCAGCCCTGCGTTGACTGGGCACACTGACAGCGTGGATCCTGTTTGGGATTCTCTCTCTCCCTCTTTCTCTGGCCCTCCCTTAAGCAAACACACACTCTCTCTCTCTCAAAAAAAAAAAAATAAACTTAAAAAACATGTAGAAAATAAAATTATATTAGATGGGAAAAGATATACCCTTTAAATAGTAAATACAAAGCTGGAGTGGCTATCATAGCAGCTTTATTTATAATAAACTAAAATTAGAAAGCCTACATTCTAACAAAAGGAGAGTGGATAAAGAAACCACTATTCAACTATGCAATGAAATACTAGTTGGCAATTAACAGGACCTAACTGCTGATACACCCAGGTATGGATATATATCCAAAACATACTAAGTGAAAAAAGTTTTGCACAAAACTGAACATACTATGTGAATTCCATTTGTATTCCATTCTAAAACAGGTAAAATTAATCTGTAATGGACAGTATCAGAATGGTAGCTGTTGCTAAGTGTGTTGGACCAGAGATTGACTGAAAAGGTGCATGAGGGAATTTTCTGGGGTCATGATAGTGTTCCTCAGAATTATTCTGGGAATGGTTCTACAGGTACATGCAATTATCAAAAATTCAATGAAAGTACACTTAAGAATTCTGTATTTCATTGTATGTAAATTTTACACCAAAAGAAAGAAATGTAAACAAATAGAACATTAGTTTATGATATGCATACTAGGTGTTAAAGGAATGTGTACTGATGTCTGCACTTTCATTTGAAATAAAAAAAAAAATAGATGAATCGAAGATTGTAGGAACAACATATAAATGAATATATATGGGACAGAGCAATATACTAAAAAAATAGAAGCATATACATGGGTAGTTACATGATGATCAGGGAAAGATTCTTTCAACTTTTTTGTATGTTTAAAATTTTTCTAAACAAAAGTAGAAAATTACATATTAAAACAAAAATATAAAGAAGGGGAGATGAAAAGGGGTACATAGAGGGCTAAATTATATCTGCTTTTTCTTGAAAACACAAAATGGTCTGAAGCAAATAAAACAAAACATTATGATTTTAAAGATTCTAGTATTCATGGGTATTAATTGTACTATTTCCTTTTCTCTTTTATTCTTACTTTTCTTCGTGTTGCAAATAGTTCATAATTTCATTTTTTTATAAACTATAAATGGGATGAATGTAATACATTAGAATATGAAGGGCAATGGACTGAATCCTGGGACCTGGCATTTTAGCACTTACTCAATCGTTAAGGTCTATGAACCTGGTGTAAAGTAACAAAAATCTCCCTGGCCTCAGTTTCCTCATTTGTAAAATAATAGACTTAAACTGAATTGATATATTAGAGATTCATTTTCATTTCTACAATTCTATAAAATGAAAAAAATAAACAAAAAATAAGCAAAACAAGCAAAAAAATAAACAAAGGTGTATATTTAGGAATTGCTTCCTGTGAAATGTTATAAATGAGCCCAAATACTGAGTTAATCATACAAGTAGTCAGAAAATAATTTTGTACATAAGGGAATCACAATCATTATGTTTTTACTCAGCCTAAATGCAATAAAGTAATATATAAATATGGGCGGAAATCATCACTGAAGAGTCCAAAGCCCAGAAAGAAAGAGAAGCAAAGTTTAGTTTTTAAGACATAATTTCTACTAATTATTCTTCTCATAACTTGGAGTCTTGGGAATTCCATTTTAAGCCTCATTTTTTTTATCCCTACATTATGGGGATTATAGTCAATGACCTTTAAGAACACTGCCAGCTCTGACATTTTCCAATTAGAATTCTATTTGGGTTAAATATCTGTGAGTGTATAGTACTAAACTTTTGTTTATCCTCTCATAACCACTAGAATTCCTACCTTTTTTTCAAAGCCACTCAAGAGTACTGTCATTACCAATCTCCACCAAACAGCTACCCAGAATTGGTGTTGTTAGTGAATTACCTGCAGTGGGTAAATTAATCTTGTAAAACTATTGTAAGTAAATGCAGCATTAGGGATATAAAAATAGGGTACTTCTGAAGATCAAACAGCATGTTGCCATGTTACCTACTAGATCATCTTTTGGGTCTGCCACCATACTCCCTATGTACACAGGAAGAAAAATCAGAAGCCAAAAAGAAACCTTGATGTATTTAAGGTTGATACTTAGCTGCTACTAATTCTCTATCCCTTTAAGGAAATTACTTGACTAACCTTGAAACACTGTTTTTGGTTATCAGTTGAGTTAGACATAAAGACCTGTCTTTCTGGCAACAAAATGAAAGTTCTATCGCCTTTTTCCAAAACAAACAAGCAAATAAACAAACAAAAAGTGTAGGGCAAGGGAAAGCAGAGATTTTATCCTTTAAATTTATGTGCTCTTTCGTACAGGAGGATTAGGAGGAACTTGACGGAGGAACAAGGGGGAGAAGAAGGACGGAAATGGTGGGGGAAAGGGAGAGAGGCAAACCATGAGAGACTCTTGAATGCTGACAAAAACTGAGGACTGATGGATGTGTGGGGGGGGGGGATGGGCATGGAGGAGGGGACTTGTGGGGATGAGCACTGAGTGTTATGTGGAAACTAATTTGACAATAAACTATTTGTAAAAAAAAAAAAAAATTATGTGCTCTTTAACTCTTAACTGATGCAACTTATCCAGGACATCTTTACAATTATAAAGATTGTATTCTTTCTTTAGAAAAGAAGAGGATTTCTAAAATGTAACAATTATTGCTACTTCTCAAAAAAAAAAGTTTGTCCCTCTTTGAACAATGCTATTGCCAATAATTTCTTTTCTGTGTACATTAAAAAAATATGTGTATTTTTGAGAGACAGAGAGAGAGAGACAGAATGCGAGCGGGGGAGGGGCAGATAGAGAGAGGGAGGGACAGAATTTGAAGCAGGGTCCAGGCTCCAAGCTGTCAGTACAGAGCCCAAGGCAGGGCTTGAAACCAGGAACTGTGAGATCATGACCTGAGCCGAAGTCAGACACTTAACCCACTGAGCCACCCAGGTGCTCCTGTATGAACATTTTATTTTGAATAAAACGTTATACTAAATCCCATTCAACAGGGCAACACTTCTTACCTAAAGATTATTTAAGTTTCCAATAAAAATCTCATTTCTCAAAAGTTGAAATGTCTGTCTATGGAGAAATTTCTCTTTATGAAAATACACTGCCATATTGAGACTTTTGCTTTTTAAATAGATTAGGAACAATTTCTTTTTCCTCTTTGCCACTTTCTTAGTCACTTTATCTTTTTCTTTTTATTTCACATATCATTTTCCTCCTTATACCAAACTTATGTTTATTGTTTCTCAGTGCCTTAATATGGTTAATATTTAAGTTTTCTCCAATGAAGTCTAGTAGGAATGCATTCCATTGTGCAAGAAAGCTTTTGCCAAAGAAGCTGAGGAGGAAACAAAAAGATCTGAAGAAACAAATCTATTTTTCTGTCATTATGTGCCTGAAAGGAACCTGCCACCTAGAAGAAAATCTATTTAGTTTTACAGTATAACTAATTATGCATTAGTTTAGACAGAATCCCTAATGCTCAAAGAAACCATATTATGCCATAGAGTAGAGCCATCTTTCATTTTTAAGAATTGATATAGGCTTCTTGTAGCTGTAGAGTACATTTGTTCATTGTACTCATAACAGTTTTCTGTAAGCTAAGAAACCAAAGGCATGAAGAATTAATAGTCGCTACATCTAATAGATATTAGGCAACTACAAGGGACGTTTCAGGTTTTTGCTTAATATTCTGCATGCCAATCTCTAGTTAGTCTAAATACATTTCAAAAAAAGTGGGATGCACTTCTGTACCACTGTTTTTAAGTCCCAAGAAAGACATAAATTTAACAATAAACATTAACTAAAATGGCCAGGGGAAAAATATCATTTTTGTTTGTTTGTTTGTTTCTCAAGAGGCAGGCAGAACCAAATTAATTGGCTCTCCCAGAATCAGTCTGTAAAAGTGTGAAAAAGAATGTTAATGTTTCTGTGGCTTGTATTTCTTTGAGAGGGAGGAAAGGGGGCATATTCTCTGTGATTTTTACTCAGCTCTAAGCTGTAAATGGTTGTGGGACGGGGTCTGGAAAGGGGGGTTGGGGGAAATGCAGAGTAGCATGAAGACTTTTATTCTAGGAATATTCTAATGGCCAAGAGATTTCTAGATAATCCAAAAACAAAAAAAAAATACATGAAATTATAATTCTGGATTATCTGGAAAATAGATGAAACTATTGCCCATCTCCTATCCCATTTATTACAGACATATCCACTTTATTTTTTTTTAAGTTTTATTTATTTTGAGAGAGAGGGAGAGCTCATGCACACAAGCAGCCAAAGGGCAGACAGAGAGGAAAAAAGAGAATCCCAGTGTTGGGCTTGATCTCACAGACCTTGAGCTCATGACCTGAGCCAAAATCAAGAGTCAGGCCATTAACCAACTGAGCCACCCAGGCACCTCACACATACCCACTTTAAAGAATGAAATTCTGCTTTCATTAAGATGGAAGTATGCAGGAGACAAGTTCTTTTACCCCACACAGAGCTCTTCTAAACCTCTCTAAACTCAAGTCAATAGTTATCATTTCTGTATTCCATTACTTTGGAGCAAAAAAGACAAAAGAATATAAGGTGGGGTGGGGAAATGTGGGTAGACATTTAATGTGACTACAGGGCCTATGTATATGAGTGAGGCAAGAAAGGAAGACTGCTAAACAGAATAGTTAGACTTGGGAATTACTTTTCCAGGTGAAGTTGCCAGATCTTTTCCATGCTTATAAAGAAATTCTTGTTATATAGCAATTGTCTTGTTAAGTCACGTGGCCTATTATCTAAAAACAGTTAATAAGGGCTCTTGAGGGCTCAGTCGGTTAAGTATCCAAGTTCAGCTCAAGTCATTATCTCATGGCTTCTGAGTTAGAGCCCTGCAACAGGCTCTGTGCTGACAGCTCAGAGCTTAGAGCCTGCTTCAGATTCTGTGTCCCCATCTGTCTCTGACTCTCTCTCTCTCACTTTCTCAAAAATAAACATTAAAAAAATTAAAAGAAAACAAAAGTTACTAATAAATAGGTATTCTTTCTATCTTACCATGAAGCTAGAATCTGCTAGGTTGGTTTTTTTTCATCATTTTATTGTAATATTGGGTTCATAATCCTTTTACTAGACATTGTTCTCCTCTCTCCAACTATTTTCACAACCAGTTTCAAAAGAGAAACAAATAAATCACATGAAGGGAAATAACTATAGATTTGAAAAAACAAACATGTTCATTCTTAGACACACACAATCAAAAAGATAGATCATATTTTCTTACACCATACACAAAAATAAACTGAAAATGGATGAAAGACCTAAATGTAAGACCGGAAGCCATCAAAACCCTCAAGGAAAAAGCAGGCAAGAACCTCTTTGACCTTGGCCGCAGCAACTTCTTACTTAACACATCTCCAGAGGTAAGGGAAACAAAAGCAAAAATGAACTATTGGGACCTTATCAAAATAAAAAGCTTTGGAACAGTGAAGGAAACAATCAGCAAAACTTAAAGATAACCAATGGAATGGGAGAAAATATTTGCAAAAGACATCAGTTAAAGGCTTGGTTTCCAAAATCTATAAAGAACTTATCAAACCCAACACCCAAGAAACAAATAATCCAGTGAAGAAATGGGCTAATGACATGAACAGACATATCTCCAAAGAAGACATCCAGATGGCCAACAGACACATGAAACAAGGCTCAACATCACTCATCATCAGGGAAATACAAATCAAAACAACAATGAGTAACCACTTCACACCCATCAGAATGGCTAAATCAACAAGTCAGGCAACAACTGACGCTGGCGAGGGTGTGGAGAAAGAGGATCTCTTTGGCACTGCTGAAGGGAATGCAAACTGGTGCAGTCACTCTGGAAAACAGTATGGAGATTCCTCAAAAAATTAAAAGTAGAACTACCCTACGATCCAGCAATTGCACTACTAGGTATTTATCCAAGGGATACAGGTTTGTTGTTTCAAAGGGACATATCCACCCCAGTGTTTCTTTCTTTTTTTTTTTTTTAGGATCTATATTTTTATTTATTTATCTATTTATTTATTTATGTATTCATTTATTTATTTATTTACAAATAGTTTATTGTCAAGTTGGTTTCCATATAACACCCAGTGCTCATCCCCACAAGTGCCCTTCTCCATGCCCATCTCGCCCCTTCCCCCTCCCATCAGTCCGCACTTTGTTCTCAGCATTCAAGAGTCTCTCATGGTTTGCCTCTCTCCCTCTCCCCCACTATTCCCGTCTTCTTCTACCCCATGGTCCTCCATGGATGGACCTTGAGGGTGTTATGCTGAGTGAAATCACCCCAGAGTTTATAGCAGCACTATCAATAATAGCCAAAGTATGGAAAGAGGGAAAGAGCCCAAATGTCCATTGACAGATGAATGGATAAAGAAGATGTATATATATATATATATATACACACACANTATATATATATATACACACAGACATATATATATATATACACACATACACACAGACACACACACACACACACACACACACACACAATGGAGTATTACTCAGCAATCAAAAAGAATGAAATCTTACCATTTGCAACTATGTGGATGAAACTAGAGGGTATTAAGCTAAGTGAAATTAGTCAGAGAAAGACAAATATCCTATTACTTCACTCATATGAGGACTTTAAGATACAAAACAAATGAACTAAGGGAAGAAAAGCAAAAATAATATAAAAACAGGGAGGGGGACAAAAACATAAAAGACTCTTGAATATGGAGAACAGAGGGTTACTGGACAGCTGTGGGAGGGGGGTGGGCTAAATGGGTAAGGGGCACTAAGGAATCTACTCTTGAAATCATTGTTACACTATATGCTAACTAACATGGATGTAAATTTTAAAAATTAATAAAATAAAACAAGCAAACAAACAACAACAAAAAAACCCTCAAAAATATAGATCATTTGAAATGCTCTATCTCTATATTTGCAAGTGAAACTATGCTGAATACCATCAATAACAGGTTAAATAAAATACAACAGGGACATGTAGTCCAATAAGATTATTAATGAAAAAGTAAACAATTTCCCTCATGCCATAAAATGCTATTTTCCATATAGAATATTCATCTTCCTGTATATAATTATTCCTTCTAAACAATTTCTTTTCTTAAACATGCTGTTAACAGTGACTGACAATAGCGATTGTGTGTAGAAATACTACAGACACAGGTTAGTAAGTTAACTCTAAAATAAAGCTTAAAGAAAAGACTAAACATATTGAAAAAGACAAGGAACTCATAATGGAAGAATTAAGCAATCAAAATGTAAATATAAACATTTCTTTCTCTTTTTCCTCCATATGGGCAAATAGAATAACGCTAAATATAAAATTCAGTTTTTACTATCTTCCTAGTCACAGGTCAACTGATCCTTGGGTCATGTGGCTTTGCTCCCAACTGGCAGCAGAAAATAAAAGCACTTTTCAGACTCTCATCAAAAGGTACAATCTTGAAATCACCACTATTTGACACATATTGAAAGCTGGATTCATAGAACTGTCATTTGTATAGAGCTGTCTCAATTTTATGAAGTCTCTGTCTTTCTCTAGCTTCTGTGAAATCCGTTCCTGGATTAGGTAGGACTATCAGACAAAACCTGAACCTTCTCCTACTGACCACCTGCAGAACTTTCCATTGCACACCTATAACTAATTTGTCAATGTCGATTGCCAAGGAAATATAGTAAGTTTGATGAGGGCAGGGGCTACCCCTCTAACATTACCATTCCCTACCTGTTTCGATTCCAGATAACACATAGGAGACACTCAATGTATGACTACTGAATAAATGAACAAACCTAGGCTTGCTTTCACGGACTTCCTTTGCCAACATGCTACATAACAAAAACCAAGTTCTCATTACACTAGTGTGTGTGTTGATCACAGGCTACAGTTAAGAAACATATTTCCCTGAATTACACAATGTTCTATGAAGACCCAGGAGTTAAATTTCCCATGAGACTTTGTACCTGGAATAGTTGCACATCTTCTGAAGATTCAGTTTATTCTCTTGATGCTGATTCTAGGCATCTTGGAATTATTTCCATCTTTGCGTTGGTTGTTAGAGAGCTGAGGACTAAACATGTGGCCCACATGTGGCCAATACACAGGGCTTCAGAGTGGGCATTTGGTTCCATAGTCACATTCTATGCTCTGCCCTTCCCTTCTCTGGCTTTACCTTGGCTTCATCTCCCTCACTTAGTTTTAAATTTATGTTAAGTATCTTTGTGAGATACCTTAACTTCTTTTTGAATCAAGGTGGAATGTAAATAAATTGATTTTTCTCCTTCATGTAGAAGTTATTAACTTTGCTGAAGAAAAGAAGAGGCAAAGAAAGACATAATATAGACCTTGGCAATATATGGCTGATTTTAAAGGACCTTGGGGATATCTTGGGAAGAGAAGACACTATTTCTATCCCACATTGTATACTTTTAGTTTTATGTACAGCACAAGGCAATTGCACAAAGCCAACCCTTTTTATTATGTTACATCAAGTATGTTAATACTTACAACATATTTAAAAATAAAAACAAAGGAATGCAACTGGACCAGAGGAATCTTAGCTTTTACTTATGGTCAGAATACTAGGAACAAGGAAACTTAATGAAACTATAAAAATATATGGAAAACATTGGTATCAAGTAAACAGAATGGGCTCTTACTACTGAATTATGTTTAAAGACACGGGGTCCCTCCTATTCCCATTCTCCTTTCTTTCAGAGAGTAAATTGTCAATTTCTCATAAGAGGTAGATTCTCAGGAGACAGAGAAATAGACCAATACTAGATAAGAGCAAAAAAATCACAATTTTTCTAAGAACTCATACTTGAGTTGAATAGTTTGTTCAGAAATGCAGTCACATTGTATCATAATCTGAAAAAATTATAATAGTGAATCTGAATATAGAATGTCCCTATGTTACTATTGCTAACCCTTGATCTACATAGCAAGTACATTTAACTAAAAGGAAGAAACAATGACAAAGGAAAACACGCACACACACACACACACGCACTTACACATTGTCATCTGCCCCCAAAATAGCAAAGGCATCTCTGCCACAAGAATCTTGCCCATCTCTGCTCCAGGTTCAGGTAGAGAACTACTGTCAGTCTATTTTAGCACTCCCGCTTAAATTCTGTACGTCTTTATAAATGCAGTTATCATTACCATTGTTGCCTTATCACTCTCCATGATTGCTCTCTTTCAGTCAAGTACAAAGGCAGCCTGAATATAAATGTTTTGTCATAAAACTGCTATTCAAATAATAAAAAAGGGTTATAATAGTACTAAAAATAATTTACCCCCAAGGCTGCTGCAAAGACTGTCAGTGTGCAGATTTGAGGGGCACAAAACACCACCAGCCATACTCTCACTGTCCTCTGAACTCTTCCACTATATCTGAAGCCATATGTTCATGATTTTAAAAATAATTTAGATGTCATTACATGACTGGGATATCTAGAACACTTTTAGCATTAGATTAAAAAAGATAGAAGTAGTTTTATCACTATTATCATTACTGTACTTAAGAAACATGGGATAAATTAGAGTGAGAGTTTATATCTTTCAAAGAGGAAGTAATTTTTTTAGTTCATTAGTTTTGGGCAGATGGATAAACATGTAGTGCATATATGTATACACACATATAATATACATATACCAAACATATGCATATTAATTATACATACATATATCACATGGACACACATATATCTATACATGATATATACATATATGCATGTATCATATCATATGCCATGTGTACATGCATACATATAAACACATATATCCTATATATCATAGGTACACACTCGCATATAAAATCTTTACTCTGAAAATGCTTTGGTTGGCATCAGGACTGGCTGTGCACTGCCACCCAGGGGCTGTCTACAACATTTTAACACTGCTGCCTTGCCAAGAGGCATTCAAAGTCATTACCGAATGCATCCCGGACAGTCCTTCATGGTAGCTGTTAGCATTCCCATTGCATATTCCAGTAGCTTTGGTGTCATTTCCCATAGCATGAATGCACATTGCAGAGAAAGGCAGAGAAAAGGAAGGGAGAAAAGAATGCCATACAAGCAAAGGACCACCTAGAAGGAAACAAACAAATTATACTGACGAGACTGACAAGAGGGAATAAGAAAGAGAGAAAGAGGGGAAGGAGGAGGTTTATGGGCTTCATGCCCACTGCTCTGGGTAAATATCCCTCCTTGCAACAATAAAGACAAATAAAGTACAAAGAAGGGATAAAGCAGAAGATTACAGACCTGGCCGGTGTTTGATAAATGGCACTCTACTTCAGTCTGCTTATTGTGTACTTCATACCTCACTCCTGAATATGGAAGAGAATTTTATTAAAGATTTAGCCACGGTGGTGGTGGTGACTGGCTCACAGTAATTTTCCTACAAAGTAGTTTAATCTATCACAGGGCAGACAGTGCACCTTCTTACCATGTATCATATCTGTCTATTGAGTAAGTGCTATCCAAATCCAATTTCTTTTCATTTTTGGAACCTGTGATGCATATTCAAGATACACTTTCGTTTTGTCTTTGTCCTAAATTGGGTGCTGTATGAGATGGGGGCAGGAGGAGTACTAATAAAAAGAAAATCTGCACTCTAAGTTTTCTGCATCATTCTGGTCATTTTGTGTATTTTACAAAAATAAATTGCATAATTTCAATGGCATAATATTGGTCACATGTGGAGTCGCCAGGACCTTTCATATTTATGGATATGAATATGAAGCATTGCACCACTGATTATGGAATGAACTTAGAAAATCATTACAGTCAAGTTCCGGTTTTGAGCTTTGTGGAGCACATAGGGGTTGTTCCATTCGATAATGAGATGACTCGTGCAATAATAGGGAAACTGTTTCGACCAAAATCGTTCGGCAGTTCATTATGTGGTAAAATGTAAATCCAGAAGTGTCATAAGCAAGGTACTTGCAAAGTGCTCTGTTATGGAATCGCAGAAATTAGAAAAGCCCCGTGAGGTCACTCACTTCATCTGTTCCTGGTATCAAAGTACTCTCAGCAAAATATTTTCAAATATAGAGTCCATGCTCTCATCGTGATGTTTCATTATTTTTCCTTTCATTGCATTACTTTATTTCACTATGATGAATTGTTCTCAACCTGACAATTGTTTCCTTTAAATGTTATTGGTCTTTTTGTAACAAAGAAGTAATTCTTCCCTTACTCAGTTATAACCAATCCTTCAGACTACTGTTAAACTTTGTTATAGACCCTCTTTAAAACTGATCTTACATATGTATTTTTTAATTATAAGGTTAATTAGCATATATTTTAGCCAGCAAAATTTACATTTAGAATCACAAATTATTATTGTCTTACAGTCCCTTGGAGGACCCAGAAATCCTATAGTCTTTTCGTTTCTACCAGTAATTTTAAAGTTACAGCTTATCAATTTCCAAGCTGTTTCTACCCTCAGCAACTTGAACCCATTCTTATTAAGTCCCAAAATCAAATATAAAATGTTAAAAATATTAAAAGTAGCTCTTTATTAGGAAAACGTTGAGCCCCGTCCACTTTGTCCAAGTCCTTCAATTTAAAGACGAGAAAATAGTTGAATCCCAGAAAGTAATTTGTCCATATGGTCAAACAACTGACATATAACTAGAGGAGATTTTAAATCTGAAAGACTTAGTTTCAGATCCTTCCTCTGCAGTTAACTAGTGCTGTGACCTTGGCTGGACCATTAACTTTCTGAGCTTCAGTTACTTCTCTGTAAAATAGAAGTACCAAATAGAAATACCAAACCCATGAGTTTGTCATAGGAATCCAGATAAAATATTTAAAACACTATTATCATAAGGCCTGGCACACAGTGTTCAGTAAATTATATCAGTTAATCACAAAACTGAACCTAGAAACCACTGTTTAAGGGAGTTTCTTTAGCCACATACATCCATGTTACCTATCATCTCTATTTCACCTACATACAGTTGACCTTTGAACAACATAGGGGTTAGAGGCACCCACATTCCATACAGGCGAAAATGCATGTACAACTTTGACTCCCTAAAAATTAAACTACTAATAGCCTCCTGTTGAACAGAAGCCTTACTTATAACATAAAGAGCTGATTACTACATATTTTGTATGTTACATGAATTATATACCATATTCTTATAATTAAGTAAGCTACAGAAAAGAAAATGTTACTATGAAAATCATAAGAAAAGATAAAACATATTTACAGCACTATACTGTATTTATGGGAAAAAATACACATATAAATGGACCCGCCAAGTTCCAACCTGTGTTTTTCAAGGGTCAATTGATTATAAATCAGTGCTCATGATAAAGACAAAATTAAGCATGCATCTAAACCTAGATACAAGGTATTCACTTATCAAACCAATAAAACTTTATTTACATTTAGAAGGTGTTTTTAAGTCTAATTATAGAAAATAGAACTATTTAGATATTGTTCTGGGATTTGAGGGAATAGGACAATAATAATCAGTAACATTGGAAATAACTTGATTTTTCATTACTTTCCTAAAACACATTGACAATAAAATGTTTGTGTAAACACTTTTTAACATAAATTAATACTATATATGGTATTTATGTATGTTGCTGTTTTAAAATGAAATGCATTTTGGCGGGCCGGCAGGTGGGTGGTGGTGGGGAGGAATGGTGTGCTTGGGTGGCTCAGTCAGTGAAGCGGTCGACTCTTGGTTTTGGCACAGGTAGTGACACAACAGTTCCTGAGTCCGCACTGGGCTCTGTGCTGACAGTGTGAAGCCTGCTTGGGATTCTCTGTCTCCCTCTCTCTCTGCCCCTCCTCTGCTCAGGCTTGCTCTCTCTCTGCCTCTCAAAACTAAATAAACTTTAAAAAAAAATTGAAAAATAAAATGAAATGCATTTGTCATATTATAAAAATCATATAATACATGTAGTGAAGAAAATGTCCACAATAAAAAAAATAATTCATTATCCTACTATCCAGAAATAATTGCTTTTAATATCTTGGTGAAAAATCTTTGAAATGCTTAAACATATATTTTATAATTATTACACATGCAATTAGGTTCATCATATGTTCTATAGATTATATACTATTTTATAACCTACTTTTTTTCCCCAATTATATCCATGCCCTTATATATTCTTGAAAACATAATTTAAGTGGCATATATGACAGGCATTTGTCAGTACTCTGTTTAACTCCTCTCCTAAAATATTTATATTGTTCTCAGTAACTGGTGCAGTAAGCATCCTTTAATTCTGTGAATTTTTTTTGAATAGAATTTCCTGGCATTTATTAAGCTAAACACTCCTTGAACCCACAGCTCTTGTCCAATCTCTATTTCATTTTATTGTAAACATAGTATGGATATTTGATAAGAATGCATATAAGAAATATATTCCTATCAATTAATATCCAATAAAAAACATTTCCCTTTACAAACCCTATAAAACTAACTCACAATCTGGGATTCATACTACTATGATTTCTTTATATTGTCATGATAAATTTTGTATGGGAAATTTCATAATTATTGCTAAAATATGCCTCCCTTCTCAAAATTTTCTCTATAAACTAGAGACCTTCATAAATATCAATACAATCAAGATACATCCATAAATTAAACTGCTTATTCACTGTAGTGCCTAGATAACTACAATGAAGAGATAAAGTGGATGGCAACTAGAAAAATTGTCCTATTTCATAAAAATTGCAAAAATGCTCACATCTTTTATATGCAATCTCTTAAAAAACCAAAACACTAACATTGACTCATATTTCTAATAAGTGTTTCATATGAAAACAGATTTACATTATACATTTACATAATTTGGAGATTTAAATTTGTAATGGTAAAAGAAGAAATCCATTTAAAACAATTTTTCATCTGATGCATGCCACCTGCACTAGTCTCAGACACTTTCTATCTGATGATTAATTTGGAGTAACTTTAAAGTCAGAACAAAAACTTCAAATTACATCATGCTGAAATAGAAAAATAAAATCAACCAGAAAGTTGACCATTTTAAGAATGATTGTAATCATCCTTAGGGAAAGAAAATGGGCAAACATATAAATATACTCGTTTTGAAGAAAAAAAACTATACAGAAGTCTTTTCTAACATATATTTTTTTTTCCTAAGTGTGTGCTTACACATGTTAAACTAATGCTATAAGATATTTCCTCTATTCATTGCCTTCAAATTCCTTCTAGTCTGACTATTCCAAAGTAAAAAGCACTCTATTGGCAACAAAAGAGTTTTATTTTTAATACTGCTTTATTTATATCCAAAGCAGAGTATTTATAAGGCATGAGGCACCAGTTTATAATGAAAGATGTTAGTGCATTCTGGAAACCGTGAGTCTTTCCTTCACTCTTTAAGATGCATTCACTAACCACAGATGACTCTCACTAAATGTAAAGATTAAGACCTATTTAAGCATAGTTATATAGAAGTGATTTAGAAATTTGTAAAATAAGTTTATTTTCACACTTCTAATAGACTCAGTTATCAAGGTCAGCAGTACAGTTAGGGCAGGAGCAGACATTTTATGCCTTACAAAAGAGTGAACCAACTACCACACAGCGCCACCTGGCAGTAGGATGAAGGACTGTGTCACTGTCCTCTGGCCTCCTGTCACTAATAATCACTAATTGGTACAGGACAATGTGTCCTTCAGAAAGTCCCCAACTGATGCTGTCCTCATTTTCTTCAATAAAAATGGACACATTCATGTACCAAGTTTGAAAAGCTTGGGTTTTCCTCACTGGTTTTTGTTATTTGTACTTTTTAAGCATCTTAACTTAAAACATTTCATTTGCAAAGGGCATCTTTACTGCAGCTGATCACAGCTGATGATGAAGAATGTATCTACATTTTTCAAAAATAATTTGTCATCAGTTTTCATGGGGATCATCACAATAAGTTAATTTACAATAGTGACACAAAGAAAAGTCCAGTGTTCAGCTGAGTGTAGCTATATGCTTCTTTAGATAAAGAACAACAAAAATGCCAAAAAAATTAACTTCTCATACCCACATGCTTGAATAATTCTTATTTTTCTTTATATGTCTATATACATAGCAACATTTATATTTGTACTCTGGAAAGGAATCTAAACACATGGTTTATACATATTAACATGAACAAAATCTTATTAAATCCTTGACCTTTCTCTTCAATGATTTACTTGTAACCTGAATACATGTAAATAACTAGAGACATTCATGAAAAACAAAAATGCTTAAATAAAAACTACTTCCATAACCTGAGCAAAAGTAGTTACTATTGCTCTTTTGACTGACAAAAAAGTTTTTGGCATCCGTTGTTCCCTAAAGAAGCCTAAACAATTGCTATTTGTCATTCCCATTTCTTTATATCCATAGCTGTGCATTCAAAAAAAAGGAGAGAAAGGTAAGGAACTTACAATGATTTTCTACATTTCTGGTACAATGGATATTCCAAAAATAATACTGCCAAATACTGCCAACTCAATGAGCAAAACATCAAACTGGGTTCATGCTCACATTTAGCTTGCTAGATGTTCTTCAAATTGAAAAGTTAGTAGCCTTATCTGCACTACATTAAAGTTTTCACAACCATAAAACAAGTAAAATTTGACATGTCCCTAACCTGTGGGTCAATTCTCATTTAAAAAGAAAGTATATTCTTTTTGCTTTGTGCTTTCTAGTTTCTTAAAAACAAATGTTTATCTTAGAACCAATCAAAACATTCCCAGATCCTAGATATTTAAAAGCTGACGAAAATGTTCACCTAGCAAAAATATTACATGGTTGTGTCACCTAGGTAGCTCGTCAGTTAAGCATTTGACTTCAACTCAGGTCATGATCTCACAGTTTGTGGGTTTGAGCCCCACATCAGGCTCTGTGCTGACAGCTCAGGGCCTGAAGGCTGCTTCAGATTCTATGTCTTCCTCTCTCTGCCCCTCCACCGCTTGCTCACACATGCGTTCTCTCTCTCCCTTTCTCTCTCTCCAAAATAAATAAACATTTAAAAAATTTAAAAAAAACATTACAGGATAGAGGATATGGCACTTCAGATTATACAATCACACAAAGACCTTTTTTGCTTTTTCCTTTACATTCCTTATAATGATACAGGAGAAAAGAGAAAGATGTTATAGGAAGGGCATACTAACTAGGAAATAGCCTATATCACTTTTTGGTGATAGGACCTCACCCGGGTTAAACAACAGAATCACCACCCTGGAGAAGAAAAAATACAAACAAAAATGGTGTACTTTCCAGCCTACCAGCCTAACCTGCTTCCCCACCCTGAGTGGACTCTTTTCCCAGCTGAGGATGAAGATGAGCCCTTCACATGAAAATTGGCATGTGCCGGGCAAAGATGATTTATCAGAAAGTCCTTGTGCCTTTGTTCTTACACTTAATGTAAGTAAATGAGTGACTGAATGACCACCACACTGTGTTCACCAGGCCTGAATCACAGCCTACAAGTTTGCTTTGGGAGAGAGGCCCCAGGCTTACATGCTCTGAATAGATTTGGAAGAACAAGCTTTGGACTCTCCTTTGCAGGATGTCTGTTGGTCTTTGTTAGATTCTTGCTGCTTAATATAGTCCTGAATAGACACATAGTTACAAATACACTGCCCAGAATATGTGTTAGATACCTCTGAGGCCTCACTTCACACTGTCTTGGCCAACCTTTTCACTACAAATTTTGTTATGGCAGCCCTTTACCTCAGGGCCACTGTCTCTATCAAGAATGACTGGATAATTTGTGGGCCTCGTAGAAAGTGAAAACGTGAAGTCTCTTGTTCATAACTAATTATGAATTTCAAAACGAGAGCATACCAGTAAATAAAGCATCAGAACCTTCAAAGTCTGCCCCCCTGTGACTTCACAAATCACTAACAGATAATATACCCACAAAGCCAGCCCTATGCTCTTGCTTTCTGTAATCAAACTTCTCTGCTGTGCCCCATGTTAGCTCTGTCCAATTGAACTGGAAAGGCACAAGTTAATACCTAGGAAGCAAACCTTGAACAGAGGGAGATGAAAGCTAGGGGATCAATACTCCCCTCTTTGATCTGGTGGGTATATAATTCTGGGGAATGTTCTACAGGGCTCCTTAGGATTTGTTTATAAGGACAGAACCCTAAACACCCACAGTGAGACTCACCCCAATAACGCATCCATGGATGTGAATGTGGATGTGGATCACCATTCCCTTCTTGCCTATTTCACTCTTCTCAGCCACTCACTCATGTTCCTTAGGATCACTTCCCAAAATAAACCACCTGCACAAGAGCCCTGTTCTCAGGATCAGCTTTAGGGGAAAACCTAGACTAAAATGAAATAGAAGATTGCAGAGTTAGGTGAGGGTTGAGATGAGAACACAGGGGACCAGTTTGAAAACCAGCAACAGTAACAGAGATGGAGAAAAGATACTTTTGGAAATTACAAGCAGAATCAAAGGGATGTGGCAGCTGATTGGGTATGGGAGATGAGGAAGAGAATCCAAATATAACCAAAAGTTTCTTATTTAAATGAATAATAGATGGTGACACCATTAACCATATTAGGGAACACAGAAGAACAATTGAAGTATAAAAATAACAAATGTGTCATCTCTCACTGAAAATGTGTTAGCAGTTATACTTGAGTCTATAATACTTATAGAGCAGTTATACTTGAGACAGTAAACAAATTTAGGTTAAAGGCATAGTGATGAATATAACTATAAATGCACAAATAAACACTTATTGAATACAGAAATAGAGTTGGAGGAAATGTCCCCCCCAAAAAAATTATTATGACATCCATTCTTTATTTTTACTACTTAAACTCCTGCTGGCAACCTATTATGCTTTAAAATACTTCCATAAGAATTATGAATACAATGGGAAGAAAAAATGGAGCAACTAATTATTATATTAAATGATTTTAGTGTGAAGTGTTTCCAAAATCAATATTTAAAAATCTCAAGGTTGTTATATTCCTTTTGGAATTATCCTGTCTCTTCAAATTATATAATCTATTTGAGAATTTAAATAAATTTAAACTTTTATTAGAAAACTAAGACATTAATACTATTAAACTCTGGGGGTCTGCCAATGTTGTTACCTTCCAAAGGTTTTCATCTGACCCCCAATATTTGGCCGAGAACTATAAGGCAAATTTTTCTTTAAGTATCGTTTACTGTAAAAGTCAGGCAATTTTTCATTTCTACAGAAAATAGATAGCAAGTTGGTTTTAAGGGGATAGCTCAAAATCAGCTACACCTATAATCATCAAGTTTGTCTTTATTGATCTGTCTTTAGAGGAATTAAAATCTATCTGGATGTTTAGGAGTTGACATTCCTCTGGAATTTATTATTAACATATCCAGTATCTTTAAAATTCTGCCTTTGGAATTGTATGTACTTTCAGTGTTATCAGGCTTTTCTGAAGGTAGAGCCGTCCATATGAATCATAAAGAAATGAAACTGCAAGGGATATAAGGTGACTCTCTCTTCTTGACAACTAATACTTGCAAGCTCCTTGAAGTAGTCAAAAATAAGTCGAGAAACTTCAGATGAAAAGATCAAGAAGACACCATAGCTAAGATAGAAACCAGAGTAGATCTGAACCAGAACATGTCCTGAGAAAACCTATGAAAGCTGTGAAGCTTGTGAAACACAAAATACATTTGAGAAAATGTAACAGGTTTAAAAATGAGAGGGAAGAAGACTTTCTTTAAAAAGACACAAAAAGACTGAGGTCCTGGGTGGCTGAGTCTATTGAGCGACCGAAACTTGATTTTGGTTCAGGTTGGGATCGAGTTCCATATCGTGGTCAATGCTGGCATGGAGCCTGCTTGAGATTCTCTCTCTCCCTCTCCTTCTAACCCTCCCTTACATGCTTGCATGCACACACAGGCTCTCTCCCTCAAAATACTTAAAATTTTTTTAAATTCATTTAAAAAATTAAAAGACACAAAAAGAATGATAAATTGAACATCACATTTAAAATAACAAAATTTAATGTGCTAAGAGATTAGTTATATAGAATAAAACTGTGTGTATGTATACATACATGTACAATAAAAAATGAACTAGAGTGCAGAACACATTGCTTTTAAAATCTCTTCTAAATCAAGAACAAAAGTAAGACAACTAGCCAAACAAAATGAGAAAGCAATAAGATGACTAACCAGTAGAAAACTAAAAAAGAACATGAAGAGAACACCACAAGACAGGAGTTCTAAATAGGGCAAATAATTATTATAAGCATTTTAAAAAATACTTATTATTAACGAGGGAAGTATAAATTAAAACAAGAATGAGACAGCATTCTTCACTTAGATGACTGGCAGAAAAAAATTAAGTTCTAAATCTATTAGGCATTGGACAATCTGAGGGAATGGTCATTTTGAGGTACAACTAGGCATATAAATAGGTATTGCCAATTTGAAGGAAAATCTGGCAATATCTACAGTGTACATTTTCTGTTATCCAACAATACCACTTTTAGCTGTCAAACAAAAAACTGGCAGATGCAAATAAGGAAGTATGTACAAGGATGTCCACTGAAGTTTTTTGTAACAACAGAACTTGGAATACTATATATACATATATACACACACAATTTTTATATGTAATTTACATATATTATATATACAAAATATATAATTTATATATGTTATATATGTATATATATACACACAATGGACTTCAATAAAAAAATGACTAAATAATATTTAATTGCTTCAAGGGAGGAGATGAGAATTGAGAGTGTTTTTAGTTAAAGAAAACTTTAACCTCATTTTTACTATTTTAATGCTTCACAAGGGGAATTTATTCATGTATTACATGAGTAATTAAAATGGTTTTAAAAGCAAACAAGGAAACTCCAGAAGATTAAGCTGAATGAGAAAAAAAGTCAGTCCCAAAAGGTCACGTACTATGTAATTCCATTTATTATTATACATTATATTACACATTTCTGAAATGACAAAATTTTACAAATGGAAAACTGATCAGTGGTTGCTGGGGTTTAAAGATGGGAGAGAGGTTGGTGTCATTATAAAAGAGCAACACAAGAGATCCTTGTGTTCATGGAACTGTCCTGTTTAGTGTCTTTTCCATGGTGGTACACACAAATCTACACATGTGATAAAATTATATAGAACTAAACACACATACACACACACACACACACACACGAGTATAAATAAAACTGGTGAAATCTGAATAAGATAAGTAGACTATAGCAATATCAATATTCTGGTTGTGGTATTATATCATAGTTTGGCAAAAATGTTAACATTGAGAGAAACTAAATAAAGTGTTGAGGAACTATATTACAAATAGATAACTGCAAGATAATATCAGACAACAAACAGAAGTCTGACCCATAACTTCTGAAGCAACCACCATGGGAAACCAAACTGTTGCAGCAATTGGCCCAGAATAGTCCTGATTCATTCAGTAACTTCTATTTTCCTGAATTTTTGCCACCATTCCAAATCAGAATCAAGTAGTAAAAGTCACATATGCCCTCCAAACCAATCACCCAGTTAACTCACCTCCAGTTTCCTCATGCCAGCAATCTCCAACCAGAGCATACCTGAGATCTTCCATTTTTTCTACCATAAAGCTTCCCTACTCTCCTGCCTGCCTTTGAATCCCTGTTGAATTCAAGTGATGGTGGCTGGCTAACTAACTTGGAATAAATAAATAGTCTCTATTTATTCTCATTTGGGTAGTCACTTCATTTATATCCACAGTGTAGATGCCTCTCTATATAATATTCCTTACAAATGCATGCAGAATTTTTCAATTAAGAAAAATATGCCTAGAATTAACAGATGTAGTTCCAAGCACTGGTCCTTTATCTTCCTTCATATACTTTTTCTTCCCCTCCCTCTACTGTAGAAGACCATCTCAGAAGTACAGCTTAAAATAGAGGAGAAAAAAAAAAAAGATGGCTGAAAAAAGAAAAGGAAACATATAACCTGAAGTAGAAATTTAAAAATATTTTTGAAATTGCCAAAGCACAAGACAGTCTCCAATTGCATGTAACATACTACTATATCTTAATTGTTCTATCTACTTGATTGGACCGGGAGGAGGAAGGGAGCTTCTAAAACCCAAGGTCAAAGATAATTTTTTCCAAATATTTACTTTACCATTTAGAACTTAAAAACTTATGTATACTAAGTAGCTCAAAAGAAATATTTAACAACAGTTCCTAAATATAGATTCCTTGAGACACCAGGCATAAGGCTTTCTAAAGAACATACCCTAGTGTGCATGGGTTCAATCCTAGCTATCATTAACATTGTTGCAAATCTCTTACAAGGCTATAATGATAATCCTTCCATCATGGATTAAACTCAGCACACAAAGTTAAATACAGAGATAGTAAATAATCGGTATAGATTTCAAGCAATGGTCAAGGAACAGTGCTCTTAAGTAGCTTTATCTTCAGATGCATATTACTAAATACTGCGTGAAATTTACCTTTAAAATTTTTTAATATTAATTTATTTTTGAGAGACAGAGGCAGAGCATAAGTGGGGGAGGGGCAGAGAGAGAGAGAGAGAGAGAGAGAGAGAGAGAATCTGAAGCAGGCTCAAGGCCCTGAGCTGTCAGCACAGAGTCCAACACAGAGCTCACAAACCACAAGATTATGACATGAGCTGAAGCTGGATGCTTAACCAAGTGAGTCATCTAAATGCCCTGGAATGTTTCTTTATGATACAAATCGCTGCTACTCAGAGTGTCATCTGAAATAAGCAGTAGCAGTAAAACTTGGGGGACTATTAGAAACACAGAACCTCAGGCTTACCACAAATGTACTGATTCAGAATCTACATTTGAGCAAGACCCCAGGGTTACTCATATGCACATTCAAGTCTGAGAAAGACCAGTCTAACTAGCTAAAATTTAAATAAATAAAGGTGGAGGAAATTCTTAAGAATTACTGTGCAGTATTCCAAAACTGAATATGAACCATTAAGCAATTTGCTTAGATAGTGCAAGAAAACAATTGAAGGTTTAATCTCACAGCATTTTCCTTGAAAAGCTAAAATCCAAAAAAAATAAAAAATAAAGAAACAAGAAAATCTTTCAAAGGCTTAAAAATATTTTATCAAGTTCCAATTTCAAATAATAAATTATACAGACATGTAGTAATTAGGGATGAGTTTGCTTAGCAAGTACAATAATGTGTCTGTCAGCTCAGAGGGCAAGAGACAGCATTGCAAGTCACAAATCTGCAAATAAGAAAATGTGTTCAGATCAATCTTCTCAGCCAATTGTGACTTACAAGTATAGTTAACTTTTTTTTTCCCTTGGAGCCTGTGGCCGTCCAGTGAAGAATCTGGACCCCTTAGCATAGTCTTCCTACATGTGTTAAACAAATTCACAGGATTGCAAAGGGAACTGATCATATTGAAATACAGTTATCAAAATATTTCTTAAAATCGTGATAGAGCAAAAGAGGACTACTCACTGCATTAAATAACAAGATCTAGCTCTAGGTCTGATAACTATCATAAATTTGGGGTAGTGACAAATGTAATGATATTCTGAAATACCCGCAATGACCAGAATGGGATATGAAAACATGTGTGATTTCTACTGGTGACCGAGTCACAGGTACTGCTAATGCCACTGCAGCATCAACCTACAGTCATCATGGAAGAAAATGCTACATTTCAGTTGTAGGTTAGTGACCATAAGGTGTCATTTTCTCTCATAGCCATGTTTATAGATCCCATAAATTTTATCCATGGATCTGAGGATGAGAACTCCTAGAAGGTAGGAGCTTTCTTTTTGTTCCTTCCATTTTTTTTTCCCTAATGATAAAATGTTTCCTATACCTAGGCAGATACCCAGACAAATTGAAAGTTGCAAGCATGGACTCAGATACTTATATGCCAGAATGAATAGCAGCACTAGTCACATTAGCTCATAGCGCAAACAGCATAAATGTCCGCTGACTGAAGGGATAAATAAAATGTGATATGTATGCTATCACACACAAATACCCACACAATGGAGTATTATTCAGCCTTAGAAAGGAAAGAAATTCTGACACATGCTGAACTTTCCTACTTTAATGAAAATTTGAGTTACACACCTAAAAATACAAAACTAACTATAATAGGTCAAATACAATATACCTAAAATAAGTCACTGATCTGCTCTTAATCAATTTTTAAAATAAATCCACTCTTACAGATCTTATATTCTCACAAAGCACACAGTGTTGAAATTCACTTCAAAAATATACCACCAATTAGGAAACTTCCATTATAGTGGTGGTTAACAGAGAAATAAGTAATCACATGAAATAAAATGACTATTTATTTACAGATTTCAAAAGTGGATAAGAGAAAAAATCTTCACTAAGCTAGAAAAAAAAACTATTATATTCCTGGAAGTTTGAAAACTGGAAAACAAGACAAATTCTTTAAAATTCTTACCTGGCCAAATCCAAAGCTTATTTTCCATTCCCCCTCATCCCCAGCAAACAATCTCATACCAAAAAAAAGACATTTGCAATATATCTGAGGGCTTTCAAAATCTTTGATATTAATGGAATTCTTAATATTTATTTTAAACAACCAAGTATAGCTTGGGAAAGATGCATTTGCCTATAATCTATGCTAATTTGGCGTACTTAAGTATATCAACTCTTGAGACTGATTAGACAAACAAAAACAATGAAAAGAAACAGAAAATCAAAAGCAAATTCAGTAATTACACCTGGAATAGGATCTCACAATTTGAACAAATTTATGGCCATGGAAACTATCTTTCTAAATATCATGTTACAAAAACAAATTCAGCATTCATGTATACAAAGTGATGTGTTAACAAATATATATTAAAAAGAGTGAATAGAAATGAAAACTTTTATAATGCTATGAAACAATTACTCATAGCTTGAAATAGAATTTTAGGCATGGTGTCATATACTGAATTGCAAAATTACTGTATCCCGAACTATACTAAAGATAAGATGATATACTTCAGAAATCTTTTAGAAAGTAGTATTAGATGACTCAAAAAATAGGTTTAAATATTGATAAAAACGAAAGTGGTAGATAACTGAGATATATTTGAATATAATAATTCTGTGACATGTGAGCATAGAAAAAATCAATATTTAATAATTAATGTTTTAAAAATAAACAAACCTAAGTTTCTAAATAACATATTATAAGGAGCTATTACATGGCTTCATCTACATCTCTAGAAGCTTAAAATTTGAAGTCAGCCAAAAACTTCAGGGGATCTTTTCATTAGGAAGATGAGAATTGCCCTATATCTTCTATTTTGAGGCTCGCATATTTCAAGAAGTGAAGAAAATGAGAAAGAAAACCTAATTCCAATGTACCTAAGGTTACTACAAGCCACAAAATGATATTACAGAATATTTACCTCTTGAGATCTTTAAAATGGGCATGGGGAATTATAGGTTTAATTAGCTTCATTGGAGGAAGGGATTGAGTCTGAGGACCCAATTCTATGCTTCCTCATGTGACAACACTGAAACTGCACTTTTGTAAATGCTATTTACCAACAAAAATAGATCTCTGGTGATTTCTACTTGTCAAGTTATTTCATCTACTTTTAAGGTTTTAATTAAGGGATATCAGGAAAGTGAACACCAATTAGATTTCCAAAAATTAAGTAAGATCCTGATATAATTCATTTCATTCATTTATTATATAAATGATGATTGAGGTTTCACTAAGTGACAGACTTTGTTTAGGTGCAAGAGATATAGCAATAAAGGAGAATGTCTAGATATATGCCTTTAAAGAACTTATGTTTAGGGAGTAGAGACAGATAATAAATGCTAAATTTACAAGTAAATAAATAACTTCAAATAGTAACTAGTGCTAGGGGGAAAAAAAACAGATCAAGATGCTAGAGGGTCACTGGGGCAGCAATGAAGGGATTGGGTGAGAAGAATGTATAAGACAATTATACCTGAGCTTTGGTATAACTCAAATGAAAGAGATAGTAGCAGAAAGAACTTCAGGTGAAAAGGCCATAAGAGCGGAGTTCAAGGTACATAAAAAGGCCCATTTAGTTAGAGTGTAACATACAAATAAGAGAGTATAAGGTATAAGGTGAGATCAGATACAGATAGAGGCCCTCTGCATTGGGTCTGTAGACCATGGTAAGGAATTGGAAATCTATTGTGCATGTAATGTGAAGCCATTCCTGGCAGGTAAGCAAAGATTTAATATACTTCTATTTATTTTTAAAAATTAAACAGTTGCTTCACTAATTATTCTAACATATTTAATGAAGAAAACAATCCTTCACAAGCTTTCAGAAAGAGAAGAAAACTTCCCTACCTATTCAATTACTCTGATACCAAAAACAGATAAAGGTATCATAAGAAAGGGAGGTGTGCGTGGGTGGCTCAATAGGTTGAGGGACTGACTTTGGCTCAGGTCATGGTCTCGTAGTCTGTGAACTCAAGCCCCTTGTCGGGCCCTGTACTGACAGCTCAGAGCCTGGAGCCTTCTTCAGATTCTTTGTCACCTTTCTCTCTTTCTGCCCCTCTCCTGCTCATGCTCTGTCTCTTTCTGTCTCAAAAATAAATATACGTTTAAAAAAATTTTAAAGATATCATAAGAAAAACAAATAAAGACTGTTATCCCTAATGAACATGGAAGCAAAAATCCTTAAAATTTAACAAAGTGAAACCAGTAACATATAAAAAGGACTATACACCATGCCCCCAAGTGGGATTTATCCCAGAAGCACAAGGTTGCTTTAAGATATGAAAATCACTTAATGTAATCACCATATAAGTAGAAAAAAAAGGATAAAAGACATATAATCAATTGATAAAGAAAAGTATTTAGCAAATTTCAACAACTATTCATAACAAAACTTTTAACAAGCCAGAAACAGAAAGGAACCTGCTGAACCTGGGAAAGAGCATTTACAAAAAACCTATAGCTAACATCTAAAGTTGCAAGAGTGAATTCACCTCCCTCCCCACCACGGTTGGGAAGAAGGCACAAATATGTAAACCCATCATTGCTAATCTACATTTTATTGAGGTTCTAATAAGTGCAATGAAGCAAAGAAAGAGAGAGTGAGGAGAAGAGAGAGAAATAGAAGCATCTTTATTGAAAAGAGAAGAGATAAACCTGCTTGTATTGAGATATGAGAATTCTGCATGTTAAAAAATTCCAAAGACACAAAAAAGAAAAAAAAAAGAAAATAAACAAACAAACCTATTAAATTTAACTTTAGCAAAGTCATAGGACACAAAATAAATATTCAAAAAATCAATTCTATTTATATATACTAACAAATAACAATCCAAAAGTAAATTAAAACAATCCCATTATCAATAGCATCAAGATGAATAAAATACTAGCAAATTTATTTAATAAAAGAAGTGCAAAGACTTGTATATTAAAACCTATAAAGCATATAGAAAATCCAAAAAAGAATCAACAAACAACTCCTAGAACTGATAAACAACTACAAATTTACAGAATATAATATTAATATACAAAAACCAACTGCTTTCCTATATACAAGAAATGAATAAGTGAATTTGAAATTTAAAACACAATACTTAGGGGCACCTGGCTGACTCAGTTGGTAGAGTATGTGGTTCTTGATCTCAGGGATGTGAGTACAAGCTCCACGCTGGGTGTGGAAACTACTTAAAAAAATGAATACAATAAAATAAAAACAGTATCATTTACATCAGCACCTCCCAAAATGAAATATTTAGGTATAAATCCAAGAAAATATGAACAAGATCTATATTAGGAAAACTATAAAATTATAGTGAAAGAAATCAAAGAACAAAATAAATAGAGAGATATTCCATGTTCATAGATAAGAAGACCCAATATTGTCAAGAGGTCAATTATTCCCAACTTGATCTATAGATTCAATGCAGTCCCATTCAAAATCCCAACAAGTTATTTTGTGTGTACTAACAAACTGATCCTAAAGTTTATTAAAAGTGGCAAAAGAGCCACAAATAGCTAACACAATATTGAAGAACAAAGTGGGAGGACTGATGCAAGTAGACTTCAAGACTTACTATAAAGCTTATGTAATCAAGGCAATGTAGTATTAGCAAAACAATGAGCAAATACATCAGTGGAACATACTACAGAATCCACAAATAGACCTATATAAATATAATCAACTGATTTTTGACAAAGAAGTAAAGGCAATGCATTGGACCAAAGATAGTCTTTTCAACAAATGGTGCTGGAACACTTGGATATGCACAGGCCAATATATATATACACATGCCTATATATATATAGACATAAAAAATTAATCTCTCAGTTAATTAAAAACAAAGTTAATATACTATCCACACCTAGAGATATAACAAAGAAAATTCAAAACAAACACACTCACCCAAGTGCTTCTAGGCATTATTCATAGCAACATTCTTCATAGTAGCCCAATACTGGAAATAATCAAAATATACATCAACTAGAGAGTAGATAAATAGTGGTATATGTATATATTATAATTCCATTAAGCAATAAAAAGAAATGAAATATAAACATATACTACCACATGGGTGAACCTCAAAAACATATTGCTAAATGAAAGAAGTTAGATGTAAAAGACTACATATAAGAATGGTTCAATTTATATGAAATGTCCAAAAAAAGGCAAATTAATACAGACAGAAAATGGAGGGAATGGGGATTAACTGAAATTAGATATTAGAGAAATTTATAGGTGATAAAAATGTTCTAAATCTAATTTATTGTTGTTATTGTATAACTTAATACATTTACTAAAAATCATTAAATTATATGTTTACAAAGAGTAAATTTCATGGTATGTAAAGTATACTTAATAAACTGGTTTTAAAAAATCATTACTATGATAGAATCTAAAAGTTCAAGTCTTTGTATCTCAGTGGAACTGAATTTAATACACCCTTTTATCTGTAAAAAGTTTTGCACTACACTTAAGAATTTTTTAAATAACTATGTTCTAATGTATTATAAACAATTTTTGAAGTGATATGCAGAAATACACAAACTTTTTAAAAGACTGAAGTCAAAAATAATTGAAGAAGTTCTAATATCTTCTCAAATCAAAACAGATTATTTTGCACAATGCACTTCGGAAGACATGTTTTATAATCTGCTAACCCATTTTTGTACCTGGAATGATACCAGAATGTGTTTACAAATTTTTACATAGAAACATCCTTAGAAATACCTGAAGAAAAGAGTAAATCACTCCCTAGGAAATCTGTGATTATAACTCAGAAAACCTGTCTAATGGGTGCTTTCAAAAATAGAGCCAATATTTATTTAATAATTACAGAACTATAATGTCATTGGTTTAATTTTTTTAATTTTTAAATTTCTTTATTTTGTAGTTTATTGTCAAGTTGGTTTCCATATAACACCCAGTGCTTATCCCAACAAGTGCCCTCCTCCAAGCCCATCACCCCCCTTCCCGTTTCCCCCATTCCCATCAGCCCTCAGTTTGTTCTCAGAATTCAATAGTCTCTCATGGTTTGCCTCCCTCCTTCTCCCCAAATACTTTTTCCCCTTCTCCTCCCCCTTGGTTCCCTGGTAAGTTTCTCCTGTTTCACTTATAAGTGAAAACATATGGTAACTGTCTTTCTCTGCCTGACTTATTTCACCCAGCATAACAACCTTGAGTTCCATCCACGTTGCTACAAATGGTCAGATTTCATTGTTTCTCATTACCATGTAGTATTCCATTGCATAGATAAACCACATCTCCTTGATCCATTCATCAGTTGATGGACATTTAGGCTCTTTCCATGATTTGGCTATTGTTGAAAGTGCTTCCATGAACATCAGGGTACATGTGTCCCTATGCATCGGCACTCCCGTAACCCTTAGGTAATTTCCTAGCAGTGCTAATGCTGGGTCGTAGGGGAGTTCTATTGTTAATTTTCTGAGGAATCTCCACACTGTTTTCCAGAGGGGTTGCACTGGTTTACATTCCCACCAACAGTGTAGGAGGGTGCCCGTTTCTCCACATCCTCACCAGCATCTATAGTCTCCTGATTTGTTCATTTTAGCCACTCTGACCAGAGTGAGGTGGTATCTCAGGGTGGTTTTGATTTGTATTTCCATGATGGGGAGATATGCAGAGCATCATTTCATGTGTCTATTGGTCATCTGGATGTCCTCTTTGGAGAAGTGTCTGTTCATGTCTTCTGCCCATTTCTTCACTGGATTATTTATTTTGCAGGTATGGAGTTTGGTGAGTTCCTTATAGATTATTGGATACTAACCCTTTATCCAACATGTCATTTGCAACTATCTTTTCCCATTCCGTCGGTTGCCTATTAGTTTTATTGATTGTTTCCTTAGCCATGCAGAAGCTTTTTATCTGGATGAGGTCCCAATAGTTCATTTTTGCTCTTGATTCCCTGTCCTTTGGGGATGTGTCAAGTAAGAATTGCTGCAGTGGAGGTCAAGGAGGTTGTTTCCTGCTTTCTCCTCTAGGGTTTTGGTAGTTTCCTGTCTCACATTCAGGTCCTTTTCCATTTTGAGTTTATTTTTGTGTATGGTGTAAGAAAGTGATCTAGTTTCATTCTTCTGCGTGTTGCTGTCCAGTTCTCCCAGAACCATCTGTTAAAGAGACTGTCTTTTTTCCATTGGATATTCTTTCCTGCTTCATCAAAGATTAGTTGGCCACATATTTGCGGGTCCAATTCTGAGTTCTCTATTCTATTCCATTGGTCTATGTGTCTGTTTTTGTGCCAATACCATACTGTCTTAATGATTACAATTTTGTAGTAGAGGCTAAAGTCTGGGATTGTGATGCCTCCCATTTTGGTTTTCTTCTTCAATATTGTTTTGGCTTCGGGGTCTTTTGTGGTTACATACAAATTTTAGGATAGTTTGTTCTAGCTTTGAGAAGAATGCTGGTCTAATTTGATTGGGATTGCATTGAATGTGTAGATTGCTTTGGGTAGTAATGACATTTTAACAATATATATTCTTCTGTTCCATGAGCATGGAAAGTTTTTCCATCTCTTTGTGTCTTCTTCAATTTCCTTCATAAGTTTTCTATAGTTTTCATCATATAGATCTTTTATATCTTTTAGGAATAAACCTAACCAAAGATATAAAATATATGTATGATTTTTATTTTGAGTTCTATACTATAATGTAACCTTGTTGTACATAGAAATAAATCATCTTGTATCCATAATAGTCTACTCTCTTCTCCCCAGATCCTTTAATGAGCTTTGACAAAAGCAATAAAACACTGACCTTATATTTAGCACATGTGTATAACAGGCATACAAACTGAAGGTAAAAGATATTGGTCAAACCATCTAGTCTGTTTCTCAATCACTATAGAGGTTTTTCTAGCAATAGTCTACATATTTACATACTCAATTTCTTAAGAGTAAGTGCATACATATCGTAAGATATATTACACCTTTGGGTTTTCTATAATCTTTTCTTTTTCCTATAACTAGTATAAAATCCCTCTTTCTCTTGAACATAATCCCAATAGTGGTTAAAATCCAGCAATTGTAACTAACTCTAGTCATCTTTCAAATCCTAAATCGAGATCTTTTTTCCCTCCTTTACTTTTAGACAATGATCTTGGTTGTTTTTTTTTTTTTCATTCTGTCACATAAAAGCTATAGATATTAAAACTGATAATCTTCCATAGATAACTCTTGAGTATTAATCTTATTAAAGTTCAAAGCCAAATACTGCTAGAATAGTCAAGTTTAAAGAAATTCTAACTATGTTTTCTGTCTGTAAAAACTAAACAGCAATCACTATTAAATAAAAACTGGTTTATATGACAATTAGTTCCCCCCATTTCACTGTAAAAAATAACTTTAAGACAGTTTCTTTACATCAAATATTTGGTAGAAACTCATCATAAACTTTAAGAAAATTCATTATAACTGGAGTGATATAAGAAGATGGCAAAATAGAAAGCACCAGCCTTTTCAACAAAGACACTGAGTTAACAGCATATGAACCAAAAGACTTTTATGAGAACTTCAGAAACCAATTAAGAGGCTGCAGGACTCAGGCGAGCACAGAGCTGAGAAGAGACACATTGAAACCGGTAGAAGAGGCATTTAACTTTACATGAGATGACTGCTGCCCCAAGCTAGCATCATTCAGATTGGCTCACAACTTCTCCTTCAAGGGAAAGAGAAAAGTGGAACCTACAATCAAAATCAAAGATCCAGCTTTCTGGAGGACTGCCTGAAGAACTGGTTTCTCCTTGCCTAAATGTCTGGAGGCTGCTGAAAGTGAAGAAGTGGAGGGGAGTGGCTTGCTGCTGTATCAGAGGGCCTGCAATTCTGCAGGGAAGGCCATCACAGCTCAGCACAAAGAGAAGGTCCCAAACTTGTGCCTTCCCCTTGGTATGGAAGAAAAAGATTAAACTGTGCATCTTGTATTCCAACTTTTCAGACTTCTGCCCAACTGCCTGTTATCTGTCTCATCTGTTTTGGGGAGCTGATAGAGAGCAATCATATTTTGGATGCATGCGAGATTGCTAAAACAAAGGCGAATGAGGCAGTTTATGGCTGTAGCACCAGAGAACCTGCAATACCACAAGTGGACACCAGAGGGAACAAGATTTGACGAGCAAGGGGGAGGGGAAAGGAACTGGCAGATGTCTCTAACTTGTAAACTACATACACAATGTCAAAAAGGTAGGTGACACCCGCAAAAAGTTTTCAGAGGCTCCAAGAAGTCTGTGTCTGGGCTGATTAGTAAAAGTCTTTCATGCATAGAACCAGTCCATTCAGACTGGGGGAGATGGCTATTTGTACAGAAGAATAAATCTCAGCAACAAATCACAACTTAAACAAAGAAATAAGGAAACATGGCTGAATCAAAGGAACAAAATAAATTTCCAGAATCCACAAAATAAGCAGAAACCTATGTACTTAACAAAAAAATCCAAATAAATGCCTTAAGGAAGCTTAGTGATCTACAAGAAAAAACAGACAACTTTGTCAAATCAGGAAAATAATGCATGAACAAAATGAGAATATTGACAAAAAGAAACTATAAAAAAAATTCTGGGGCTAAAGAATAAAATAACTGGATGGAAGATTCACTAGAGGATTTCAACAGAAGACCTGATCAAATGGAAGAAAGATTGAGAAAACTTAAAGACAAATCATTTGAAATTTTTGAGTCAGAGGAACAAAAGGAAATAACAAAGAAAAATGAAGAAAGTGTAAGGTATTTACAGGACACCATAAAACAGATCAACATATGCATTATTAGAATACCAGAAGAAAAAGAAAGAGAGAGAACAGGACAGAGTTCATTGAAGAAATAATAGGCCTATTTCAAGAAACTAGAAAAAGCGCACATATAAAATCCAACAGCACACCTAAAGGAACTAGAAGCAGAGCAGAAAGAGCACCCCAAACCCAGCAGAAGAAAAATAATAAAGATCAGGCCAGAAATATACGAGATAGAATAAAACAAACAAACAAACAAAACAAAACAGTTGCACAGATTAATGAATCCAAGAGTTGGATTTTTGAAAAAATAAACAAAATTGATAAACCTCTAGCCAGGATTCTCAAAAAGAAAAGAGAGAGAACCCAAATAGAAAAAATCATGAAAGAAAATGGATTTATTACAGCCAATCCCTCAGAAATACAAGCAATTATCAGGGAATACTATGAAAAATTATATGCCAACAAACTGGACAACCTAGAAGAAATGGACAAATACCTAAACACATACATACTACAAAAATTCACATGGGAAGACATAGAAAGTCTCAACAGGCCCAAAACTAGTGAAGAAATTGAATTAGCTATCAAAAATCTCCCAACAAATAAGAGCCCTATGCCAGATGGCTTCCCTCGGGAATTCTACCAGACATTTAAATCAGAGTTAATACCCATCCTTCTCAAGCTATTCCAAAAAATAGAAATGGAAGGAAAACTTCCAGACTCATTCTACAAAGCCAGCATCACTTTGATTCTCAAACCAGAAAAAGACCTAGCAAAAAAAGAGAACTAAAAGCCAATATCCTTGATGAATACAGATGTAAAAATCTTCAACAAGATACTTACAAATCGAATTCAACAGCATATAAAAAGAATTATCCGCCATGATCAAGTGGAATTCATTCCTGGGTTACAGGCCTAATTCAATATTCACAAATCAATGCGATACATCACAGTAACAAAAGAAAAGATTAAAAAAAAAAAAAAACATGTAATCCTGTCGATAGATGCAGAGAAAACTTTCCAAATCTGAGGAAAAAGATGGACATCCAAATTCAAGAATCTCAAAAACTATAACCAGAATAAACCAAGACAGACCCACATCAAGATACCCTATAATCAATTTTCCAAAAGTCAAAGACAAGAGAGAATCTTGCAAGCACCAAGAGAAAAGTAACCTGTCTTATAAAAGGCAGTTCTCATAATTTTATCAGCAGACTTCTCAGCAGAAACCTTACAGGCCACAAGGAAATAGGATATTTTCAAAGTGGTGAAAGAAGTTAACCGCCAACCAATAATACTATACCTAGAAAAACTGTCCTCGAAAAATGAAAAAGAAATTCTTTCCCAGATAAATAAAATGTGAGGGAGTTCATCTGCCTTACAAGAAAAGCTAAAAGGTCCTACAAGTAGCATTAAATAGGCACTCGAGAGCAATATGGAAGTTCAGGAAAATATAAAGTTCACTGTTAAAGGTAAATATATAAACCAGTACAAATACCAAAATTGTGATAATAGCACATAAAACAATCAATCTTGGTATAGAATTTAAAAGACAATACCATAATATATAATTAAAAGAAGATCTCAAATCCACAACCTAAACTTGTATCTCAAGGAACTAGAAAAAGAACAAACTAAAGCCAAAGTTAGCAAAAGAATGAAAATAATAAAGATTACCATAGAAATAAATAAAACCAAGAATAGAAAAACAATAGGAAAAGATCAACAAAACTAAGAATCGGTGTTTTGAAAAGGTCAACTAAACCTTAGGTAGGTTAAGTATGGGGAAAAAAGGAGAGAAGACATATAAATAAAATCATAAATGTAAAAGGAGACATTGAAACTGATTCCACAGAAATAGAAGGGACTATGAGACTACTATGCACAGTTTTATATCAACAAATTGAATAATCTAGTAGAAATAGATAAATGCCTAGCAACATACAAGCTGCCAAGACTAAATCAGGAAGAAATTGAAAATGTGAACAGACCTTAACTATGAGGTGACCGAAGTAGTAATCAAAAACCTCCCAACAAAGAAAAGTCCAGGAATAGATGGCTTTGCTGTAGAATTCTACAAAACATTTAAAGAAAAATTAATGTCAATCCTTCTCAAACTCTTCAAAAAAATTTAAAAGGAAGAACGACATCCAAACTCATTGTACCAGGCCAGCATTACTCTGACACCAAAGCCAAAGATAGGAAGGAAGGAAGGAAGGAAGGAAGGAAGGAAGGAAGGAAGGAAGGAAGGAAGGAAGGAAAGAAAGAAGGAAAGAAAGAAAGAAAGAAAGAACAAAAAAGGAAGGAATAAAGGGGGAAGATCCCTGATGAATATTAATACAATAATCCTCATCAAAATACTAGCACACTGAATTCAATAACATATTGAAAGGATTATATACCATGACCAAGTAGGATTTACTCTTAGGATGCATGAATGATTCAACTTATGCAAATCAGTAAATGCAAAACAACCCATTAATAGATGAAAGTACAAAAGTCATCTCAATTGATAAGAATAATCATGTCAGTCATCTCAATTGATGTATAAAAAGCATTTGACAAAATTCAACATTTTCATAATTTAAAAAGCACTCAACAAAGTAGAAAAGAATGAAAACTACTAAAATATACTAAGGTCATGTATGAAAAGCCCATAGCTAACATCATATTCAACAGTGAAAAACTGAAAATTTCTCCTTTAATATCAGGAACAAGGGAAAGATGCCCACTCTTTGAACTTCTATTCAAAATAGTAGTTCTAGCCAGAGTATTTAGGTAAGAAAAAAAAATTAAAATACATCCAAACTGAAAAAAAAAAGAAGTAAAATTACCTCTCTTTGCAGATGGCATTATGGTATATATAAAAAAAAAAAACTAAAAATTACATACACACAATTAGAACTAATAAACAAATTCAGCAAAGTTTCAGGATACAAAACCAACACTCAAACAAAAGCTGTCTTTCTATATACTAACAAGGAACAATGTGAGAAGAAAATGAAGAAAACAATCCCATTGCAAACAACACTCAAAGAATAAATACTTAGGAATAAACTTAACCAAAGAGGTGAAAGACTTGTACACCAAAAGCTTACAAAACACTGCTGAAGAAAGATTAAAGGCAATGCAAATAAATGGAAAGGAATTTGTGTTCATAAATTGGAAAACTTAATATTACTAAAATGTCCACACTACCTAAAGTGATCTATAGTCACTGAAATCTCTATCAAAATCTCAATAGATTTTTTTTGCAGAAATGGGAAAAAATCCTCAAAAAAATTTTAAGATTTTTTTAAAGTAATCTCTACACCCAACACAGGGCTCACACTTATAACCCTGAGATCAAGAGTCACATGTTCCACCGACCAGTCCAGCCAGATGTCTCCAAAAATCCTTAAATTTATATGGAATCTCTAAGGTCCTAAAAAAGCCAAAGAGAAAGAAAAACAAAGCTGGAAGTCTCACATTTAGGATTAGGAAGTCTCCTAATTTCAAAACATATTATAAAGCTGCAGTTATCAAAACAGTATGGCATCAGTATAAAGACAGACACAAAGACCAATAGAACAGAATAGAAAGCCCAGAAACCCCCCACATATATGGCCAAATGATCTTCAACAAAGGTGTCAAGAATACACAGTTGGGGAAAAAAAAATAATTTCTTCAACAAATGATTCTGGGAAAGCTGTATATATCCACATGCAAAAGAATTAAGATGAACTCTTATAGTCTAACACAAAAATTAACTGAAAATGGACTAAAGATCTAAATATAAGACCTAAAACTATAAAACTCCTAGAAGAAAACAGAGGGAGCAAGTTTCATAGCATTAGAATGTCTACTTCACCAATTTGGAGACAATTATGTAGGAGTTCCATTTGTATTCCATTTATTTATACCCCACATCTTTTTAAAAGGATTTGGAGTGCCTGGTTGGCTTGGTAGGTGAAGCGTCCAACTTCGGCTCAGGTTATGATCTCATAGCTTGTGAGCTCCAACCCAACTTGGACAGCTCAGAGCCTGGATTGTACTTCAGATTCTGTGTCTCCCTCTCTGCCCCTCCCCCACTCAATCTCCATCTCTCTCTCTCTCTCCCTCTCTCTCTCTCTCTCTCAAAAATAAATAGACATTAAAAGAATTTTAATTGTTGAGGGTAAATTTATGTTCTGTGCTTTACCAAGGTAAGATTACATAATATAGAATATTATAAGATAAAGCTCATTACAACTTATTTTATTTGTGCGGAAAAAAATGAAGTTCAGTTAATACTAGGAAATAACCAGAGTCTATTTACACTCAAAATAGATTTCAGATGCCAAGCTATGAAATAGAGTGAATCATTGTTTTTAAGCCAGGAAGAAACTGTTTTTAAAATTATAAACAATGAAATAAATAACACAGTATTGGATCAGACTTCAAAATATAAAAGAAGTATATAAGAGTTTATACTGATATAAATATTTAAATTTTAAAATATAAAGGAGAAAAAGACCAATATTCCATTCTAAAGGTATCCAAATTATATGTGTATACATATACACATATACATATATACATGTATGTATAAGCTGGATTTGAGTATAAGCTGGATTTAGTGGCTTACTGTCAAAGAACAGAGTATAGAAAGGGAAAAAAAAAAAAACAAAACCTGGAACTTTACAGTAGAAAAACCTGGGCAAAGACTAATTTGACCAAGTGGTCAAGGTCAATAGCAATACAATAATTCATGTTAATATTGGGTACCTTCTGTTACAATGAGATCAGAAAGGCATTTAACCTCAGTGGTATTCATCCTCCCCCAAACATGAACCAAATCTAACAAAAAGAAAAACATCATTGTAA
Source organism: Crocuta crocuta (assembly GCF_008692635.1). NCBI lineage: Eukaryota > Metazoa > Chordata > Mammalia > Carnivora > Hyaenidae > Crocuta > Crocuta crocuta. The sequence goes on from NW_027530084.1 coordinate 2,074,810, forward strand.
AATTGAAAGATATTCTATATCATACCTGACAAGCACTCTTCAAAACTGTCAAGGTCATGAAAAACAAGGAAAAAACTAAGAAACTGTCACTAAGAAAAGGAGACTATGGAGACATGCAATGAAATGCAATGTCCAGGATAGGATCCTAGAATAAAAAAAGAACATTAGAGGAAAAACTAGTGAAATCAAACTAAAGTATGTAGCTTAACTGGCAGTAGGGTACCAATATTAATCTCTTGGTTTTGTTAAATGAACCATAATTATGTGAAATATTAATACTAGAAGCAATTAGGTGAGTGGTATATATGAATGCTATACTATTTTGCATCTCTTCTATATATCTAAAAATACCCCAAATAAAAAATATTAAAAAGTTTATCTTATAAGGATCTGTGCATGTATCAAGGAGCTTACCTAAATCAGTAACAAGAGTCCATAGTCTCAATACCAAAGCCGGTGGTTAGCAGTGCAGTCTCTAAAGACAGAATGCCTGAGTTCTAAACCAGTTTGGGCATCTTAATAACTCTGTGACCCGGAAAGCTTAATCTTTCAATGTCTGTCTCTCCACAGGTAAAACAAAAACAAAAACAAAAACAAAAGGATAATAATAGCACCTATCTCATAGGGTTGCTATGAGAATTAAAAGTGTTAATCTATGTAAAGTGTTGATTATACTATCTATTTATACATCAGACTCTCAATAAATGTAAGCCCCTATGATTATTATCTTGAAAATACATCACTTTAACACACAGTACTGATACTCAATATGTACTCTTGCTGGTACTTCATATACACAGCTTTTTTTTTTTTTTTCTTGCTACTTTCTTCAAAGCCAAATCAAATGGCTTTTTGGAGGCAAAGAAAGATAGTTTTATTAAAGAAAAGTATATAAGAAATCAAGATATACAGGTATTTGACCTCCTGAGTGGTTTGGGAGGGTTGCTGTTAAGGGTCCCCTACTACTAGTAATATGGCTCATTTGTATGGTGCTTGACTTTTCAAGGGATTTTTAATGTGCCTTACACTGATTGATCCTCACAACACTTCCACAGGGGGAAAAAAAACACAAAAACTAGTTTGTATCTTTATTTTGTAAATGAGTAAAATGAGCCTCACACCTGGTTAGTGCCGGAGCTGAATGAAGTCTGAGTATCATATCTACCTATAAAGTCATCCAAAAGTCTCTCACCATATTAGGAGGGTTTAACATGTATGATTCTGGGCTTCCTTAGAATCCTCTAAATAAAAGAAACAGGCATGAATAGCTTACAACCAATTGGATTCACTTTTGTTTCTCACATGACAGTCATGAAAATGTTTCTACTTTCCTCTGCTCTGTATTTTCTCCCCTTCTTGAGTAGGGTTACAGTGTCACTCTCCCTAACTCCACTCCACCACCTTGCCAGTCTGCCTTCCAGCTTCAGAAGTCCTAGTCACCAAATCTTAGTAATACAGTGCCATGAGGACCGATGTGCCTGCTCTCACCCTCACCAAAACCTATCTCTGGAAATATTCTTAAGTCTATTTGGCCTGCTATAACAAAATACCATAGATTGGATAGCTTATAGACGGCAGAAATCTGCTCACAGTCCTGGAGGCAGACAGTCCAATATCAGAGTGCCACCATGGTTGGATGCCAGTGAAGACCCTCTTCAGGGTTGCAGACTCCCAACTTCTCATGTATCTTCACATAGTGGAGGGAACAAGGTAGCTCTCTCAGGTCTCTTTCATAAAAGCACTAATCATAAGAGTTTCACTCTTATCTAATCACCTCCCAAAGGTCTACCTTTATCATCATCTTCAGGGTTAGGATTTCAGCATATGAATTTTAAGAGGATACAAATATTCAGACCATATCAGAAATGGTTTTTAAAAAAGTAACTTTGTCTTTCTACATAGAATTCTTACATAGTAAAGAGGTCCTTCACACATTATTTGGAAAGATCAGAATATCAACTAACAGGGTGCCTGAGTGGCTCAGTCAGCTAAGTGTCCAACTCTTGATTTCAGAACAGGTTATGATCTCAGGGTAATGAGCTCAAGCCCCACACAATGAGCCCCATGCCGGGCCTCCCACTGGGTGTGGATCCTGCTTAAGACTCTCTCTCTCCCTGTCCCTCCTCCCCAAATATGAAAATCTGATCATATTTTTCCATGGAGATTATTTCATAAACACTATCACAATAGTTAGCCAACCTGAAAGGGTAGATTTTTATATAATGCACTGGAAGAATTTATAATAGAGAGAGCATGCAGTTTTGAGTATGATAGACTTGGATTCAGATCTTGATTCCACCACATGATAGCAAAGGGACACTGAGCATGGTACTCAATCTCCTTAAATTCCACTTCCTTCATCAGTCCTAAAGCATGCCACCTAATCACAAGAACAACAAAAAGGATTAAACATATATAACAATTGTTGAATGACTATTTAGTGGCAGGCACTAAATTAAGGATGCTCATTAACTTATTTAATCTTTACACAGATTCAAAACAATAACAAAGCCTCATGGAGTTTCTATTAGGATTAAATATAAAACACCTACCACATTATGAGGCACATTCTTTTTTCTCTCTGAGAAAGAACTGACTATATAAGACTAAATTTAGTCTTCATTTCAAGACAGTAAACCTCACAAAAATAGAGATAGTGCCTATCTTGTTTACTGCTGATTCCCAGTGTCTGATTTTATTAATGGGTAAAACATATAATTATTGGATGAACATACAAATGAATGAATGAATGTTCAACAGAAGCAGTACAATTTCAAAAGCTTTGCTAAAATATCTAGGATGCTGTTTTTCAAATTCCTAGGAGCATAACGACTTCTGCATAGCATATACAACTTTGAAAAATATTTCATCTTCTGAAACTTGAGCTGACTTTTCTTCATGAAGGGTCAATGAACTATTAACAATATGTAATTTTCTTTCTCTTTATCCTTGGTCTTTCTTACTCTCTGAGCCTAATATTAAAAGTTTTCTTTTTTAAGATTTGTGTCACTTTTTTTCCATTTTCCTTAGATCTTAAATCTAAATATTCCATTTATCATTTAAAATAATTTCTTCTGTTTTTATGGCCACATCACACCACAGACTTCAGGATTATCTGATGCCAGCAATTTCTGATATTTTTCGTAGGACTACATAATATAGGACTATCAATCAGCTTACTCCTCTTGCTGCATCTAACTTAGGTGCCACTTTTTTTCAGCTTTGAGATATTATTGATATATAACATATGTAAGTTTGAAGTGTACAATGTGATGATTTTATTCATGTATATGTTGTAAAATCATTACCACAAAGTTTAGTTAATACCTACATCCACATATATAATTACTCTGTGTGTGTCTGGGGGGGGGGGATATAATAACTTTTCAGATACTCTCTTAACTTTCAGGTATTAATATAGTACTATTAACTGTAGTTGTCATGCTGTACGTTAGATTCCCAAACCTTATTCATCTTGTAGCTGGGAGTTTGTACCCTTTGACACCAACATCTCCCCATTCCCTCCACTTCCCAGCCCCTGGAAACTACCATTATATTCTCTATTTGTATGAGTTCAGATTTTTTAGATTCCACACAAAAGTGAGAATATACAGGATTTGTCTTTCTCTGCCTGGCTTATTTCATTTAGCATAATGCCCTCCAGGTCCATCTACACTGTCACAAATGGCAGGATTTTGTTCTTTTTGTGGCTAAATAATACTCTACTGTATATATTATGCCACCTTTTATTATCCATTTACCTGTTGATGGACACTTAAGTTGTTTCCCTATCTTAGCTATTGTGAATAATGCTGCAATGAACATAAAGATACAGATATCTCTTCAAAAGAGTGGTTTCATTTCCTTTGGATATATATCTAGGAGTGGAATTGCTGGATCATATGGTAGTTCTTTTTTATTTTTTTCCTTTTCCTTTTTCTTTTCCTTTTTTTTTTTAAGAAATCTCCATATTGTTTTCCATAGTGACTATTCCAATTTACATTCCCATCAACAATGCACAAGGGTTCCCTTTTCTCCACAGCTTCACCAATACTTAGCGTCTCTGTTCTTTTTGACAATAGCCATTCTAAAAGGTGTGAGGTAATTGTTTCACTCTGGTTTTGATTTGCATTTCCCTGATGATTAGTGGTAGGGAGCATTTTTTCATTTACCTGTTGGCCATTTGTAGGTCTTTTTTGGGAAAAAAGTCTATTCAAATCCTTTGCTTATTTTTTAATTAAGATATAATTAACATACAATGTTATATCATTATAAAACTAGTAATTCAACAACTCTAAACATTTTGGTATGCTTACCACAGTAAGTGTGGTCACTATCTGTCACAATACAACATTACTACAATATTAATGATTACATTCCCTATGATGTACTTTTCATCGCTGTGGCTTATTTATTTTATAAATGGAGGTTTATACCCTCTTAATCCTCTTTATCTATTTCACTCATCCCCCACTCCAACCCTCCCTTCTGGCAACCATCACTTTGTTCTCTGTATCTGAGTCTGTTTTTTGTTGTTGTTGTTGTTGAGTTGTTTCTTTGCTTGGGTTGTTTCATTTCTATTTTTATAGCTCCCACATATAAGTGAAGTCATAGGGTATTTGCCTTTCTCTGTCTGACTTATTTCACTTAGTATAATACCCTCTAGGTTCATCCATGTTGCAAATGACAAGCTCTCATTATTTTTTATGGCTAAGCAATATTCCAGTGTGTGTGTGTGTGTGTGTGTGTGTGTGTGTGTGTCACATCTTTATGCATGAACACTCGGGTTGCTTCTATATCTTGGCTATTATAAATAATACTGCAATTAATACAGGGATGTATATATCTTTTAAAATTGTTGTTTTCATTTTTGGGGAGTAAATACCCAATAGCAGAATTATTGGATCATCTGGTATTTTTATTTTTAATTTTTTGAGAAACCACTATTTTTCATAGTGATTGCACAAATTTACATTGTCACCAACAGTACATAAGGGTTTCTTTTACTCTACATCCTCACCAGCACCTGTTATTTATATCTTCTTGATAGTAGTCATCCTTACAAGTATGAGGAGATATCTCATTATGATTTTGACTTGCATTTACCTGATGAGTATCTTTTCATGTGTTTGTTGGCTATATGTATGTCTTCTTTGGAAAAATGCTTATTCAGGGTCTCTGCCCATTTTTTAATTGGATTGTTTCGTTTTTAGTGTTGAGTTGTAAAGGGTCTTTATATATTCTGGATATTAACCCCTTATCAGGTAAATCACTTGCAAATATCTTCTCCCACTCACTGGACTGTCTTTTTGTGTTGCTGATGGTTTCCTTTGCTATCCAAAAGCTTTGTATTTTGGTGTAGTCTCAATAGCTTATTTTCACTTTTATTTTCCTTACCTGATGAGGCATATCCACAAATATGCTGCTAAGGGCAATGGCTAAGAAATTACAGCCTATGTATTTTTTAGAAGTTTTATGTTTTCAGGTCTCCCACGTATGTTTTCAATCCTTTTTAATCTTATTTTTGTGTATGGTGTAATAAGGGGTCCAGTTTCATTCTCTTGAAGGTAGCTGTCCAGTTTTCTCAACACCATTTATTGAAAAGACTGTCTTTTCTCCACTGCATATCTTAGCCTCCCTTGTAATAGATTAGTTGACCACATAGGTGTGGGTTTTATTTCTGGGCTCTCTATTCTTTCCCATTGATTTATGTGTCTATTTTCGTGCCAGAACCATTTTGTTTTAATTACTAGGACTTTGTAGTATATCATGAAATCTGCCCTTTGCCCATTTATTTAACTAGCTTTTTTTAATTTGTGTGTTGCTCTTGAGTTGTATGAGTTAGTTAGGTACCACTTTTACACCTGCTCTCTCTATCTTCCAAAATCAGCAACATCTCACATCTACTTTGTTCTCTTTTCCTATTCTTTTTGTCCATGTATGTTTATATACTTACTAACCTTCTGTGATTTTAATTGGGTTTCACAAAGCAAAGATAAATGTTTTTGTTCAATTGAACATGTTAAACTGGAAATCCACAACTTCAATAATACATTGTCTTTATTTCTGGGCTTATTGAGTAAGAAGTCATTATTTGAAGTATAAAACTGATAGGACAAAACTTATTATACACAAATCTATATACAACCTTCATTCACCTGTAATAGTATCTGGAAAGGGACATTCACATTACTTTTCCAGCAGATGCCCTTACAAGTTAACAGAGGGAAGAATAAGAAAGGAACTTATAAATGGGGGAATAAATATATCGTAAACTTTTCCCAAATATAAACTATGATTTAACAAGATCTATTTCAAACCTTAGGTGATAAAAGAATCCCCTTTAAAATAACCTGAATAAGTGTTAATCTTATTTCTACTTGAACATTTCCAGTAAATAGAAGATTACAACCCTAAGACAACTCACTGCATTTTTGTAGAGTTTTCATTACTTAAATCTCTGAGTTAGTCTCCAGGATGATAAATCACACAGCCAAGTAGCAGAGCACTGCCCCATGACAGTGAACATACAGAATCTATTCTAGCGAGGGCAAGGGCAGTAGCAGCAGTAACTAGGTCCAGATTCCAGAAACCGTGGTTCTAGTAGAAGCAACTTAGGTCTAAAGTGGGCATTGTCAAGAATACAAAGTTCCATATATGAACCCAATAGATCATTCATTCTGCAAAATAACCTTGAGATTTGTCCCTGTGTAATCCACAATACAAACTTGAATCTTTAGGTATTTTTATCCAGATATTGCTTTTAATATCCTTCTAATAATTAGATAATAGTATCCTTTTAACAAATTCCTTTTTTGCCTTAAGTTAACCAGTGAGATTCTTTTGTGCACAGCTAAAACTCTCTGATTGATGAGAAGTATTGTTTAACTCTTAAATAATAAGTTTGACAAAAATAAAGACTGATTAAACAAAAATGAAATAACTCTTTGAAAATATTACTAAATGTTTAGTATGATAATATAAGCATTGGAATCTGAACCTCTTCATTAGAAGTCAGTTTCTCAGTTTAAAAGAAGCAGATTTGTCCTTCAAGGTTTTTTTTTTTTTTTTCCTCAGAGTAATGTGCTTTGTTTAAAGTTTTTCCTTTGGAACTAGGAAGCATCAGTGAGGCCCACTGCCAGGAACTGAGCAGTGCACTCCCTTCTCCTAATAACAGTATGGTGGAAGTCGATTATTGTACCCCAGCTGCTCAATGAATAGAAAATGAGGATTGATAGCCTATTCAAATAGTTGAGGCCAAATCATAATTTGAGAGAGGAGCAAATATATCTCTCAAATATTTTTGGATTTTATGGAAATAATTAATACTAGTTAATACCTCTGAAATCATATAAAGATAATAGTAACAAAACTTCATGTGCAAACAGTAGAGCTTATTGGCCAAGTAAAAATCCAGCAAACCTTACTTCCCATTTTTTTTTCTAGTTCAATACATATGGTAAAAAGATGAGATCACTAGGATTTATAAAGGCAGTTTTGGCAGACTTCTATTTACTGGGACTCTGAGCTATAAAATTGAATTTGGGGCTCTATCTCCAAGAAAAAGTTATTAGTTCTCAGAATAACGACATGTTAGTGGATCAGACATAGATAAAAGATTTCCATTATGACTTTTTTAGCTATGATTTACAGAGGCCTACATTGTTTTATAATGACTTTCAATTTCAAAAATGTACATTCACTGTTAGTTTCATAGATGTAGTCACAATTGATTGTGGGCTAGAGAGATTGATCCTTTTTGGTAAAAAAAAAAAAAAGAAAGAAAGAAAGAAAAAAATTAATGTACATTAAATAGGCATTTGGGATATATTTCCAAACATGTCCTTTAGTAGTAGAATTTTAAGGGGAAAATAAGTGTAAAAATTTTTAATAATTGCTTAACTCTTCATTATCTTTAGATAGAGCCTAGAGGAATCTGGTGAATAAAATTGCCTAATACAGAGCTCTAGCTCTATATATTAGTAATGATTCTGATTGTCTACTCATTTGCAACCAGGTACAAAAGAAAACCTCATATACTCACTTCTTAATTAGTACTTGGTGTAGAAGTACCATTGAATAACAAATTTACCCAACAACTCTTGATTTCACCCACACTTTTATTTTCCAGCTCATAATAGGCAGATTTGCTAATGACTTCAACCAAAGCCTTGGGCCGTCTCATAGCATCTAGCTTGAAGCCCATTCTGAAATTTCCCTAACTCTGTTTACCACTCCTCTCAACCTCAACTATTACTTACAACACAAGATTGATCTTTACTCCAAACTAGACCTAGTAAAAGCCAATGGATACATCCAGTGCCCAAATAACACCTACCCCTACTCCGTATGCCCCACCCTGTGCTCCTATGCTCCTTATGCTCCAGTGCCCTACCCCACTCCGTATCAGCTTGGTCTCTGCCTATGTTCTTTCTCCTTAATTTCTGGAGAGTTGGTCTGCCTCCTACCCTCATCTTTTCATCTAAAATTAAAATCCACAAGGAAGAGAGGGCAAGATGGCGGAGAAGTAAGGAGCTCCGTACTTGCACTCGCGCCCATACATCACACGGAAAAGATCTGAAGCCGTTGGAAACCTTACAAAACCTGACAGATTGGGAGAAAAAGGANCTCAGAGCACCCTGCAGGCAAGCCCCCGCCGGTGCGTGCCAGCCTGACCCAGAGAAGGAAGCAGCGATTCTGACTCCGCCCCCAGAGCTCCGCAGGGGGCCTGGAATTTCCCGAGGGGGTTGCCTGGGAAGCTGTGTCTAAGGCAATTTCAGCGGGGCGCGCAGATGGGGATTTGGAGATTGGAACTGGCCTGGGTTGAAGAGTGCAACCAACTTTGGCTGCGCCCCCGGTACGGGGAGTTTACACGCCCAAAAGAGCGAGGTGCAGCGCTTGGTTCAAGAAGGGACTGGAGCACCGTCACTCTCCTCCCCAAACCGCCGAGGCAGAGCTCCCGCCTGAGGCATTGGATCACGCCACGCCCATCCCTGCCTGAGAGGTGCCCTCCTCCCTTTTTTGTTTCCTTTTTTTCCCTTTTTTTCTTTTCCTTTTTTTCTTTCTTTTTCCCCCCTTTTTTTCTCTTTCTTTTTTTCTTCTTCTTTCTCTTTTCTCTCTTTTTTCCCCAGAACACTGACCTGATTAACTCTGGTCGCCAGCTTGCTTAAACAATCACGACTCCATTGTGTAAATGCAAATTCTACA
>NW_027530084.1:2084351-2131695 GCF_008692635.1 Crocuta crocuta
AGAGAGGCAAACCATGAGAGACTCTTGAATGCTGACAAAAACTGAGGACTGATGGATGGGGGGGGGAGGGGGGGATGGGCATGGAGGAGGACACTTGTGGGGATGAGCACGGAGTGTTATGTGGAAACTAATTTGACAATAAACTATTTGTAAAAAAATAAAAAACATAAAATTAAATTAAATTAAAATCCACAAAAGCTGCATCCCTTTAGCCTCAAGTAGCAAATAACTTTCCTACATCTACTCAATTTCCTTGACCTATACAAGATCTATATGCAATACAGAGTTATTTTGAATCTTTATCCTTGCTTAACCATAATGATAAAGGAGATATAGTGATTTAAATGAGTGAGCAAAATTAAGTGGAACACAATATTTTATCATTATTATACAACAACAATGGTAAACCACACTCATATGACTCTAAATTTACTTGTCCAATTATTTTTATAAAATTATGAGAAGAAAAAACTAATATCTATTGAGTACCTATCATTTACCAAGTTTGTGCCAGAAAGGTGAGGAGTATTAGCTGTTTTCCTCTTATTTTCAGGTGAAAAACAAAATAATGCCCCTAAAATAAGCAAACAAACAACAATAACAAGAAACGTCACAGCCCAGACAAAATTTTCTAAGAAATCATATTTGGTATATTACTGAGCCAAGATTTGAACCAAAGTTTTGTTTAAACCCAGGCATTATACACCTTCAAATGGTTGACACCACCTTAAAATAGTAATTTATTTGTCTGATAACAGTAAGGCCTCTCTGAATACATTCCAAGAGAATGAGCCATAGAAGTTCTGGAAAGTCATTATTATTATACGGAAAAAGTATGCCATCCCTATTTTTCTAATGAGAAACATGGTTTACATGGAGGTAAATAATTTAATCTGAATTACACCATTAGTTAATGTCAAATCCAAACTAGAAACCCAGATTTTCTGGTGACTGAATTCCATTAGAAGATGTTCAGAGAAAGGAGACAGAAGGTATACATTCAATTCATATATTTCATATGGTTTGAGAGTAAAGGAAAGTAATTAGGCCAAAACAAGTTTCAATCATATTGTCCCATGCAAACTAGGATCTCTGGCCACCCAGCCTAACAAATAGTGGGTATTTTAAAAGTGTTAGCACCTTTCCTCTTCGAGAACCAGATAACAGTCTCGATCTTACCTGGAATAAGGATTGGAGTACTGGTCATTAAAACTGATCAACCAAATGTTAAAATTTGTTAAAAACTAATTTTTATTTTCTGACGGAAATGTCAGAGAATGTCATAATAAATTATTTCCACAAGTGTCATATTAAAGTGCTTATCATCCTACTTCTTTTTATAGCAATGGGTCCCAATTATTTTCTTCCTAATAAACAGAAAAACAAATTTTTCTTCACAGTGTATAATGAGGAGCTAAACTAATGATATCCATATTCTCTACAAGTTTGATCTCTAAATGTCTATGACTCTTAAGAGTGTCTAACACTACACAAATAGAAACCAAAGAAAGAAACAAATATAGTTCACCACACTCCATGTATCTATTTTACTGAAAACTAGAAAATTCTAAGTTATTGTGACATTACAACACTACACTATACTACACACACACACACACACACACACTTGCACACATACACATTTCTTTTATCTTGTAATATTTCTTTCCAAAACTGTAACTACAATTGGAATAAATTGTGAAGAGATAGAAAAAAGGAGTTTAAGACACCAGTAATTTTGAGATACTGAAGAATTATAAAAAAAAATCAGACTGCATTTTTGATTAAAAAGGAAGAAAAAAAGATATTCTTGGATTTCTCAAGTGCCTGAGTCAAAAACTAAAAATAGCATATTTTTATTATATTTTATATTATATTAGTAGTAAACAGATTTTTATACATATTTTAATAAAAACATCTTAAAAATTAATTTGATATTTTTCATATGTAATAAAGCAAAGTTTATGTCATCCAGTAAACTATCAAAGATAATACAGGCTCTCAGAAAATAGAAATCAAATGAAAAGTCAGTTGCTAGAGTATTTCAATAGTAAAAAATTTTAATGACACCTAGGTAAAATTAGACATCACTTTTTGCTATCTTTCATAAACTAATCGGATAGTTCTAAGACTAAATCAACACATTAAAAAATAGTGCACATTCTATGGTCTACATTTATAGAATAATCTACTGAACAAAGCATTTTTATGCATACATTTTGTTATGAAAAAGTAGCTTGAGATCAAAATCATCCCTGCCATCTCAAAGGCAGGAGCACATTGGGTAAGTCACCCAATTTTTCTGAAAATCAATATTTTATTTATAGAATTAAGGATACTAACTGTCTATGACCTACTATCTTTCAAAATTATTATGAAAATTAAACAAAACATTTTATAAACCATAAAGCAATATATGAACATAACTATATATTATTCTGTGTATGTCTAAATGGTCAATTAAAATAACTGTTTCCAAGAAAGCAAGAATTTATTATCTTATCCAAATGACTTGGGTTGAGTGTGAGTGCAGCTAGCCCAGCATCATGCCATTAATTCAGAATGCTATATACTGGCAGTGATGAAAAAATACAATCTACAAGAAAATACATCTAACCAGTTATAAAGAAGGTGATTTTTTTAATAATAAATAATTTAGAATATGAGAGAAGTATAAAATTGAGGAAAGGAAACTGGACAGCATAAGTAAATCAAGAATGTTTGGGTGATTTACATTATACCATCGTTGTATGTTTGCCCAGCAAGGATCTTTTTTGTTTTAACCAGCGCTCGGGAAATTATTCACCCTTTAAAAAAAGTGACTATACGATTCAATCCTCTTTCCAACCAGTAATGCTCAATGGTCTGACCGTTTTTTTTAAGCATAAAAGGCATTTATAACTGAACTGCATTGAAGTTCCTTCCCCTATTTCTTACACCACATCCAGCTAATTGCTCTTTAACATGCTAACAGAAGGATAAGCTGGTACATAATAATTCAGGCATGCACCGATCCCATAATGCCAGGAACTCCGAAGCAGCATGAGAAAACATCAGATTTTTGGCATGTGGGCTAGATGTTTAAATCTGCATAGATTTGAGCCAATTAGACTTGTCAGACTCCAATCCAGTTGAGAGTGACCCCTGATGGTGGAAAGACATGTGGGACAAGCCACAGAAAAGCTTGCAAATGTCAGAGAGGCCAAAAGGTGCCCCACTGGCCTCAAAACTATTAATTAGCAACCAGCAAAAGCACCACCAAAGAATCGCTGCCCCAGCACTCCTCCTCCAGAGGTTGCTGCTACTCGGCCTCATTATCATCTGGATGGAAAACAACACCCTATCCTGGGAGCTCTGGGCAACACTCTTATTGATTAAGTTCCCACAGTGTTAAATCATTCTGTAGCTTTCACTCCAATCTTCCCACCCCTGAATAATAAAACCTTCAAAGGATTTACTGGGATGGAGAGGGAAGTGGGGAGCCAGGAGAGAAGGAGCTCTGCAACATACTGCTTATGTAGTGCCCACAATGTCAGTATAAATCAGATCCCAGGAAGCCTCTAACAGACATCATCTAAAATGAAGTTAATCTGAAATTTCTCTTGTACTTTAGTAAGTACAAGTATTATTTCCTTTTAAAAAATTCTAACATACCAGCTATTTCTAAGTCACCTGTGTCAAATAAAATCACGGCAGTAAATTATACTTCTACAAGTCTTCGGTGACCTTACTTGGTCTGAAGATCACAAAATGGTCTGATAGACAGATGCCTGTTCAAATGTGCATAGCAAAATATTCCAAGGAGGTAGAGATGGAAGCTAAAGAATCATAACGTAAATCTCATAAGAAAAATATGCGTATAAACTTCCACTTCAAATAATTTAGACTTTGTTTATTTATAGAGTATTTCTAAACACAGATGAAACTGAAATTAATGCAAGAAAATAGTAACTGAGATGTAATAGATTCACTATTTATATTGTATAGCAGTGAATGGCAGTTTTCTAATCTGTAAAACAGAGATTATAACTATATTGCAGAGTAGTAAATGTGGAGATTAAATAAGAGCATCTTATGAAATCCCTAATATATGCTTAACATACAGTAAGTGCTTAAAAATATAGCTGCAATTGCTATTATCACTGGTAATATAAAGCAAATAGCTAGTAACTTATTTGTTCTATAAGACAGTATGTTTCAGCTATTGGGTCTGCTTGAAGCAATACATCTACACTCCAAGTTATTTCCTATTTCGGACAGAGAAATAATGTTAAGTGGACATATAAGATCCACACTTATTTGTGGTTTCTCAGCTAGCATCCTTTGACAAACTGCCTGATTCTGACTTAGTAAGACCCGGCTTCTGTCAAAACAGAGAAAGACATACTCAAGGCGAAACAAGAGTTCTAAATTGAACTGAGAGGAAGTCTAAGTTGGACAAACTTGATTATGAGTTCAGTGTAATGTCCCTATTTTTGGACAGTGTGCTGGGGCCTTCTGAGCTAGGAAGAAGAAAACCAGCTAGCCAACTTTTAGGTAGGAAAAAGTATTGACTTCACGTGATTATTTCTTTGTGGATAACAGTATACCAGAACCATGGCATGTGGCAATTAGAATGTCTAAGTCAGTAGAATGGCAATGATAACTTATAGATTTTGTATGGTTAGGTCTATATTATGGTTACATAGTGAAGTCATTTTTCAATACATTTGACTCCTCCTTTATGTGCCCTATATCACTTATGAAGAGCTATGTGGTCTGAAAACCCATGGGGAGAGGGGAAGGGGAGAATTTAAACTTGGCAGGCTTAAAAATAATAAGAGGGATAAAAACAGGATTTAGGATTTAACAAGTGAAAATACAGTACATCATTCTCCAGAATGCTTAGTATAATATTTAGCAATACAAGATCAAAATAGAATCATTGAAAAAATAGTCTGTGCAATAAAGGAGAGAGAGACCTTTATGAAAAGTATATGAAGTTAAAGGAGACAACAAATGATATAAAATAAGAACTTTAAAAACAAAGGTAAAATCAAACATAAAATGTCCTATGGGTAGATACCCAATCCTCTGTCAATACTCCATTCCTCCTACGGAACTTTTAATTGCTGTACATGCAACCATATAGAAAGTTAGATACAAGACAGCAATATCAGCATTAAAAAAGTAGAAACAAAAATATTCACTAACTTTAATTGCATTGATGCACTTTATATTTTCAAGAGAGTCATGTGAACTAAAAATCATATTGGAAGTCAATTTACAATTTACAGTCCCTGCCAAATAAGTATAGATGGTAAAATTATTTTTCAAGTGGACATTTGTTAATACTGTGCTGAAATTTTTCCAAATATTTAAGCTCAAACTGTCACTGAAAAAATAATCTCTGTAGAAATGTTGACTGATGATAACAGTAACTGGACAGAATTCACAGCTAAAGAACAAAAAGATAGTTTGCTATTATATTTCCAAATTAAACACAAATTGAACTGCTTTGGCTCTCAGTCTACATTTTGGCAAAAGACTTTACTCTTCAAGTTTCTGGCTTCCCAACCAATTCTACTGTTTTCATGCGAAGAAAAAAAGTATAATAAGTGTTCACCTCTAAACACAGTGGGATTGATTATACAAGAAGATGCATGTGGAAGCAAAATGCCAAAATATATTCTAGACTCCACTACATACCTCCTGCAATATTGAATACTTTCCAGTAGTAGGTCTACATTCTCAGCCACATATATGGAGATAACAGAGATGATTCTCACTGGGGAAAAGAATGTTCCCTGCTCTTCCCTCTGACCCTATCAATAGCCTCATTAATGCCAACAAGTCACAGTGGGAACAATTTGAAGACAAAACCCACCTAGCAAACACCCATCACTGAACTCAGCAGAAAATAATGGAGTTCTCTAATTTAACTTTACTATTATTTTTTTTATAAAATTTTAAAAGTATGGAAATCTATGACAAGTAGTTAATGTAAAGGCAGGAAAGAGTTTAAAGTACTTGACAGGTGCAAAACTCTTTAATGGTCATTTATTGAAAACTAAATAACATTTTATTTAAGCCTATAAGATTAATGCGATAACCATACAAACAATAACTTTTTAAAAGAAAAAAAGGAGAGAAAGATGCCAGGTGAAATCAGCATTACGTTAGTGCACTCTAATCCAAAGAGGTGAATGTGCCACCTGACTTCCATTAGGTAGCAATCCAAGTTCCTGAGGCTTCAGTCTTGAAAACACACATACACACTTCCTGCTGATAGAACATCTAGCAACTACAGAATTAGTCAAAGAGATGGTGTGAGCTCAGACGCAAGAAGGTATATAAGAATCAGCTTTTTTGTATAAAATTATTTCATTTCAGCTGCCACTTTCCTCCTAACCCTCACACATACCATACCACACCACACCACACCGCACTACACTACACCACTCTACACCACACCACACCACACACAGACACAGACACAAACTTTTTCCTTAAGATAAGCAAAATTATCCTAAACAACATTCTGAGGAACTTCTTTCCCCTAATACTGAGGCCTGGGCTATTTCCTCAGAATCTTGTTCTACATCATCAAACTGAAACTCTTGCTGGGAAGGATGAAAATAATGACAACTCCAACTGAGAGGCCATTCACATCATTTATAATTATAGAACAGGATCACAGTGGTTACAGAATGGGTGGGGGGGTTGGAGGGTAAAGGAGAAAACCATTCGGTCATAAAAGCCATTTCTTGCCAAGGCTGAATACCAGGTCTTAACAGAAGTTCAAACACCTATATTTATCTATCACTTCAGTAAGAGCTGATTTGACAACTCATTTCATTAATTTAAATGCAATTTAAAAGAGCTGATCCCAAGTAAGTAGTTATTTAACTAAGGTTTTAAAACTAATCACTACAGTTTCTTCTAAAATAAAATTCCCTATAATAGTTTCACAGTACATTAGAATGGTATGTTACAACGAAGGGTGGTTTATACTTGTCCCTTAATGACGAAAGGACAATTCTAAAAGAGCTTGTATTCTTACTACTTCACCAAGACACCATCAATATATTTTACTCCTCCAAGTAAACATTTTGGAGTAGCATAATAAAAATTATAAACTAACCATAGTTGCATTCTTGAAGTTCATTCTAGTAAATCTTATCCCCACCCAAACAAATGCCCATCAATTTGAACTAAAGATGAAATATCCCCTTCAAGTATCTAAAACTTTGTTTTCTTCATACTAGCACTGTATTTTATTCATTTTGTTTATCAAAGGTACTAAAATTTAGCTAGAATAATTCAGGACTATGACAAATTACTACCATAAACTGTGTATTAAATAAGCAAAAGTATTCCTTGTAAAGAATAATGAAAACCAGAAAAAGGACGGATGAAAATCTCCTTCTATCAACTTACTTTATGTAAGTTATTGATAATAAACCAGTCTACAATGGAATGTCAATAACTTCTGATAGCTATTTTTATTGAGAGATGATGAGTCAAAACTCAAGTGCTGCGTAACTAAAAACAAGAGGGACAAAAGTCTCTACCAGTTGCTGTCATATTTCCCTCTTGCATGTTACTGAAGGATCTAGGGTTTTGTTTTTGTAACATTTTGGCAAGCACAGGGGTCCCTCTTTTATTTCCATTGAAACTCACTGTGAAACGTTTATGTAACAGTGATGGAATGCTGATCCTACAACAGAAAACCAGTATTTTTATTTTAGTTAATAAAAACTAGTTTTTTTTTAATTTTTTTAGTAATTTCTTTTACTGTCACTAATGGTCTTATGATAATAATCATAGTATATAATCTGACACAAGTGCTCTTAAAGAAATTTCTGGTAAAGGACTGCAGCCTCTGTGGGAGGTAACTGTTGGAATTATCTTAAACCACTACCTGTCTTCAGCTACAATAGAAAAGGCCTTTAATCAAAATAATCCTTTTTCAAAAGAGCAACTTTTTTCCTTCTGCAATTCACTCATCTTAAAAGAGCACTATAGCTTTTGTGCATAACTTAATTCATTCTTCAAGACAAGTACAAAATTTGTCACTGACATTTAGCGCCAGCCGTAGGCAATGGATAAAATGAACTAGTTAGCAATTTAACCTGTAAAAAAACAGAGTGGGATGAACAATTTTCTGCCATCAAAGCAAATGGCTAACATTTAACAGGATTTTATTTTTATTTTTCAGCCCATCCCATCTTCAAGAAGAAAGAAGTCAGGCTAACATTTTTTCAGGGTCCTAAATCTTCCTCTCAGCCTATTCCTTTAATGGTTTCAAGTAAATGACTATCCAGAGGATAATTAGGCACTGTGCTGTCGCATCGTGTCAGGTCACAGCTGGATTTAGTCAGCATTAACCTTTGGGGAGAATTGGAATATCAGTATCATTTAAAATTAAAGACGTGTAAGCAGGCATTTCTGGAGATGTTAGAAAAGTAATTGTCTGTAAATTGTTTGACCTTGAGATTTAATTGCATGCACAACACACATTCCAGCAAGAGCCCTGGACTGTTTTCATCCTTTTACCTCCAAACCTCACTCCACAGGGCCCATTAGGCTACCTGTGGCTTTTTTAGTAAAATATTAAAGATTTTGGCTTTCAATTTAAAACAAAAACTTTGAAGCATTGCTAAATAGACTAAAAATTTAAAGCAAATATGCTTATCAATCAGAATACAAATTTTACTATATATTTTAAATGCACACAGACATAGTTGTGTTTGAAGGCTAAGTTTAAGTCTTATCCCCCCACCCATTCTTTTCTGCTAACAAGTTTGCATATTTTGCCTTATTCCCTTTTACCCTAATGAGACAGCTTATGCTTTCAAAGTCCCTCAAGCTAGGCAAATCTCTCCACCACTTCCACTGTTAATAATGAAACTTTGTAATTATACAAATCCAAGGTGGCCAATCAGCTTTCCAGGCTGAGCCTTCGGGTACCTCATAAATTATTCATGTGACACTTGGGCCTGTGAACTCACTTGCTCATATTAGAAGCCTAATTAATATTTAATCACACGTGCAGAGGGCACTTGGAGCTGCACTGTCCCTGAAAGAAGGGTAAATATAAATGTGCATATGCCTTGATGCAAATCTCATTCAGTTATCAAAAGGAAGTGTCTATTGGCATACGGAAGGGACCATGAAACACACTAGATGCCTTCCAGTATGATTCACCCCCACGAAGCCTACTACATACCAGGCACTGTGCAGGACCCTGAGAAAAGGAAGTTGAAATCCCTATCCCCCAGGGCAGGCATGAATCTTTTCTGATTTGAAACCAAGGGATTTCAAAGCCTTTGACAGGTAAATATTGCCTTTTCAAATTCCAAACAGAAAATAAAAAATTGAACATAGTTATCCAGCAGTCTAGAAAGGAATAATACACATCCACATTCTCAAAGGACATTTGGCCTTGGATAGTATTCATCTTACTTCTTCAGAGGCAGCAGCACTGTTAAGAAACATGTAGCATACCTCAGTAGCCTTTCCTGAGATTTCACTATTTTTTCCCTTCAGGAGAAAGGGCTAAAAAAATAAGCCAAACATTATCTGGCTTGGTGGACTTAAAGACAACTGCTATTTAGTGGAGTTATCTTATGCTATACAAAGAAAAATGAAATACATTCTTCCAAAGGGTGACTGGAAAAAAAAAAAAAAGACAGACCCATTGCTAGTTATGGCACACCAGAGGTCTGTGAGATAAAAGAAATAGCTACCCAGAGAGAGAAGTATGATCTGGGTCCACAGGCATAACTACTGGATAGAACCAGCACTATCATGCTGTGAGAATCGACACTCCCAGATTACACAGCTTTAAAAGTACAGCCAGTGGCATTGTTTCCTAAGATCTTTTGTCTTTGATGACATCTCCATTCTGCCAGAAATGAATCTATTCCCTTCCCCTGGAGCTGCCATGCTACAATCATCAGAGTTGACAACTCCATATTAAGAGTATCAATGAGGGGCACCTGAGTGTTAGTCATTTAAGTGTCCCACTTCTGCTCAGGTCATGATCTCACAGTTCGTGAGTTCAAGTCCCATGTTGGATTCTGTGCTGACGGCTCAGAGCCTGGAACCTACTTTGGATTCTGTGTCTCCCTCTTCCTCTGCCCTTCCTCCACGCCCCTCTCCTCTCAAGAATAAATAAACATTAAAAAAAATGTTTAGAGAGTATCAATGAAGAGACAAAGTTTATAGTTCTTTGGGCATTTATATTGCAGTAGCCCCAATATCCCATGAGGTGATTGTGCTGGGACATTTTATCACATAAGTCAAGTGATAATAATGGTGATCCTTTTACCAAATGCAGAAAAGGCAAAGAATTTCAGGGCTGACATTTAAAGAGTTAACTAACCAAATGCTTTATAATAATCCTAGAAATGGTATTGCTGGCTACTCTGTTATTTTACTATGTGAATTAGGATGTACCCAAAGATGGTCTTGATAAGTTAGAGTCAGCATAGTTAGTAGAAATAACGGTTCCATGCGTCTACTAGGATTTGTACTAAACTTTCTTCTTCCTAGTCAAGAGGAAACATCCTTAAAGATCTGCACAACAGCTATGATGAAATCTCGTTGCCTTTACCCTGAGTCCTCTCAAATATCCACCTAATCTCCTGTGCTTCTAGAAGGCACCTAAAGCTGAAGATCCTTTTTCTCAATTACATGGGGTACTGATTAATTCTAATTATTTGTCAATTTGGAAATTTGCATAGAAATTGTGCATAGATATAAACCATATAGACCTATGAGGAGTATATCTCAAATGCCATAAGACAAATAACCATTGATTTCTAAAAGACAGTGAATTTGGAGTCCCTAATATCTGAGTTCAAATTTTAGCTCTCTTTATTGCTGTGGCTGTGGGCAAGATATACACTCTCATCAAATATCAGTTTTGTCACATGAGCTTGCTAACAACTACATAAAAGATTGAGATAACATATGCAAAACATTCATTAAATGCCTAGCATGCAAAAGGTGCTCAAAAAATGCTAAATAATATGTAGTTATCAGGACTCCCAATTCATCCAATCATTCATTCATTCTTACCCCCAATCTTTGCTAGTTTTAGTAGGTTATTATACAACAATAACTAGAAATCATGGTACCTATTTATCTTCAAGAGAATGAAGGATTACTCCTTCAGCTCTGTGTTTTTAGCATGATCCTGATGAGACTCATTGCTTTTAAGAGTTGTACTATGATTATTATCAGCAAATAAAAAGAAGAGGGAGCATGGCTAAATGTTTCCATACTACTTTAGAAAATCACTTCATACCATCCACAGCCTGATTGTTACCAAATCTTGTTCATCGCTAGTCATAAGCTGACAATCAGTAGGAATTGTAACTCCAGGAAGTTCAGTTTGAACTAAGCCAAATCATAGATGATGGTGTGCCAGAACTCAGGGTGAGGTTTTTATGGGGGTTAAGAGAAGTGAGAGGGATAGAGGTAGAGCACATGCAAATATAACTCCTGGATTCTAGATATGCTTTGGCAAAATCTTGAGAAATGGCTAAAATGCAGAACTAAGCAATCCTAGGTAACCCCCCAACTCCTGCCTATGGATTTAATTAAAAGACTAATTTATAATTTAGACTGAAGAGCTGAGACTGTTCAAATACTTTCTGTCTCAGTGAGGACTGCCTCTGAAAGGGAGAGAGCCCGAGCTTGCAGGTGGTAGGGAAGAGGTGGGAGTAGTATGGAAAACAGCGAACTCACCTTTGAAAAGCTACAGATGGTGAGGAGAACAAAGGCAGAATAATTGGGGGGTGGACTACAAAGGAAAATTCCCATCAATTTAACAATATTCAAATAATTTTTAAAAAATAGATACCCACAATTAGACACTCCTCTAACACATCCCTATGGAAAGACTATATTTAGCAAATGAGTGAAATTATCCAAACTGCTACTGCATGGTAGGCTGGCATCAAGTAGTTACATATTTGATAGGTATAAAGCCTAAAATTACCAGTCCAAATTAAATTTTGTTTCCATGTTCACCTCTAGTATTATCTTTGACTCTATAAGGACAATCCTTATAATATCTCACGGGCATCACAGGTAGTTATTGATATCTATCTCCCACTCTATTCCATAAACCCTGAATCAGCATTTCTCAAAAAGTGATTCAGGGACAACACATATCAGAATCCCCTGAAGCTGGCAGCTGAAGCTTGTACAGTTTGGTGAACACATTTTAGAAAAACAAATACAAGATTATGAATCAAAGTTAGAAACAAATGTGAATATTGAGCACAAGAAATTGCAACAAGGGTCACTTTAGGAAATTTACCTGCAGTGTTTGTATAAAAATAGTTACTGGTAAAAAGCTGGCTCCCTACCTCCACCCAGAATACTCTATAACACCTAGCAACTTCCAGAATTCACAGAGCCACTGAAGTGAGAAGCTCTGTCAATTAAGCCCTATTAGCTTCACAGTGAATCTGCCTCTGTATGAGTTAATTGTTAAAAATGGAGATGCCCACTGAGGAGGCACTTGTTGGAATGAGCACTGGGTGTTATATGTAAGCAATGAACCACGGGACTCTACCCTAAAAACCAAGAGCACACTTTCCACACTGTATGTTAGCCAATTTGACAATGAATTATATTTTTAAAAATTTAAAATTTTTTTAAAAACTTTATAAAAAATGGAGATGCCCAGACCTTTCCAAAATCACTAATGTGGATCTTGTGTGTGAGGACTCAGGAATATCCATGTCCACACATGCCACTCTGAGAACCACTGCCCTAAATGTGAATAAAGCATCCAAGGTCAAGAATTATGTCCTATCTACCTATATTGTTCTCTTTGCATACACAACTTCCCTTTCCACATTCCTAGCTCACAGCAGATATTCAATAAATACGTTGAATTGCAAAGTTAAATGTTGAGGTCTTTTACCATCCTAACAAGATCCTGAAGGCAGGGACTAGCTATGTATTTCTCTGAATCACTTCACCACTTAGAACCATGTTCTGAATATACTAGGCCCTCAAGAAACAGTGGAATAAACTGCTGTAACAGCAGTTACATTTAGAAATTTAGAAAACTGCACCAACTTGTAGGGGAAAAAAAAAGGACTGTCGATAAAAAAAAAATGGGATCATTCTTTTTGGGAGTTGTAAAAAAAGATTGCCGAAGCACATACAAGGTTGAAAATCTCAAGCATTGTGCAGTTATAAACACATCTTTTCACTCTCCTGTATTTATCGACACTGTGAGTGATAACATTTAAGAGACTGTATGTGGATAATGAGGAACACACACATACCTATTGTAAGGCTCAAACTTCACAAGCCTCCCTAGCTCTGTGAGAAGTAGGGCAGTTATATAAAGAGCAAAGTGGGCTGTGAAGACCTGGAGAGCAGCAGCTCCCCTGCTCCTCCCAGCGGACACCATGTGGGAATCAGTCCCAGGGGGCCAAAATTTTCAGGAAAGGGTGAAAATCCAAATCACTATGAGAAAGCTCTTAATTTTCAAATGATATTGAGAACTAAGGCATAATTTTAAAAGGCATTGAATTGACCAAACAAAACATGTCTGTAGGGCATCATGATATAATCTCTAACATAGGGAGCATTCATAGACAACATTGAATTTAAAAACAAATATCTACACCACAGTCTCATAGTGTGATAACTCCCTAATCTGACTATCTGTGGCCTTTCAATAACACTTTCTATATATCCATCTTTGAGCACATGCCAGGATATTTGATTCACTGCTGAATCCTTAGTACCTAGTACTCTACCTGGCATGTAATTGAAGCACAATACACACTTGTTGAATGAATAATTGGAGGGAGCTTCATTAGCCTCATAGATGAAATTCAAAACTGTATTACAGGGTGAACAATGCAAGACTAAAAGTATATGCATGCAACATGATTATCATTAGTTCAAAGTTTAAAATATATAACATAATATTAAATATAGTCTATAGATTCATATGTACATAGAAAAAATAAGGATATTCGCAGACATGAATAAGAAAAATTTAGAACAAATTTATAACAGAATCAAGAAAAAGGTATCAGGAATATGGGGGCATACATAGAAGACTTTAACAATACTTGCAATTTTTCTTTCTTAAGTTGAATTATGAGTACACGGTGTCAATTACATTCTTCTTAATTTTACAAATTATTGAAATATTTCATAACAATATTTAAATAAACTTTTCACTTTAGGATAATTTTGGATGTATGAAAAAGTTGCAAACATAGGACAGAGAATTCCTATATACTCTTCACCCAGTTTTTCCCATCTTATATTTGTTGATGTCTTACATTACTATGAAATATTTGTCAAAACAAAAAAGCTAACATGGGTGTATTATTACTAGTCAAACTCCAGGCTTTAATTGACTTTCATCAGTTTTTCCATTAATGTCCTATTTCTGCTCCAGGATCCACAATATAGGGGACTATATTGTATTTAGTTGTTAAATCCTCCCCAGTTTCTTCTGGTCTGTAATAGTTTCTCAATCTCTCCTTATTTTTCATGACTTTCACAGTCTAAAGAACTACTAGACAAAGATCCAAAAATGTCTCCTACTGGCCTTTGTCGTGGTTTTTTATGTTCAGATTAGGGTCACAGATGTTTGGAAAGGGAACAACAGAAGTATACTATCCTTCTCATCACATCATATCAGGGCTATTGTTATCCACATGACATCACTGTTGATGTTAATTTTCATCACTTGGTTAAGACAATGCTTGTTAGGGTTCTCCACAGTAAAGTTAGCTGTCTTCCCTTTCCTTGCTCTATTCTTAGGAAATGAATCACACAGTCTAGCTCACTCTCAAGGAGAAAGAGTACGTGAGGTAAAGGGGGGCAGAATTAAGCTCCACCTCCTGTAGAGGTAAGTATCTGCACATAGGTAATAATTTTTTGAAAAAAAAAAAAGATTGAGTGTAGCATAACAAGAAAAGAGGAGATATGAAGAGTGAAGATTATACTCCCAGAAACATCCAAGGCTTTTCTGTGACCTGTGGAAACAATACGATCTCCTATTCTTAGGATAAATATATGTGCACATTCAAAATGTCAAAACAGTCTCTTCTGGGAGTTATTTCTTTCCTTAATTGTTCAAAGAATAACCAAATTGTCTAACAGGTAACCATTCTCTAAGCCTAGATACTAACACCTGCTATAATAGAAATGTAATATTTGTTCTGTTTAATGGAAAATTTCCTTTACAAGCATTTGACTACCTATTGTATTCAAGAGAATGGACTGGCACTGTGAACAATTTCTTCTAAAATATGCACAATGTTTAGTACTTGCCCACCAAGGAGGTTACAATCTGGTATAGAGGGAGAGGGTTTAAGTAGTTTGAAGATAAGTGTCCACATAACAATAGCCCAGGTCACACTGGGTTTGTTACCATGACAGAAATACTAATTCAGTGGTATATGGATTCAGAAGAGGAAATGATGGAATCCAGTGAGAGGTATCTAGTGAGACTGTGCTAACTATGTATCATCTCTAGGAAAATTCTCCTTGTCTTTTTCTAGAGAGGTACAATATCTGAGATCTGGGGTGTTGATCAATTTAAGTGCTAGATTCTACAATAGAAAACACCCATAAAAAACAAAACCAGCACTACTATAAACACAATCAATGCCAGAGCACAGTGTAGAAAGCAGAAAAATAAAAAAAAAATTACTCTTAAGAAAGAAATAAAGATTAAAATTTTCACTGCATCAGTATACTGTTCGAAAAACACTGGAATGACTCCTATTTGTTTGCCATCCTCTCCTTGGCTCTGTGCCAACTTGTATTATCATACTTCTCCACTCTTATTTCTCACTAGCTTCAACATGGCCCAAACGCTTCCATTAATTCAACTGCTTATTCTACTTTGCTTACAGTTTTGAAGATGAGGCCTCCAGACCGTATATATCAGCCAAGAAATCCTTTTTCTTGTGAACCATTTATACACAGTTCAGATAAACTCCAGTAAAACAAATAAACAAACAAACAAAAAAAACAATGGAGGGGCGTGGTAACTGTCCTACATAAGTGAAAATTCAGGGCAACTTCAGGACACTGGCTGTGATGACTGGCCCTGATTTTCTCTCTGGGTGCTTCATTTTCAGGCAGGCTCCTCCATTTATGGTGTTTCCTGGCTGCTACAGGAGCATACCCTCACACCCTAGCAACTTCAGCAGAAAGAGATCTTATTTTTCCAATAATTCCATAAAAACTCTAGGACTGAATCTTATGGGACTGACGGGTCACATGCCTATCTTTGAAACAATAACCATGGTCAGGAAAGGAATATGCTAATTTGCTAGACCTGGATCACACGCTCACCCTTGACTTTGAGAAAAAAAAGGTAGCAGTCACACTGAAATCAAAGGACTGACAGAGAGTGGTGGTTCTCCAGAATAAAATAGTTTTTTCTGTAATCATAAAGCAGAATGAGTATCCAATGGGCAAAAACCGTATCTATCTTATCCTGTCTGCATCATTTCCCCAAGTAGAATTCACTCATTTTTCTCATTTATCTCCTTAGATGGCTCACATCTCTGTTGTTCATGTTTTTCTTCTCTCATAACTTGTTATCTTCTCTGACACTTGAAAACGTTTGCTTGTATTTCAATAGCCTGTTTATATGTCCTCTCTTTTTTTAAGACTTTCTTTTTTTTTTTAATAGTTTATTTTTGAGACAGAGAGAGACAGAGCATGAGTGGGGGAGGGGCAGAGAAAGAGGGAGACACAGAATCCGCAACAGGCTCCAGGCTCTGAGCTGTCAGCATAGAGCCTGATGCGGGGCTCAAACCCATGAACCATGAGATCTGAACTGAGCTGAAGTCAGACACTTAACCAACTGAGCCACCCAGGTGCCCCTGGTAAGACTTTCATTAATGTTCCAGTCATGTAATTGCTCTATGATTCCATAGATCACATTTTCCTCCATTTGGTATTTATCTCATTCCACCATATTAAGGTAATTTATGTTATATAAATGCTTTGAGGGTTGAGAAGGAACCATTACCATCTTAGTTTCACTTGTCCTGAAGCAAAATATATGGAAAGGAATCATTCGATAAACATTTGTTAGACACATTCAAATCCTTCCTGCCTTAAATCTCTTCTCCTATTAATTCTTTCTCACTTTGATCAGCCATTTATTGGGAATCTTGTCCATATTTATAAATGCTTTTGGGTCTGTTGCTTCTGTTAGGCTCTAAGTATCACAGAATCTACCTGATCCTCAGCAACGGGGTCAGCTTTGTTCTAGTCCCTAGAGACTATGGGCCAATACTGAGCTGAGAAGGAGGGATTTAAAGTATTTTAACCAAACACCTTAGACTGCATTAATGAGCCTAGTTCCTCTTCTGTCCAAGCTTCTGCAAATGACACCCACTTTCTCTAGAACTGATTCTGTGTATAATCTGTGGAATAAGTGGTTAGCACACATTATAAAAGAGCAAGTTTTTATAGTCAAAAGATTTGTGACTTAACATAAATTAGTTAATCTGAGTCTTATTTGTTCATCTATAAAGAGAGATTTTTAAAATGCTTAATTCACAGGGTTTCTCAAGTATAAAATAAAATAAAAAAAACATAAAGAGCCTTGCATAACATCTGATAAATACCAAACATGTAACAAATGTTCCCAGTCTGTGCTAAAAGTCAATGGACCAGCTAACCTGCTTTCCTTTTTCCTTTGTAAAATCTTTCCATCAAGGAATCTTATAGGCATATGTTCACTTACATGATCAAATACCATATTAGATAATTTAAAATTTACTTGCTGTAATCCAAAAACTTTCTGAAAATCCCAATGGAATGAGATTTCTTCTGCAGAACCCAAGCCCAACTTGAATAGAATACAAATCTATTCTCTAAACTGACTGAGCCTATATCTTCCTCATTATCCTAAAATCCTAACTAGTTAAATCCTCAGGATTGTATAAAGACGGCCCCATTTTTTTTTTCCTGCAATTCCAAAGTTTTCATAACTTTCTTTTTCTAAGGCCCTGAGATTCATGTCTTGCTCAGATCCATGTTTTGCTCAATTCATAAACAGAACAATATGGGCTGAAACCAGTGCCAATTTCCATAAGCAGGATACACATGAACAGGTCCAAATAAAGAACCCAGAGACTCCCCCTAAATATTCTTGGAGTAGGTATTAGGGTGTTAAGGAGATAGGGAGGAAAAAAGGCAAGAAACTGCCATTTAATTATTGTTTTATTTCTTATGGTAAAACATGATGAACACAAAGAGATATAATCCTATTGTCTCCAGAAAAACAAAACAAAACAAAAACAAACAAACAAAAAAAAACAAAACCCCTTCCTTCGGAAGAGTATAATATAGAAAGGGTGATAAAGGAGTAACTTTACAGTGGAAAAATCTGACACACATTGCCTCAGCCAGGTAATAGATGTTAATATTAGCAATGCTAAGTCATGTTGGGAGCAAATACCCTTAACATGTGTGATAAGAATAATCTTTATACTTACTTTCATAGTCATAGTCTCAAAAACCCATAACCCTACTTTAATCATGAGGAAAACATCAGAGAAAGTCCAATGGAGGGATATTCCACAAAATACCAAACCAGTATTGTTTAAACCTGTTGAGGTCATCAATCACAAAGAAATGGCAGAGAAACTATCACAGTCTAGAGAATCCTAAGGACACATAACAAATGTATTGTGGTATCTATCCTAGATGGGATCCTGAAACAGAAAAAGGGCATTAGATAAAAACAAAGAGAATTGAAATAATGTATAAAGTTTAGTTAATGCATCACTATTAGTTCATTAGTGTGACAAATGTAATTTGATTAATGTAAAAAATGTTAACAGTAAGGGATACTGAGTGGAGGGTATATGAGAACTCTCTGTACTACCTTTATAACTTGCCCATAAATCTAAAACTATTGCGAAATAAGGAGTATATTTTTTTAACTTGCCTACTGAACTTAAAAAATAAATAAATAAAATGAAATTCTTACCTAGACAGATGCAGTGAAAGTGTAGAACACCAAAGATAAGGAGAAGATCTTAAAAGCGGCCAAAGAGAAAAGACAGATAAACTAAAAAGAATATCAGCTTACTTCTCATCAGCACAGTGGAAGCCAGAAAACAGCAGGTTAATATTTTCAAAGTGCTTAGAGAAAATAACTTCAACTTAGAATTATATGCCAAGAAAAAAAATTCTTTGAAAATTAAAAAAAAAAAGAGTGACATTTTTAGAGAAATTAAGATGTGAGATTTTAACATCTACCAACCCACACTAAAGGGAATTATAAAGGGTATTCATGGGGCAGAAGAAGAAAAATGACTGCAGATAAAAGGTCTGAGATGCAAGAAAGAATCAGTAGTAAAAAAAAAAAAATTGAAATACAGACAGGATTCTCAAAATTGACCCATAGATTCAATAAAATTCCAATCAAAGTCTATATAGATTTTTTCACTGAATTTGAGAATCTGATTTTAAAAGTTATACAGAATGTCAAAGAGCCAAGAATAACCTAAACATTCCAGAAAGAGAAGAATAAGGTCGGGGAAACTGTTTTACCAGTATGAAGAATTGTTTTAAACCTATAATAATTAAAACAGTGTATTGTCATAGAAACAGACAAGTTAACCAATAGCAATTAGAATAAAGACACCAGAAAGAGTCTCAACATATAGGGAAGTGTGATCTGGGACAGAGCAGGCTTCACAAGATGATCACTTGAATAAATGGTGCTGGAATAGTTGGTTTTCCATTTGAAATTTAAAAAAATGAAATTTGTTACCATTAAACATAAAAATAAATTCCAGATGGATTAAATATTTAATGAGGAAGCAAAATTTTAAACCAATTTGAAGAAAACATAGTAGAATATTTATAAAATCTCAAAGTAGGAAATGATTTCTTATACAATATGCAAAAAGTACAATTCATAAAAGAAACAATAATCCTCGAAGGTAAAATCAAGAACTACTATTCAACAAAACTTACTATAAAGAGAATAGAATGTTAAGCAACAATTAATGGGAAACACATGTGGGATATTTAACCAACAAAATACTAGCCTGAGGGGAAAAATCTCCTATGAAGAAATTTAAAATCATTTTAAAATCCCATAGAAAAACTGGTAAAGGCACAAATATAAATGTAACAGAAAAATAAACACTAATTGTATCATTCATATATGTCATTTAAAAAAATTAATATTTATTTCTTTTTGAGAGAGAGAGAGACAGACATAATGTGAATGGAGGAGAGGCAGAGAGAGAGGGGGACACAGAATCCAAAGTAGGCTCCAGTCTCTGAGCTGTCAGCACAAAGTCTGACTCAGGGCTTGAACTCATAGACTGAGATCATGACCTGAGCTGAAGTCAGTCGCCTAACCGACTGAGCCACCCAGGCACCCCTCATATATGTTATTTTATATAAAGATATAAAAATTATCCAGTAAATTTAAACTAAAATAATACAATATGATTTTATATGCATCAGATTGGGAAAAAATTAGTATCTAACATTACCAAGTTTTCATGAGGTTGTTGATTTATAGGTAGTATCATATGCTGCTGGAGAGTACAACTTCTCTGAAAAATTATTGGTATTGTCTAGTACAGTTAAAGCTGTACATTCCTTATGATCCAAAATCCATCTCCAATGGAATATTTCAGCAATTGCATGTTTTTAAATTTTTTTCACATTTATTTATTTTTGAGAGACAGAGTGAGATAGAGTGTGAGTGAGGGAGAGGCAGAGAGAGAAGGAGACACAGAATCAGAAGAAAGCTCTAGGCTCTGAGCTGTCAGCACAGAACCCAATGCGGGGCTTGAACCCACAAACCATGAGATCATGACCTTAGCTGAGTTGGACACTTAACCAACTGAGCAACCCAAGTGCCCCAACAATTGCATCTTGAAGCAATCATACGAACATTTGCAGCAGCAACTGTTAATCTATCCCCTCCAAAAACCCCCATTGATTATTTAATGTATGAAAAATGAATTTGGTTTGTCCATGCAATGAAATATTCTACAGCAGAGAAAATGAACAAAGTAGAGCTATATATGTTAATATTGATGAATATCAAATCATAGTGTGAAATGAAAAGACTAGGTCACATAAGAACACATACAGTATAATTCCCTTTACAAAGAACAAAGCTGAAAGTTATATATGCTTTAGAGGTATATATGTATGCTAAAACGATAAATAAAAGCTAGGGAATAATTAGTTATGTCTTAGAGGGAAGAAGAGAGATGGGTCATGGAGACATGCAGCAGGGCTTCAAATTACATGATGTTCAATGTTCTAATCTTCTAGGAACAGAGGGGAAACGAGCATGATGCCTTAGAGGAACAACGAAACAACAGAGTGTCTAGAAATGTCTGAGCCCTGTGAAGAGTGATAGGAAATAAAGTAAGAGTGGGAAGGAGGAGGATGGACATGCAAAGCCAAGGGAAAGGTTAGAACATTATCTTGAGTATAAAGAGAAGCCTCTTCTTGAGTAGGGATAGTGTGATTTGATGTTTGTTTTTATTATTTTTTTAATGTTTTATTTATTTCTAGGAGAGAGAGAGAAAGAGACAGCGTGAGCAGGGGAGGGTCAGAGAGAGAGGGAGTCACAGACTGAAACAGGCTCCAGGCTCTGAGCTGGCAGTCAGCACAAAGCCTGACGCGGGGCTCGATCCCACGAACCGCGAGATCATGACCTAAGCGAAAGTCGGACACTTAACCGACTAAGCCACCCAAGCGCCCCATTGATGTTTGTTTTTAAATACTCATGCTTGCTGTATGTGAAATACAACTGGATAGGAGCAAGAGTCAACTCTGGAGGCCAGTTATGAGGCTATTTGAGTAATACAGGCAGAAAATAAAGGTTTCTTGGAAAAGAGTGATAGCGGAGGTAGTAAAAAGTGATCAAATTTGGAGATGTATTTGAATATAAAAGACTTGCTGATTATAGGGTTTGTGCCAAGGTTGAAAAAACAGATTCAAGATTATCTCTGGGGTTTTAAGCACAGCAACTGGATGAATAGGAGTGTCATTTATTGAAATGGACACTAGATCAGTTCAAGCCCCGTGTCAGGCTCTGTGCTGACAGTTCAGAGCCTGGAGCCTGCTTCAGATTCTGTTTCCCTCTCTCCCTGCCCCTCTCCCACTCACACTCTGTGTCTCTTTCTCTCTTTCTCTCTCAAACATAAATCAACATTAAATTTTTTTTAATTAAAAAAAGAAGAAGAAGAAGAAATGCTACCTTGAGACCTTGTCAGACAACCCAGTTGGACATTTGTCTGGATCTCAGAGGTGAAGTAAGAACATATGTCATATTTCACTGATTCTGTTACATGTTTTTTTTCATATTTTAATATCTTTGAAAATGAGGTGTGTCTTACAATCTTGTAATCAATGTTGTCTTACAATGAAAATTGACATTTTCTCTTTCTTAGTAGTATATAAAATAATGATGCATCTTATAATCAATAGGATCTTAGATCCTTTGAATTAGAGAACGCTTGAATTATATTTCAAAATATAGAAACCATTAAAGCCATGAAATTTTGAGATCACTCCAGAAGTAAGTAAAAGTAGTGAGGGAAAAAGATGGAAGAATGGTCCTGGGGACAGAGGCCTGGGACATTTATAGACCTGGAAGGAGGGAGACTGGCCAAAGAGAATTGAAAGGGTGGCCAGTGAATCATGAAAAAGAGTTAAAAGCCAGTGGTATCTTGAAAATCATAAAATTATTTCGAACAGGAGGAAAGAAGAGATCTGTTGTGTCAGATACAGCTGAGAAACTAAACGACAATAAAGGTTGAGAATGAAGAAGAAAGAAAGAGATACCAGTTTTCTAACTAGCAATATTTCAGAAGAAGGGCAGGGACAAAAGCCTGATGGAGATGGGAAAAAAGGGGGGGGGCTTGGGGGCAGGGAGGAAAGCAAGTAGGACCAATGGTGTTTTTAAGTCATTTAGTATACATACTGATTTGTGTTTTCTAATCCAACTAAAATAGAATATTCCTTAAGGCAGAGATCTTTGTTTTGTAGTCTTTGTTTGATTGTTTATATAATAAGAGCCTAATATAGTGCCAGATGCTCCGTAAATATTTTTCGAATTGAACTGGCTCTTCTCAGTTTTGCTATAAAATAGAGCAGAGAAATGGAGCAATAGTGAATTTTAATGGTCTTTTATATACAGAATGTGTGGCATCCTGGTAGCTTTTTAACACAAAAGACAACCAGCAAATAGAAATTATTGTAGGGCAGATATGAGCTCAAAATAATCAAGAACATAAGAGGAGGTTGCCGCTTACAGAGAGGTAGTGAGAGTATAATCATTGGCTAAAGCAGATTATAAACTATAAAATAGTATCAGAGAATGCTGGATTTTTAGGAAGGATTAAGGAATTATTGGACAGAAAATTGAACTGAAGTGCCTTCAAACTTTAAAATTTTTCTTTTCAGGGGTGCCTGGGTGGCTCGGTCGGTTAAACGTCTGACTTCAGCTCAGGTCATGACCTCACTGTTCCCCATAGGGTTTGGAACCCTGTGTCAGGCTCTGTTCTGACAGCTCAGAGCCTGGAGGCTGCTTTGGATTCTGTTTCCCCTTCTCTCTCTGCCCCTCCCCCACTCATAATATATCATTCTCTGTCTGTCTCTCAAAAATAAATAACATTAATTTTTCTTAATTTTTCTTTTCAGAGCTACTGCAATTTTTAAGTCCCAGATTCACCTCATCCTGTCACCTGGGGCACTCTGAGCATTTCTTTTGGGGAATACAAATTTATAAAATTAAGGTCCAAGCAAAGCATAATTTTAAAGGCAACTGTGACATGAAAAATAATTTTATGCATATCAACACCAATTTTAATAATGTATGTCCAATTGTGCCACTGGATTAACATACCTAATTGAGCTTTCTCATAAATATAATAAAGAAGAAAGAAAAAGAATGAAAAGGGCATTTGTACATTCAAAGAATTGTACAATTGAATTGCATCTGTTTGTAATACCTCCCAGTCTTTATTACATAAATCTCATAACTATCTCAGAGAAAAATCAATTATATTAGAAAAACTTTTGCTATTATTCCAATCATTCTTTGAGTAAGTAGTAAAATTCAGGAACTGAACTTCAATACTAATCTATTTAATCCTGAAGCAGGTCTGAAGCAGTCAGAATAATTTCAGTGAGCTATTAGTTAAATGTTGAGTGTCTGAAGATATCTCTTGAAGTTTTTCTTAAATATTGTTAAATAACTTCAAATAACATAAATACTCTAAATTATCACTTAAACAAAATGAAACTTTTCACATTATTATTGTAAAGCACAGTACAAGTTATCAAATTGTCCTTGTATTCTGAAATATGTCCTATAGCGTGTTGTGGCCAATCTGCTCAGAAATCCTTCTGCTGAATTTTTCTCTGCAGGCTGCCTGCAGAGCCAGGAATAGGTTAATGAAATGCATGCAAAGAATGAAAAAACAAATTATAAGTGGTAATTCAGCCACTAAACCTTCACAAGGCTGGGGGGAAATAGAAAAATAAAGCTAATCTTATTTCATTTTTCTTTATATACTCAAAATGTCATCTCATAAATCCCATTTTCTGTTTCCATAAAGATTCTGTTAGAACTATTGTTTATTAAAAGTTCTGCTGCCAGATGGATAACTTTAAAAAATCTCCCCCCAAACCTGTACTATGTGCAAATATCCAGCAATTTTACATTCATGGTCTAAAATTTTAATTTAAATTCCCTTCATTTCCTTAAAAAATAAACGTGGTGCACTATGTAAAGGAACTATGTAAATATCAGGACCTTGAACTTTAGTATAAGAACTTCTCTCAAAATATATTTATATGAACCACAAACAACTCAGAAAATTTCCCTACTAAAATCATGCTTCTAGATAACAGTGTTTTGTTTTTTTTAATGTCTTTGAAGCTTCATAGGCTTAGATTTTTAGACTACTAGATTAATAATGTACTATAAAGTGTGAAGCTGCCATCATAAAATAAATTTGGAAAACGATATACAAGGCTCCTATATTAAAATATCACGGGATATATTAAGGAAATGAATTAAAATATATCATCTATAATTCTAAGTGTACAAATAGCAACCTGGGGATATCTAGCTGAAAACAACACCACTTTCAAATGAATACTAAGAAACAAGATACATAAACTGGCAGTATTTGAGATTTTAACATAGATGCACTTTTTATTTTAAAACAAAATAAGAATTCTGAGAAAAAAACACTGAAATGATCAATATTAATTCTATAGAAATAAAATAGAAGTCTAAATCACTAAAAACAAAATTAAAATCTAAAATAGAGCCAACACATTCTCATGTTCCTCTTTAAAAATATATTATTTTCTTTTCCTAGCAGCTTTTTTGAGTTAAAACTCCTGAAGCCTCTGAACCCTGGACCTTCGTTTTCAGCTTAAATTTTAAGAATATGAGAACAATTTGATGTTACCAAATTTTTCACCTGAACGTTTGCAAAGGGAGATTGTTCTCGGACCTAACAATGATAGGTCAGATTCTGCTTTTGCATCTATTTAAAAATTCAGATAGAATCAACTCAGAAAAGATAAATAAATTTCTTTAAACGTATACTAGCTCTTTTAAAAATACGCCTTCTAATATACTGTAAAGCGTAAGCTCTTTAATATGCACAACTTCCAACAACAACAACAACAAAAAAACCCCACACAGTTTTGAAAAATCTCCAGTGTGCCAGTTCCTTGAGAGCTTTCCACAGAGGGCTCCAGGTTCCTATCATGGAATTTAAAGAGTGGTTTCGTTGTAAGAACTTTAATACTAACATCCTTAGAACTCAGTGAAAGACAATGACCATATTGTAAGGAAAAATTCCATTTATCTTTACTTATGTATTAAGTAATTATTCCACTTGAAGCCTATGAGGTTTATTTTTAAACTTCTGAGGATAGAAGAATAGAAGGTTTGCAGACCATTTAGGGGAAAATACATATTTTAACACAATCACATAAATGGCCTTTTGGAGAGTTAGTTTAAATTTTTCTACTCTGCTGTGAAGCACCTTCATATTAATAAGCAAATGCATATAATGAAAAGAGGCCATCACGGCAGCAGTTAAAGTATCCTTTGGTTGCTGTATTACAGCAAATGCAGAGTTTGTGTAAGGGCTGTTAGGCTTTCAAAAAATTGTAACTTGAATTCTAAAGAAAGGCCAGAGGTCACATATATCTACAAGTAAACCTAACTCAAATTCTAAGAAAAGGCTAAAAGACCACTTCTACCCGTAAACCATGATTGGAAACTGATTTCTCATTTGTACAAAAGAAAAAGGCGTTTTGAAAAACTGCTTTTGAGTTCATCGTTTCAAATCAGGGCCATCATAAATGTGGGGAGCAGGGAGGTAGAAACCATGATGAAGAATGGAAAAATCGGCTTATCTGACTTTCTTAGCTCATGGTATTTGAGCATAGAGTCTTTGAAAAAAGACTTTGAAAAAGTAACAGTAAGGAAATTCTCTTATCATTTGTATGCATTAAACTTTTTAAACTCAGATTAAAAAAAAAAAAGAACCCATCTAAATTACATTTCCACCCTTAAAACTGTCATGACATATTTAAAAATCAGTCTTAAATACCATATACAATTGTCTGTCTTTATTTATCCCAAAATGGCATATGTTATTTTTTCATATGTAAAAGCCCTCATGTTTATAACCAATTTACCAGAAACGGATGCTAAAGTAAGTTTAAGTATTCTGTGTTACTAATGATGGTGTTGAGATAAATACCTGATAATTAGCAAATCAGTCTAAGTTGGGGAGAGGGGTGATTTTTAATTCAGATAATTGACTACAGAATTAAGCCACAAACTGAAAAATAAGAATCACCTCACAACTAATCATGGGGCATCCTAAATTTTATCTGCTGGCAATCCAAATGCATGTATCTCTAAACCTTTAAGGAAAGGATCCTTGTCTTAGTCCAGAATTTGCAATATAGCAAAAAGGAAAAATGAAATTTTGAGTCAGATGACCTGGGACAGGGCCCTGGCTGGATAAGAATTAATCACTATACTCCTAAATGTTTAAGTTTCTTACCTGCAAAATGGGTCTACCACCACCCAGGTCCCAGGTGATGCTGAAATTAAATGAAAGAGTGTACTGCTAGGCAAATAATCAGGCAATCAATAACTTTTTTTGTTCCTTTACAATATGAATATACTTTCTAATAGATACCTAATATTCTTTTTTGTTGTTTTAAGTAGCATGTATGAAAAAAGTAAAGAAACTATACTTTAGTCATATTATATTTTCTAACAAGTAAAACCATCACAATTAAACTTCAGAAACAGAAGAAAAATGGGTTCATTCTATCTACAGATTGGAGGATGCATGTGGATGGCCTAAGTGACTAGAGGTCCTATTTCTCCCAGTTTTCTCACTTTTTACATTTCTTTTTATCGTAAGGCCCTATTATTGTATTACTGTATTTTCTGGATCCCATTCATACACTTTCTATAGGACATTACTCCTGAAAACAAGAAAAAGCAACAATTCTAACCTACAGAATTCAGTTAAGTGGTCCAGGTCTGAATATAACAGATGAGTGGATTTTTAGCTATATTTATTTCTTAATTATTTTAAAATAAGTTATAAATATTAATGATGCTTATAAAGAAATGAAATAGTCAAAATGTTGTTATAAGGTCTATTTATAAGCCTAAAATTATACTTAAATATAGATGTTTTTCCTCTTTCAGTCACAGTTATAATGTATTTTAAATATTCATTTCATAAATATATGAATGCCAAAATTAAAATAACCTAGTTAAAATTACCACCAAATTTTATATATGTATATATATATTTTACATATATAAAATATGTAAAATATATATATACATATATATATTTACAGCTATATAATCTGAGTATGTATTTCTCTTAGAAAGCCTTCAGTCTTAAGATACTCCTTTTAAACTCTTAAGATATTTCCATAGTTAAGTTCCTACAATGTGTCACAAGTATAAATTTCCATGAGCGAAAATGGTCATAACATCTAAGTTTGAAAAACTTACACATGTTACGTTAATCATGTTTTAACACATGTTACGTTAATCATGTTTTACAGTTATAGACAGTTCAATTAACACAGTGATTGACGACATTTTTTTCCCCACATTTTGATGTCAAAGGGCTTTGTAAAAACACTGTTTTGAAATCTATTTTCTCTGTGGCTTAAATGTTGTATCTCAGAATGATTTGCTTTTATTTTCTAGAGATCTATTTTTTTCAAAGACAGTAAGTATATAAAATTCCTTCCCAAAATTAATTATTTTAATTAAATTATTAGTCTTTTAAGCAAGGATATGTAACAAAACCCATTTGGAATCTATAAATATACACTGGCCATATTAATATTCCTAATATAAATGCCATATCCTATTCTTCCTATGTATATTGGGTATTTAAAGCAATTAGGAAGAGCATAAGTTTAATTAAATATAAGATAACCCATCCTTGCTTTATTCTTGAAAGGCAAGTAATTTACTTCTTTTTTAACTAAAAAGTAAATGTTTTATGATTACTCACTTGTTCACCATATTTAATATAAAAAAATTAAAGTATATCCACTTATTTCACTAAGTGATGGGTAAAAACATATCAAAGGGGCACGAATTGTGTTTTCATTAGGAAATGTAAATAAAAATGTTTAACTCACAAAATTTTTTATTATAGATTGCTTTTAAATGTTTATTTTCTCTCTGAATTCAAAATGATTGACTTGAGCACTATATTAAGTAAAAAATAAAGCAGTCCTCCTGCCTGAAAGACTTCTGAATAAAAAGAAAATTATTTTTGGATTTTCTTCTTGATCAGATATGAAATATTCTGAAACGCCACCTCTATAATTTGATAAAAAGCTTGATATCCCCAAATGAAAATAGGACTCAGCACTTTCATTTTTCTGTCTCTAAAGGAACCTAGGTAAACTGATTTTTTTTTAAATGAAAATCTCAGGCATAAAGGTGGCAGTAATGAAGCAAGCTTAAATATGCGCTGACCTTTGAAATGAACTGCAATCCACGTTGTTTGGCCACGGATCTGACTGTGTTACTGTCTCCATCTATTTCTAGCGTGAAAGATGTGGGTGTTGGAGCTGCTCTGCTCTCTGGTGGATGTTGACAGCATGGCTGCAAACATACAGCAGCACCAAAAGAGAGAGCTACGCACCATGGGACAGAAAAATTAACCACACAGACATCAGAGGCAGAGCTAAAGCATTGCTCAATATTTTCTTCAAAACTCGCTATCAAGATAAACTCTAAACATGCCTCCATTTGGTAAAAGCAATATATTTTGTGTCAAGAAGAGTATTGCTGTTAGGAGGAGAATGTGAATTGAAAATATACAAAATTATTCAATGATTTTAAAAATCATTAAAAGTCTCAGCTAGTTTTCTTAGGATGCACATACAGGAAAGAACACAACCTCAAAACACACACCTTTTGAATTGAATACATAGTGGGATTTTAAATGTTCTCCGAGTGACATTTTCCTTTTTATTATTTTTATTTATTTTTATTTTTTGCATAGGATAGCTATTTCATCAATAATTAGTTTGTGTAATACTGAAGAACATTCCTTTTTTAAATGATTCCCAGGAGTCATAGGAAACTCCAAAATATCGCCTAGTGCAATGTCTTTAAGCAGTGGGGCTACCTAAAGTTCTGTGTGTCAGCTCTGTCAGCTCTTACTTGGTCTGCCTCTAAAAATCCACTTAAAAAAAAATAAGACAATGCATGCAAAACATTTTGAAGAAAAATAAAACTACCACAATTTGCAATATCAAAATTAAGTTAAGCAGAATCCATAGTGTTTTACATTCTACTCCATAATCTATAAGCACTTTTAAGTGAAACCAAAATATCTCATAGTAAAATGTGACACATTATCTCCTTGTTCCACTTTGACATAAATGTAGTCATCAACTCAACAGGCACTGACTAAGATCTCCCTCCCATTGTGCTCAGAATGCTAAAAGAAAGCTAGTATTAATGGGCTAATATATAAAGGTCTGTCACTGTTCCCTTTCTACTTAACATAAAATATTTTGGTTGGCTTTTAATAAATACTAATACTACATATCTCTCATGTTGGGATATGATCCTTATAGTCAAGGATTTTACAGTCTTCAAAGAGAATGGTATGTATGCAATAAAATTAAAATAACACAAGTAAAAAGTCAAGCATTTGAGCATGTGGTATAGTTGCACTTGATACGACAGAATCAAATGCTGGTATTGGAATGATCCTGGATAGCCGCTTCCCATCAGTATTTTATTTTCATTTAGAATCTATTAGATTAGAACCAATTCTAATCCCTTAACAGGAAAAAAAAGCCCTGAAAATAATATTTGCTTTGTGGTGGGAATATAAAACTCAAGTATGTTTGGGAGGAATGATTCTTAAAGTTAGTTATACTAAAGGAAAAATAAAAATATCTATATTCCAAATCCCTGATCTAGCAATTTTTAACCTCAATAAAAAAGACTATTTCTATTCAGTAGTAACCAGAGATTTTGATTGAGTTATGCCTCCTAGAGGGAGAAATTATGAGAAACCTGGATATAAAATACTGATTTCTTTATGGTCTGAAAAAAAAAAAATTGTGTGTGGGGGAATTCTAAGGTGCAAGTGAGTTGAAACCTGTTTATAATATTTCCTCACTCATTCAGCAAATTTTGGATTTCCAATGTATATCCCAGAAGTCACATCCTTCTAAATGAGTAAATAATATAGGCGCGATTTTTTAAAAAGTGCCTTGTTGTACCTAAGTGCACTGCAGGACATCTGGCACGTTTCATTCTGAAATGATGTTTATCCACAGAAACACCATCAGTGGAAGATGTATTGAAAAGCTGAAGGTCTATTAAGGGAGTATGGGACAGCTGCATACATTCTGTATAAGGCCATGGAAATGACACAGCAATACCCCATCTGTGGCTTTGGTTCACAGAGCTTTGAATACAAATTCAAGATCAAACTTCACTTGTTAAGGAAAAGAAGAATGCTAATAGAAAGCTGGTTTTAATAGGTCCATATATAAAGGTCTGTTACTGTTAGCTTCTTTCTTAAAATAGGTTGTGGGACTTCTATGCCTTTAATAAATACTAAAACTATATATATTCACCTCTTGATGTTATTTAAAGAACTGCTTGTGAAGAACTACAATTTGCACTTTTATAATTTAGGTCATTTGTGAATAAGCTTAAAACTTGGAGAAGTACTAGGAAAGAGTAGGGCAGATGTTGTTCAAACTTCCTATTTGGCCCTGCCAAATCCTTCATTCTGGATCTACAATACCCAGCCTATTCAAAACTCAATGTCTCTTAATGGAGATTACCAATCAAGCTGATTTAGGTAGTAGTTTAGGAGGTGGGGGTCATTCCTTTTTTTTTTTTTTTTTTTTTTTGGTGGTGGTGCTATTTCTAAAGAAAGTTTAATGCTCACAAAAGCCTCAGATTGACAGCTTCACAAAATGGATATTCACAGAACAGAAGTATCACATGTGAGAGGGATATAGCCTCCCCTTATGTTAACCTGCCAATTCACAATTTCAACCTGCAAGGATCTGCCACCAAATTCAAGAGATTAATTCAGTCCCTGTGCCTGTTCAATCCTTTGCCAATAAGGAGGCCAATTAGTTTCAACTACACTGGTTAGTTTACGTCTGTCTTTATTTTTTTCTAATGGGGGCATTTTCTCTCCATCATCTGGATGATTTTGACCCCCAATTCATTGCAGGTTACTATAAAATGGCTGTCAATCACTTAAAATCACAGCTTAATGTGAACTAAAGCCTGAGGTGAAAAGTTCAGTCATTAGCTATTGAAACCATCCAGCTCCCCATTGGGGTGTTTTGTAATGCCCGTAGGAAAACAATAATGATAATAATATTAATAATAAGTTTGAAAAAATATTACAATTCTCCACTGAAAAATAACATAGTCAACTAATTAGCAAGTCCAGTTAGCCTTAGTTAACTTATAGTCTAAAAAAGTCATCAATCCAAACTCTCCTTAACCCATGTGCATTTCTTGTATATATTCATAAATTAAGGTATTTCAGAAAGCTTTTCTTCAGTCTAGAATTAAAATATTCAAGTTATTGATATATGACTAAAATTTCATTTTATCCTCTATTTCTAGAAGATAATTTTCACTAACACTAATAAAAATGCAATGTTAAAAAAAAGGTAAAGGAACTCCTGAGAGTTTTTAAGTTAACATCATATTGTATGCAAATATGATGTGACTAATTCTAATATCTTGAATTCCAGAGGAGAGCACAGAGATGAAGAAATGCACAAATGACTGAAGATAAATACATTATTATTAGGACCAGTGTGTTTATTTTTCCCCAAAGTAGAATTAGATGAAGTAATATTTTTCATTCTTCACTATCACTTATTTCTGAAAAGGAGCTAACAGAGCAGGTTTATTAGTAGCAAGAGGAACAAAGAGTTTAAGGCATCTAAGGGACTGCATATGATGAAGCCTTGAGGAAAGATCACAGAGGAGAGATGGATGCTAAAGCCCTCCATTGACAGCATCTCCTAGTTGAAAAAAGTGTCTACTATGCCCCAAATACTCTACCAGGCACAAGGCTAATGTGGCTTACACACCTGAAACAAATACTGGATCTCAAAACAGCATGCTAGCAATTCTAGATAAAAATTTAGACTGTGATACTTTGTAAAAATATGTATCTGAATAAGTCATATTTATTTCCAACAGATACAGAAATTTCAAATTTCTTCTAATTTTTTTTTCTCTGATTTACATTCAGTTCAGGACTCCAATTTTCCCTAGTTTACCCCTAGAGGGCAGTAGAAAATACAGAAATATGGAGTTTGGTGGCTAAAAAAGGAGGGTAAACAATTTTTAAAAAAGCAAGCAAATTAATAATATAGTATTTTTAAGGACTGACAGCCACTTTTATGTGTATAAATACTCAAAAAGTATTTGGTTTGTTCATAAGCCAAAACATAGTATTTGACAGTATTTATACTATAGTCTACTACAGATATAGTTATCAATACTTAGGACAACATCCACAAAGTATTGCTTAAGTAGTCACAACTCCAACCAAAACCCACTCCAAAAAATATATGTATTCTTGAGAATACATGAATAACATTTTTTACTTCTTTCAAATTTAATAATGTAAGTGTTCATACAAAGACCTCTAGCTTAAAATGACAATCATTGGCACTGTTAATAATACTATAAATAATAAATCTACCTTATACCTAAAGGAGTTAGAAAAACAAAGAAACAAGGCCCAAAACCAAAGGAAATAACAAAGATTAGAGCAGAAATAAATGATACATAAACAAAAACACAAATAATAAAACAGGTCAATGAAATGAGGAGATATTTTTAAAAAATAATAATAATGAAATTTATAAATATCTAGCAAAACTTAACAAAAAGAAAAGAGAGGGGTGCCTCAGTAGTTTAGATGGTTGAGTGTCTGACTCTTGATTTCAGATCAGATCATGATCCCAGGGTCATGGGAATGAACTCCACATCGGGCTCCATACTGAGCATGGAACCTGCTTAAGATTCTCTCTCTCTCTCTCTCTCTCTCTGTGTCCCTCACCCTGACATTCTTTATCTCTCTAAAATTAAAAAAAAAAGAAAAGAAAGAAAGAAAGAAAGAAAGAAAGAAAGAAAGAAAGAAAGAAAAGAGAAAGAAACCAAATGAATAAAATCACAAATGAGTGTGGAGAAATAACAACCAATACCA
This sequence comes from Crocuta crocuta, assembly GCF_008692635.1. Taxonomy (NCBI): domain Eukaryota; kingdom Metazoa; phylum Chordata; class Mammalia; order Carnivora; family Hyaenidae; genus Crocuta; species Crocuta crocuta. The sequence goes on from NW_027530084.1 coordinate 2,118,179, forward strand.
CAGAAATATAAACAATTGTAAAAGAATATTATGAAAACCTATATGCCAACAAACTAGACAAGTTGGAAGAAATGGATAAATTCTTAGAAACATATAAATTACAAAAGCTGAAACAGGAAAAAATAGAAAACTTTAAAAGACTGATAACCAGCAAAGAAATAGAATCAGTAATCAAAAAACTTCCAACAACCAGAGTCCAGGGCCAGATAACTTCACAGGTAAATTCTACCAAAAATTTAAAGAAGAGTTAATATCTATCTTCTCTAACTATTCCAAAAAAAAAAAAAATAGAAAAGGAAGGAAAACTTCCAAATTCATTCTATGGGGCCAGCATTACCCTGATACCAAAACCAGATAAAGACTCCACTAAAAAAGAGAAATAGAGGCTAATATCCCTGATGAACATGGATGCAAAAATAGCCAATAAAATATTAGCAAACCAAATCCAATAATACATTTAAAAAGTCATTCACCATGATCAAGTGGGATTTATTCCTGGGTTGCAAGTGTGGTTCAAAATTTGCAAATGAATCAATATGATACACCACATTAAAAAAAAAAGGATCAGAACGATATAATCATTTCAATAGATGCAGATAAAGCATTTGACAAAGTGCAGCATCCATTCATGATGAAAACCCTAAACAAAGTAGATTCAGAAGGAACATACTCAGCATCATAAAAAGTCCATATATAAAAACTCCACAGCTAATATCATCCTCAATGGGGAAAAACTGAGAGATTTTCCTCTATAGTCAGGAACAATACAGGGATGTCCACTCTCATCACTATTATTTAACATAGTACTGAAAGTCCTAGACACAGCAATCAATGACAAAATGAAATAAAAAGCATCCAAATTGGCAAGGAAGAAGTCCAAATTTCAGCATTTGGATGACATGATGCTGTGTTTAGAAAACATTAATGACTCTACCAAAAATTTGCTAGAACTGATAAATTCAGTAAGGTTATAGGATACAAAATCAATATACAGAAATATGTTGCATTTCTATACACCAACAGTAAAGCAGTAGAAAGAGAAATTAAGGAATTGATCTTATTTACAGTTACCAAAAACTGTAACATACCTAGGAATAAATCTAACCAAAGAAGTGAAAATCCTATACTCTGAAAACAATAAAACACTGATGAAAGAAGTTGAAGATGAAATAAAGAAATGGAAAGACATTCCAAGTTCATGGACTGGAAGAAGAAATATTGTTAAAATGTCTATACTACCCAAGGCAATCTACATATTTAATATAATATGTAATTTCTATCCAAATATCAACAGCATTTTTCACAGAGCTAGAACAAGCAATACTAAATTTTGTGTGGAACCACAAAAGACCCTGAATAATTCAGCCAAAGCAACCTTGGAAAAAAAAAAACAACAACAACAAAGCTGAAGAATCACAACTCCAGATTTCAAGCAATATTACACAGTTATATAACCAAAACAGTATTGGTACTGGCACAAAAACAGACACTTAGATCAAAAGAACACAATAGAAAACTCAGAAATGAATCCACAACTGTAAGTCAATTGATCTTTGACAAAGCAAGAAAGAATATCCAATGGGAAAAAGTCTCTCCAACAAATGCCACTGAGAAAACTGGACAGCAACATGCAAAAGAATGAAACTGCACAGCTTACACCATACACAAAAATAAAAATTCAAAATGGACTAAAGACCCAAATGTGAGAGACCTGAAACCAGAAAAATCCTAAAGGAGAATACAGGCAGTAATCTCTTTGATATTGGCCATAGCAATCTTCTTTCTAGATGTGTCCCCTGAGGCAAAGGGAATTAGAGCAAAAATAAAATATTGGGACTTCATCAAAATTAAAAGCTCTGCCAGTAAAGGAAACAAACAATAAAACGAAAAGGTAACCTACAGAATGGGTATTTGCAAATAACATATCTGATAAAGGGTTAGTATCCAAAAATTATTTTAAAATATTGTAAAACTCAACACCCCAAAAAATGAGTAATCCAATTAAAAATGGGCAGACGACATGAATAGGCATTTTTCCAAAGATGACATAAGAATGCCAAAAGATATATGAAAAGATGGTCAACATCACTGATCATCAAGGGAATACAAATCAAAACAGCAATGAAATATCACCTCACACCTGTCAGAATGCCCAAAAGCAACAACATAAGAAACAGCAGGTGTTGGTGAGGATGAGGAGAAAGGGGAACCCTCTCGCACTTTTGGTGGGTATGCAAACTGATGTGGCCACTCTGGAAAACAGTTTGGAGTTTCCTCAAAAAGTTAACTATATAACCACCCTATGATCTAGCAATTGCACTACTACTTATTTTTTACCCAAGGAATACGAAAATACTAACTCAAAGGAATGCATACACCCTGATGTTTACAGCAGCATTATCTACAATAGCCAAACTATGGAAACAGCCTAAGTATCCGTTGACTGATGAATGGATAAAGAGGATGTGGTATACATACACAATGAAATATTACTCAGCCATTAAAGAAATGAAATCTTGCCATTGGCAAAGAGATAGATGCATCGAGAGAGTATAATGCTAAGTGAAATATGTCAGTCTGAGAAAGACAAGCACCTTATGATTTCACTCGTATGTGGAATTTAAGAAACAAAACAGATGAGGAAAGGGGGATAAAAAGAGAGAGAGAGGTAAATCAAGAAACAGACCTAACTATAGAGAATAAACTGATGGTTACCAGGGTAAATGTGGGTGGAGAGATGAGTTAAATAGGTGATGGGGATTAAGGAGTGCACTTGTTACCATGAGCACTAGGTGTTGTATGGAAGCGTTGAATCACTATATCATACACCTGAAACTAACATTACACTGTATGTTAATTAACTGGGATTTAAATAAAAACCTAAAAAAAAAGAATATTTAGAAACCACCCCTCCTCCTTAAAAAAAAAATACATATATATATATGTACATATGTATATATAATGTGTCCTATCTCTGTACTTGGACAAATTTAATAAAACTATCAAATTGTTAATAATAATAATAATGATAATAAATCCACATTTCTAGTATGTCATTGGATGGAATTTAGGTGTAAGGTTTTTTTAGTAATTATAACTAATTTTGAACTTTAATAAAAAGTTGCAAAAACAATACAGACATTTCCATATACATTCACTCAATTTCCCCTAATGGTAACAGATTATGTAGTCATAGTACAATTACCAAATCCAGGACATTGCCATTTGTACAAAACTAACTAAACAACACAACTTATTCAAAATTTCACTGGTTTTTCCACTAATGTCATTTTTCTGTCCTAGAATCCTATCTAGAAACCCACATTGCACTTAGCTGTTTTCCCCTTTGTCTCCTCCAATCTGTAATTTTCCACCAGTCCTTTCTTTTATGAAATGACCACAGAAGGGATATCATGTGTATCAAATCTGAGGTTCCTGCTGCTGATACGATTTATAACTAGTTATGCTAAATTGATCATTTGGTTAAGGTGGATGTCTAAGGTTTTTAAAGCCAGAAACTTAATTATTCTTACTTTTAAATCAAAATACATAGCCTTTTAGATTTATTTAAGAATAGAAGCTTTCATACTATCAGCCAAAAGCATAATATCAACACTAGTCACTCCATAATATTTCTTGAGGAATAGTATGCATTAAACACTATGCTAGGTAGACTTATTAAGAGAAAAGGAGATTTTACTCATGTAAATGTTATTGTTTATACTTACTTATCTGTATTTGTATGACCTGAAAGCACTTCTTCAATATAAGGACATATATCCCCTCAGATCATTGCTACATATGCATTATATCACTCCAGTCATCATGCTTTTTGCCTGTTTGCTCTCCTAGGTCAGCTCAGAATTGTCCAGAACTAGATAAAAAAGAAAAGGGAGCTTCAACTCATGTTCTCTAGTGTTCCCTTATATGGCATAATTACAGTAGAATGATCTCAGGTGGGGAGAACAGTTCAATGGTAAATATCATTAGTTCAAGGGATTTCCAAATGAAACCAAAACAGTGGGTTGGCTCTGGAGACCCAAAACAACTATTAGAGATGGAAAAGTGGGTATGAGACAGCAGTTCTAGGTGCTAGAAAATCTCTGAGAAGATGCCTAACAGATCCTTCAGGCTATGTCAGCAATCATTGCCCTCTCTGGTCCTCTAAGGTACCTCTAGTAGAATTACTATTTCCTACGCTCTTTTTTTTAAGTTATTTATTTATTCTGAGAGAGATAGAGAGACAGAAACAGAGAGAGAAAGAAACAGAGAGAGAGAGAGAGGTGCAGAGAGAGAGGGAGAGAGAGAAACTCAAGCAGGCTCTGTGTTGTCAGCATGGACCTTGATACAGGGCTCAATGTCACAACCATGAGACCTGAGCTGAAATCAAGAGTCAGACACCTTTAGGAGGAACTTAATGAAGGACCTTGGGGGAGAAGAAGGGGAAAAATAGTGGGGGAGAGAGAGGGAGGAAAACCATGAGAGACTCTTGAATGCTGAAAACAAACTGAGGCCAATGGGGTGGGGGGAGCAGGAGGAGGCTGATGAGCATGGAGGTGGGCACTTGTGGGGATGAGCACTGGGTGTTATATGGAAACCAATTTGACAATAAACTATTCAAAATTAAAAAAAAAGTAAATAAATAAATAAAATGGAGGAATAAAAAAATAAAATAAAATAAAAAGCTAAAAAAAAAGAGTCAGACACTTAACCAACTGAGCTACCCAGACACCCATCCTATACTCATTATTATTGAGTCCTGATGTAATGTACACTGTGAAGCATGCCCTGACTTCCTACATCAGACTTTCTACATGAGAAAGAAGCAATATCTCCATCCATTATAGTCCTATAATCTTATAATCCTATAGTCCATCACTCTGGCACTTATTTTTTCACAACTTTCTTTCTTCGCTATGCTGTGAGTTCTTTAAGGCTATGAATATGGGACATATTCATATTGGGCTCCCCAATGCCACCAAGTATTGTTCCTGGCACATGTTAACATTCAATAAATGATTGCCATGGCATATTGCTGTCCCTTGGTTACATATGGTTCAATCAATTTGGGATAGTAGAGAAGACTCTTTTTAGCCCTTGTGAATAGGATAATATTGAAAGAAAATCCTGTTGAAACAGTCAAGTCATCGGAGGCTCCTAAAAGTAAAGATGAATAACTTTCCACACAATATTTCTTTTATTTTTTCCCTTCAAGCTTAATTTTAAAGTCCCACAAAAGCATAGCAAGCTTTGTTCCACCAGAGATTCAATAGAAAATCAAGAATAGAAAGGATGAAAGGGAAAAATGATTTACTTTAGCTATTGATTATAGAGGTTAAAGGAAAATATGGCTTCCTTCTCTTATAAAGTACATTATTACACTTCTTTAATCAGGTTAATACATGGAGTTGGCCACTACTTAAATAGCTATACGCACTGTCTCTCTGCCATGCTCTGGATCCTAAAGTTGGGAATACAGAGAGGGAACAAAAAATTCATAGAACCTCTGCTCAGAAGAGAGTTGAGAGCAAGAGCAGAAACCTTAGCAAGGAAAAAGAGAGATATCTCAGAATGACGCTGGAATTGACCTTATAGGTTGATATTCTAGGAGGTTGACTTTAACTCACATTTAACCTATGTTCATAGGTATTATTTCCAAATCAGGTGTCCAGCTGAGAGAGAACTACAGTTGACAGTGAGAAATTAATTAATTGAAAAGGATTTTCATTTTAGGACATTTTGTGAGCTTTATTTTGTTTGGAGATGAAAGAAAGATTATTGAAAGCCAAAATTCATGCATGCAGACATTGATTCAGATCAATTTTTTCAACCATCTTTCTTCCCAGTTAACTCTATCTCTTACCATGCCAACCACGCTCTTTTCCCTTTTCCATTGCATTATCCATCCCTTCCATTCATTCCAATAACCACAGTTCCACCTCTTATTCAACTCAAATCATCCTTTCTCAAATTTAAAAACTAGATGCCATCTAAAATCCTTTATATGCCCTCTCACTGTGCTATCTGCTGAGAATACAAAGAGCGACATAGTCTCTAAATTCCAGAGTGCTTAATCCTCTCAATAGATGCAGAGAAAGCATTTGACAAAATACAGCATTCTTTCTTGATAAAAACCCTCAAGAAAGTAGAAATAGAAGGATCATACCTGAACTCAAGATCATAAAAGCCATATATGAAAGACCCACAGCTATCATCCTCAATGTGTTAAAACAGAGCTTTCTCCCTAAGGTCAGGAACACAACAGGGATGTCCACTCCCACCACTGTTATTCAACACAGTATTAGAAGTCCTAGCCTCAGCAATCAGACAACACAAAGGAATAAAAGGCATCCAAATTGGCAAGGAGGAAGTCAAACTTTCACTCTTCTCAGACAACATAATACTCTATATGGATAACCCAAAAGATTACACACACACACACACACACACACCCTGCTAGAACTGGTCCATGAATTCGGAAAAGTCGCAGGATATAAAAATCAATGTACAAAAATTGGTTGCAATTCAAGAAGTCAAGAAATCGATACCATTTACAATTGCACAAAAAACCATAAAATACCTAGGAATAAACTTAACCAAAGTGGTGAAAAACCCATACACTGAAAACTATAGTAAGCTTTTGAAAGGAACTGAAGACACACACACACACACACACACACACACACACACACAGACACACACACACACACAGACACACACACACACACAGACACACACACACACACACCCACACACACACAAAGGAAAAATATTCCATGTTCATGGACTGGAAGAACAAATATTGTTAAAATATTGATACTATACAAAGCAATCTACATATTCAGTGAAATCCTTATAAAATAACATTAGCATTCTTCGCAGAGCTAGAAAAAACAATCCCAAAAGTTGTATGGAACCACAAAAGACCTCAAATAGCCTAATCAATCCTGAAAAAGAAAACCAAACCTACAAGCATCAAAATCCCACACTTCAAGATATATTACAAAGCTGTAATCATCAAGACAGTATGGTACTGACACAAAGACAGACACTTAGATCAGTGGAACAGAATAGAGAACCCAGAAATGGACCCACAAATGTATGGCCAACTAATCTGACAGGAAAGAATATCCAATGGAATAAAGACAGTCTCTTCAAGAAATGGTGTTGGGAAAACTGGACAGCGACATGCAGAAAAATGAACTTGGACCACCTTCTTACACCATACACTACAATAAACACAAAATGGATGAAAGACCTAAACATAAGACAGGAAGCCATCAAAACCCTAGTGGAGAAAGCAGGCAAAAACCTATTTGACCTTGGCTGCAGCAGTTTCTTACTCAACACATCTCCAGTGGCAAGGGAAACAAAAGCAAAAATAAACTATTGGGACTTCATCAAGATAAAAAGCTTCTGCATAGAAAAGGAAACAATCAGAAACTCTAAGAGGCAACCAATGTAATGGGAAAAGATGTTTGTAAATGACATAGCAGATAAAGAGTTAGTATCCAAAATCTATAAAGAACTTATCAAGCTCAACACTCAAAACAAACAAATGACCAAGTGAAAAAATGGGCAAAAGACATGAATAGACAGTTTTCCAAAGAAGACATCTGGATGGCTAACAGACACATGAAAAAATGCTCAACATCACTCATCATCAGGGAAATACAAATCAAAACCACAATGAGACACCATGTCACACCCGTCGGAATGGCTAACATTAACAACTCAGGTAACAACAGATGTTGGCGAAGATGCAGAGAAAAAGGGTCTCTTTTGCACTGCTGATGGGAATGCAAACTGGTGCAGCCACTCTGGAAAACAGTTTGGAGGTTCCTCAAAAGTTAAAAATAGAACTACCCTATGAACCAACAATTGCACTTGTAGGTATTTATCCAAGGTATGCTGTTTCGAAGCGGCACATGCAGCCTAGTGTTTATAGCAGACAATCAAAAATAGCCAAAGTATGGAAAGAGCCCAAATGTCCATCAACAGATGAATGGATAAAGAAGATATGGTGTATATATACAATGGAGTATTATTTAGCAATCAAAAAGAATGAAATCTTGCCATTTGCAACAATGTGGATGGAACTAGAGAGTATTATGCTAAGCAAAATTAGTCAGAGAAAGACAAATAGCATATGACTTCACTCATATGTGGAATTTAAGATACAAAACAGATGAACATAAGGGAAGGGAAATAAAAATAATATAAAAATAGGGAGGGGGAGAAAACATAAGAGACCCTTACATATGGAGAACAAACTGAAGGTTGCTGGAGGGGTTTGGGGTGGGGTGACAGGCTAATGTAAGGCTAAGCATTAAGGAAGACACTTGTTGGGATGAGCACTAGGTGTTATATATAAGGGATGAATCACTGGAATCTACTCCTGAAATCATTATTGCACTATATGCTAACTAAGATGTAAATTAAAAATTAATAAAAATAAATAAATAAATTCCAGAGTGCTTACAAATTTCACTAGGGAAATGGAACTTCTCTTATATAGTGAGCCAGAACTATAGAATATGGACATTAACACATAGGACTATGAGGACTATGAGAAGCAGGAATAACTAACTTAAAGTAGTAACTCCAAAACCCAAAACCTACTAATGAAGTGATATTAGATTTACACTGAATAGTAAGAGGGAAGAGAAAAACTATTCCAAGAGTCCTATACTACCAGAACACTATAGCTCTTTTTCTAAATGAAAATGAAAGGTGCTGCACCTTTAATCTTCTAGAATGTGCACCTTTAAGGAGAGGGAAAGATAAAGGAATAGGTGAAGGTTACATTAGTCCTCCTTTAAAATATGCAACTTTTTTATATTAGTATTTTTAGACCCAAAACCTTCAGGACAGAGAACTGGGTAATGGGTGTTAACTGTCCTGAAATGCTGGCTCCACAACTGGCACACACTCACACAACCTGCATTATTGTTGGAATAAAGACTGTTCAGATACCTGTAAAGATTTAGGAATTTAGATGGGCTATCACTTACCTATGATTATGACTAAAGCTACCCTTACCCTTAGGGGTTACAATGTTAAAGCTATTTACTATATTTTTTTTTCCTGACTTACTTTTGGATAAAACTACTTAGTATTTTCTCATACACAGTGCAGGATTTTGAGTCTACATGAAGTCTCTTCAGTGAGAATAGTGGCAGCGCCATGTTTTACAGTATTCTGCTTCAATGGGATGGATTTTTGTTCAATCAGCTTTTGCATTTCAGATTCTAAAGACTAAATTATATATCTTATAATAAATTAGCAACTTACCAAAAGTACTACTTAGTACAGATAAAGAGTTGCTAGTCAGGCAAGTTTTTAAATTTTTCATTCATGTTTTAAAGTTTAACACACAGATTGGTAGATAATTCACAAATTCAAGTTCAAAATTCTGCATTAAGTCTTTGCCAAATCAGTCTTCTGAGTCATTTAAACAATGACAAAATGTTCATTTTTTGCATGTTAAAAATTAAACATATAATGAATAACTACATTTATTTGAAGTCTCCAGAACTCTCATCATGTCATGTCCACTAAACATATATGATAATATATTAGTGGTCAGAATATGATATATTTGTGTAATCATCTTCAATTAAAATATATATAAACATCTCAAGGAAGAATCTCATTGAATTTTATGCAAAGCAATATTAACTACACATTTAATGAAGAGCCAAAGACTATCATATAAAACCTGTATTACAGTTGAATAAAATTTGACTTATTTATCCTAGCCTCTCCCAAAAATGTCTTGAAATAAAAAAAAACTAAAGAAAAAAACTAAAACTAAAACTAAAAAAAACATATTGATCATTGTTGAAGTTTATGATAGATTCATGAAGTTCATTATGTTATCTTTTCTTTATTTGTACTATCTGTGAAATTTTCCATTATAAAGAGAAAAAAGCAAATATTTTTCAAATACATATATAGTACTCTACTTCTGGCAAGGTTCAGTCAATGCATTTTTTCTTATTCTTCCCTTTATGTATAGCTGAAAATCATATACATATATATATAAGACAATATGTATATTGTCAAATATAAGACAATGGTAGAGAAAAGAGGCAGAATCCTAGGAACATTGGGAGCTGAGCAACAGTACAGTGCTGGGTTTCCTGAATTTTCTTTTTGCCTCATATACACCAGACTTGGAGGTGAAAAACCTAGAAACTTTGAAAGCACAAACAGGTGCAGATCGAGGAGACCCCCATAAAAGCTGCTCTCTCTAGGAAAAGACAACAAAAGGGGTCATCAAGCAAGGCAAAATCTTTAGATAATATCTTATGGTGGCCAAACACCACAGAGAAAAACTGTGCCTCTAAGAACCAGGAGAATGTCAAACTGAATGAAAGACAGACAACCAATAGATGCTGACACTGAGTTAACAAAAATATTAAATAACGAAGACTTTATTTTTGTTTAATTTTTTAAATAATGAAGATTTTAAAGCACACTTGACAAAAATGCTTCAACACGCAATTACAAACATGCTGAAAACAAATGAAAAAAATTTAAGCAACAAAATTTCAGAATTTTTAATGGAAATTTTAGAACTGCAAAATACAAAAACTGGAATAAAAAACCCAGAAGGATTCAGAAGCTAAGGTACAAAGGAAAGATCCAGTAAAGCAGAAGAAAGAGTGATAGAAATTTCCAAGTCTGGTTGTGGCTACAGTGGCAGAGGTTGGAGTGACACAACCCCAAACCAGGGAATGTCAACAGCCATTGAAGGCTGGAACAGTCAAGGAACACATTCTCCCTAGCATCCCTATAGGAAGAACAAACCTTGATTTTAGACTTTTGGCCTTCAGAACTGTAAGGAAATATAAATTTCTATTGTTTCAAGCCACCAAACTTATGGCAATTTGGTACAGCAGCCACAAGAAACTAATACAGCAGAATATACTTTCTTATCAAGAACACATGAAACATTCTCCAGGACAGAACATATGCGAGGCCACAAAATGATACTTAATAATTTTAAAAGAGTAGAAATGGTATAAAGTATGTTCTCCTACAACCATGGAACAAAATTAGGAATAATTAACAGAAAGAAATTTGGAGGACTCAAAAATACATGGAAATTAAACAACACAATCCTAAATAACCACTGGATGAAAGATATCAAAAGGAAAATCAGAAAATATTTTCATATGAATGAAAATCCAGATAAAACATAACAAAATTTATGGAATGGAGCTAAAGCAGTGCTTAGAGATAAATGTATAGCTGTAAATGCGCATACTAAAAAAAAAAGAAAAGAAAAAGGCAGCCAATTAGCTCAGTTGGTTAAAGCATGGTGCTAATAAAAAAGAAGAAAAATCTCAAATGAATAACCTAACCTTCTACCTAGAGATCCTAGAGGAAAAAAAGACAAAATATACTTAAAATAGGCAGAAAAAAAGGAAACAATAAAGATTAGAGTGGAAATTAACAAAATAAAGAATAGGAAAACAATTTTTAAAAATCTCTGATACCATAGGCTGGTTCTTTAAAAAAAAAAAATAAGAAAACTGAAAAAACTTTAGCTAAATTGACCAAAAACATAGAATACTCAAATTACTAGAATTAGACATGAAAGAGACAACATTAATATTGCCCTACTAAGAGGAATTGTATTCTAACAAATCAGTACAGTGTAGCTTAAATGTTCAACTCCCCAAAAGACACAAATACTGAAATTGTCAAGAAGTAATACATAATCTGAACAGACCTACAACAAATAAAGAGATTGAGTTAGTAATCAAAAACCTAATCTCAAAGAAAATCCCAGACTCAGGTGGCTTTATTTTTAATTCTACCATACATCTGAAGAAAAATTAGTAACAATTCTTCATAAACTGTTCCAAGCACTTCCCAACTGGTTTAATGGTATTGTGATACCACAAGCTGACACAGTCCCTGACTTCACAGTAACAGTCCTTCAAGGGGAGGGGCCATTAATCAAGCAAAACAGTCAAGATGATGTAAATTTACATAGTATTTTTAAGGACTGAAATCAGTTACCATCAGTTACCAGGTGGAAGAAAAAAACTACCAACCAAAATCTCTTATAAATATGGATGCAAAATGCTCAATAAAATACTAACAAACTGAATCTAGCAACAAATAAAAAGAACTACTTATTGTGACTAAGAGGAATTGAAAACATACAAAGTACATTCTGCAACGACAATGGAATCAAACTAGAAATCAATAACTGAAGCATAATTTAAAAAATTTATAAACCTTTAAGAACTGAACAATACATTTCTAAAGTATTTGTGGTTCAAAGAAGAAATTTCAAGGAATAAAATATATATTGACCTGAATGAAAATGGGAATACAATATATGAAAATCTGTAGAACACAGGTAAAGTAGTACTAAGAGGAAAATTTGTAACACCAAATGCATATATCAGAAAAGATGAAAATCTCAAGTCAGTAATCTAAGCTCCCAATTCTAGAACTTAAAAAAAGACAGCAAAATAAACTCAAAACCAGCAGAGGGGACCAAATAATAAGAGCAGAAATCAATAAAATTGAAACAAATCACAATATAGAAAATCAGTGAAACAAAGATGCATTTCTTTGTAAAGATTAATAAAATTGGCAAAGCTCTAAAAGACCAACAAAGAAAAAAGAAAAGATATACATTGTCAACATTAGTAAGGAAAAAAATATCACTACAGACTCTAAAGACATCGAAAGCATAATAATAGTACATACAACTTTATAAAATTGACAACTTAGACAAGATGGACCATTTCTTTGAAAAACACAGTTTATCAAAACTCACCCAAATACAAACAGGTACTATAAATAGCCCTATAACTATTAAGGAAATTGAATTCACAGTTTAAAACACTCACAAAAAAATTTCGAAAACCGAATGGCTTCACTAGAGAATTCTACTAAATCTTTTTAAAAAATTAATACCAGTGCTAAACATTCTCTTCCAGAAAACAAAACAGGTAACATTTCCCAATTCATTCTATGAAGTCAATGTTACCTTGATACCAAACAGAAAAAGACAGTACCAAAAACTCAGACCAATATTCCTCATGAATACAAATGCAAAAATCTTTAACAAAATTTTAGCAAATAAAGCTCAGTAGTAAATAAAGAATTATACACCATTGTCACATGGGGTTTATTCCAGGAACTCAGGATTGGTGCAATATTTAAAATTCAATAACTGCTTATCCACCACATTAAGAAAAATCACATGATTGGAGCACCTGGTTGGTTCATTTGGTTAAGTGTCCAACTCTTAATTTGGGCTCAGGCCATGATCTCACAGTTCATGGGATAGAACCCTGTTTCAGTATCTGTGCTGACAGAACAGAACCTGCTTGGGATTCTCTCTCTCCCTTTCTCTCTGCCCCTCTCCTGTTCATGTTCTCTTTCTCTATATTTATCTCAACAAGTAAACTTTAAAAAAGAAAAGAAAAATCACAAGACTGTATCAATCAATGCAGGAAAACCATTTGACACTATTCAATTCA
>NW_027530084.1:2131700-2244559 GCF_008692635.1 Crocuta crocuta
AAAAAAAAAAAAAAAAAAAAACCTCCTCTCAGAAAAATAGGAACAGAGGAGAATTTTCTCAACTTGATAAAGACCATCTATGTAAAAAAGAAAACAAAACAAACAATAGCTCACATTATACTTAATAATAAAGTCTATATGCTTTCCCTCTGGTATCAGGAGTGAGGCAAGGATATCTACTTTCATAACTCTTATTCAACACATGTTACAAACTATATCCAATACAATAAGGCAAGAAAAGGAAATGAAGGTATCCAGAACAATAAGGAAGATAGAAAACTGTTCTTAATTATCAAAAACATGATTGTCTACATAAAAGATCTCAAGGAATCTACTGAAAGAAAACCTGCTAAAATGAATAAGTGAGCTCAGCAAGGTCATAGGATATAAGCTAAACATATAAAAACCAATTTTATTTCTATGCACTAATAATGAACACATGGACAAGATTTTTTTAAATACTACCATTTATATCCCGACCAAAGAGATGCAAATACTTAGGTGTACATTTAAAACATATATAGGACTAGAGGTGGGGGCAAGATCGCGGAGAAGTAGGGAGCTCCGTACCTGTACTCACGCCCAGGCATCACACGGAAAAGATCTGAAGCCATAGGAAACCATACCACACCCAAGAGATTGGGAGAGAAAGGACGCAGATTCCACTGAGAAAGCATTCTAACGGCTACCACAAGAAACAAGCCATAGTACACAAGGTGGAGAGTCCCAAATATCACNAAAGAGAGAGAGGGAGATACAGAATCCAAAGCAGGCACCAGGCTCTGAGCTGTCAGCACTGAGCCTGATGCAGGGCTCCAATCCCCGTACCACAAGATCATGACCTGAGCCAAAGTCAGACACTTAACTGACTGAGCCACCCAGGCGCACCCTGTATCACCTTCTAAAGGTACTATCCTATTATTTATCAGTCTAAATAATTCTCACCTCATATACATTGACATTTTCTCATTTTTTAAATGACTAAATTCTTTCAAAGATCTATATAGGTTTTTATAAATATTCCCGTACAACATCATTTCAACCACTACATTTAGCTTAAACAAGTTCTTTTTTAGGAAAATATGGAGGAAAGTTTTATTCTGATCTTTAACTGAAGTATCCAAACTATTTAGCAGTTTCGAAGTTGGAACAGACATTTTTACTGAAGATATTAATATTATTTTTAAGTCAAAATTTTCTTTAGTTACATTTCTTTTAAAATTACTATGTTCTACCTAAAAGTACATTTCTATTCACAGTATAATTTCTACTTTTTTTTCTTTCTCTTCCTTTGGCATCCTTGAAAATAGACTGCATTTTATAAAATAGTACCATTATATTTACCTTATATAATTTGTTCTCAAATGCCTTTGCTATACCCAATTGAAAAACACGACTTAGTCAGAAATAGTGGCTTGCTAGCCAGTGGTTCCAGATCATAGGGGAATGCACACTTAAAAAATTCCTCTAATGTTAAAACAAACAAACAACCCCAGTGAAAGGAAACAGTAACTCTTCTGATAAGCCTAAAAAAGACCATTTAAATTTTTTTTGGTTTGTTGTTTATTTTTTGGTTGTATTTATAAGAGTTCATTTGTTTATATATTTTTTTAATTTCTTATTTTTGTGTCTTTTTGTACTTATCAATGTATGTATTTCAGGCTTAAATTTCCCAAAGGCACCAACGCAAACAAAAAAAATGTAGCTAAAACACATACAACACAGCAGCAGAAGCCATCAGCATATATTACAATACCAAGTAATATTTGTAAAGATGCTCCCAAACCCAATAGGTTGGATTTTCCTGCCAAGAATAATTAAGGCCTACACTAAAGTCCACAAGTTTTCTTGTCACCAGGTAATGAACCTCAGAATTAATTTCCACAGTAGTGTAGCTATTCTGAGTTGTCCATATAGAAAAAAAGACCTAAACCACTTAAGAATTATAGATCATAGTTGACACCTTGAAATATATACTGGAAACAAATATTGAATGCACCAATATGAATACCTACTAAGTAGAGTATTTATATTTCAAAGTCAATGGCCCCACAATTGCCTCACCTAAAGTAATGTCAAGTTCCCTGACTTCTCATTTTAATGGATCAGGATGGTGGGGTAGAAGTAGGGGGTTGTTTGTGTGTTTTGGTGATGAAAGTAACAGCTTATAAGATAGAGAGATCAAGCACAGAAAGATTTTGACAACTGGAAATATAGTTTAGATTGTATTTGTTGATCAGGTGTTGTGAATACCTCCTATCATTGAAAGGAGATTTCTCTGGGAAATCATGGGTTAGCCACGTACTAAGTGGTGTGATTATACCAGTATTACCACCCTGCATATGCACTGCACTTTACAATCCACAGAGTGCTTTCAAACTCATGAACTCTGTATCCTTATGTTCATGGCATCAGCTCTGTGATTTAATTAATAGGTATCATAATTATCTTCATTATGCATTTGAGGAAACTGAGGCTTAGAGACACCAAGAAACTAACATACTGAAGAAGATAATTTTGCTTAACGTTCCATACCAAATTGTGCAGTACCATTGACTAGACTTGTCCTGTTAAACACTGACACTCTGTGTGACTTGGCTGGCTGTCCTGCAGCTTGAGACTACAGTACTTTAAAAGGCAGAATGCCACCTCTACACAGAACAGTGTGGTAAGCAAGGAGCTATCTCCACTACTTATTGATTAGATTATCTTGAATTCCAGTTCCTATAGTTCGTAATAGCCACATTACAAATAGCTTAGAAAATTAAACTAAATGCAGTTTTAAAAAATTGCATTGCAAATCATGAAATGCTGCATAAAGCTTAATTCATTCAGTCCGCAAATACTAAACGTCTTCTGTGTGGCAGTTACCTTGGATATAATGATTAGCAAAACAAGTATGGTTTCCCACCTCCTGACATTGGTTGATGGTTACTAGTCTGGACGATGATTAATAGTGATCTTAGGCTGATTAGCACATTTAAACAGAAATCTGTAATAAAGTAGCTTTATCATAAAACCAAGTCCAAAAGCAAAATGAGTAACAAAAAGAGCATAGAATACTTGAGAAGGTATTTTCATTTATTTACCCCACTGGCTTGATGCTTATAGTACAGTGTCTTGTTTTAGATACATAACAAAGAAATCATGTGAACAATTTGGAAATGATTCATAGGCTAGCTACAAGTATGGTTAATTGGTTGGAAAATAACCTCTGTAGAAAAAATTTTAAAGGACCATGCTTTTTAACCTAGAAACAAAAAAAAAATTAAAAGAAGCTTAATAAGAGTTGTCAGATGAATTCAGTTATGTAAATTTTCCTTCTTTCTGCTTCCACTGAAGACAAAGAAACTCAAGTTGAAGCATAAAGGTTTGGTTAGATTGGAGGGGAGTGAGGGGGAAGTCTATTGAAAGAGTTCTTAAATAAATGATTACCCTAAAAATTAAATTGAAAAATGTTCTTCCTCTTTTTTTTTTCAGTAATAGGTAACATTTTCTCATGTCAGAAATTGTGTGGATATGGGGGAATAAACTCAGTGATTTCTCAAGACCCTGCAAGTCTTACCACTATTAGCTGGTGCTTATTTCTCTACAATTAAATAAAAGGATCCATTATCTTTCATTCAAATTTATTCTGAAAGACTGGGACAGGAAAGGAGGAGCTGGCTTTAAAAATTATCTTCATTTTTATTAAAGAACACTGCATGGAAATTAGACAGTTGTTCTACACGTCCTCAGAGGCCAACGCCACAAAGAACTAGCTTAAGTGAGAACATGGAAGATTTGGGTTAGAGGACTCCTAAATAACAGGCAGGGAAAAGTAGAGCAGGTCAGTGATCACATTGTTAATATTAGCAGGGTTGGACGACTAAGAACAGAAGCACCAAGTGGAAGCAGATTATACCCTGACGGGGGACATTTGCTATTCCAAAAATATTACATAACGTTTTTTGTTGTTTTTTTTTTCTAAAGATTTTATTTGGAGGTGCACCTGGGTGGCTCAGTTGGTTAAGCGACCGACTTCAGCTCAGGTCATGATCTTGCAGTTTCTGGGTTCAAGCCCTGCGTCGGGTTCTGTGCTGACAACCAGCTCAGAGCCTGGAGCCTGTCATTGGATTCTGTGTCTCCCTCTCTCTCTGACCCTCCCCTGCTCATGCTGTCTCTATCTCTTTCTCAAAAATAAATAAATCATTTTTAAAAAAAGATTTTATTTGGCAGTGATCTCTATACCTAAGTGGGGCTCATACTCGTAATCCTCAAATCAAGAGCCACACATTCTACAGACTGTCAGAGGCCCCACACTCCAGCCAGGGGCCCCAATATTACATAACTTTTTAAAATAACATTTTAATCTGCTTTTCAGTACATTTTCCACAATATTAACTCAATATCTTGATTTCATCTCTTTTTTTTTAATTTTAATTTGTCTGGAAAACAATGATCTGGGTAAATTCTTCCCCACCCACAGCCACTGAGACCACTGAAGAAGTTTGGCATTGGTTGCTGCAGCATAAAATACAACATTTTAAATATTTAAACAAAATTATTATGTATCCCATAATATCCGCTTTAGCAGTTTGAAGACCATTATTATGTAGGAATTCCATTTGTGTTCTGTTTATTTATTCACCACCTTTTTTTTTTTTTTTAAGGATTTGGGACACCCAAGTGACTTAGCATCCAACTTCAGCCCAGGTCATGATCTCAAGGATCCTGGGTTTGAGCTCTGTGCTGACAGCTCAGAGCCTGGAGACTGCTTTGATTCTCTGTCTCCCTCCCTCTCGCTCTCTGCCCCTCCGCCACTCCCCCACTCATGCTGTCTCTCTCTCTCTCTCTCTGTCTCCCTCTTAACAATAAAATGAACATTATTTTTTTAAAACAAGAACTTTAAAAATAAATAAATAAATGGATTTGAGATCATTTTCAACAGAAGACATCAAAAAGTTAAGAAAACAGACACATAAAATCAAGAAAAGAGAACTCAAGTGTGCTAATTGTAAGGGTTTGCTTTAGAAGCACTTGTAACTAAGCTTTAAATTTGGTTCCTGCTGCCCACAGTAAAAAGAGAAATACAAGACTCATAATGATCCCAGTAAAGAATTATTCTGATTTCTAAGGGAGAAAAGTTTCTTATAATCCTGATACTGATTTCAACTCCTCTGAAAATAATAGGAATATGTGCTCCTGAAAATAATTTGGAAAGTATAAAAAATATAGAAAAGTGAAGGGGGGGAAATCCTACCCTCAGAAGCAGCCATTTTTTTCTTAATCACTTCAGGATGTTCCCTTCCAATCTCTTTTCTGTGCATTTCACATGATTCAAACCAAAGTATTTACTTTTGACATCTTTGTTTCATTTAACATGATATTAAGACATGAACTTTTTTAATGACTGGATAATGCTTTGCTATGTGAATATAGTATATTAACCACACCTGTAATATAGGCTATTTATATTATTTCTCAGTTTCAACCATTATAAAAATGCTTTATTGGGGCACCTTGCTGGCTTGGTCTGTGGAGCATGTAACTCTTGGTCTCAGGGTTGTGAGTTCCAGCCTTGGGTGTAGAAATTACTTTAAAAAAATAAAGTCTTTTTAAAAATGTTTTATTGAACATCTTTATGCATAAAACTTATCTTCATCTCTGAAAATTTCCTTTAGGAGATATTCCCCAAATTGAAATTACTTGGTCAATGGATATAATCATTTAAGTTTCTTCGTATCTTTTTCTATTAAAGACAATGGTCCCAATGGAGTGTGATGCAGCTGTACAAAAACAGTGAGGGAGACTACCCTGAACTGATATAGAATGATTTCCAGAAATTACTGGTAGATTTTTAAAAAACAAAGTACAAAAAAAACCACACATGTGTATTTTTCCTTATTTTTCTTTCTCTGTTATCCAGGAAAAGAAATCCATCTTGAAGGGGCTTCCACTGGTCAAATTTGGAACAATATGTACAGTAATGAAGAGTAAGCCATTTTTTAAAATAGGAATTCATGAATCCATACAGACCAATGATGGATAAAGGAAAGAGTGCTTTTGTTGACAGTAGAGGGCTGAGGGCCAACTGAAGAAGTACTAAAAGTGAAAATGAGCATTTTATAACCATCATACCGAAGTATGGAAAGATCATAATCATCAACAGTTGTTAAATCTCAGGGGAATGTTTATGAAGAATAGAATATTTGTGTGGTCTTAAAGTATAAGACACAGAAAAAATAATTATTATGCTATGAAGAAATCAGACCACCCTCAATCAGGTAAACAAATTAACATTACCAATAAGTGTCATCTGAACATCATGTACCTTCAGATATGGTAATCTGAGAAATAGATATGTAATTTCAATCAAGAATGTATTGATTAGAATAATGAGAATCATTAGAAAAGCACAAAGTGTGAAATGTTCTCTTAAAGAAGAAAAGGACAGTCCATAGTCCTCAAAGATGTCACGGTCAAAAAGACAAAGTAGGGCTGTGGAAATGTTCCAGATTACAGAAGGCTGAGACATGAAAAGTAAATGCAATACCTAATCTGAGACTGGATTCTGTATTGAAGGGAAAGAAATTGCTATAAAAGATTATGGAGTCAACTGAGAAAATTATAGAATGATAGGTAGATCAGATAAAAAAAATACGACATCAATATTAAATTCACTAACACCAATAATTGTACCATGAATATATAAGAGAATATTCCTATTCTTAGAAAATACACTCTAATGTGTTCAGGTCTAAAGGGTCATGATGTATGTATCTTACATACAAGATAGTTCCACAAGATAGGTATATAACAAATGGAGTAGTATATTAACAATAGATGGACCTGTGTAAAAGTTAGCAAGTGTTCTTGGTACTAATCACATTCTTGCAATCTTTCTATAAACATGGAACTGTTCACAGAAAGTTAAAAAAAGAATGAAAAAAATGTATTGTTCCAACTTATTCTCTCACCAACAATTGTTGAAAGTATCTCCCTCATTTCTTCCTTACCAACATAGTACTGTTTTTTTGTAATCTGCTATTTTAATAGGAAGAAATGGTATTTCATGTACATTCATTTACTACTAATGAGGTTAAAAATACATCTATGTCTTTATTAGAAATTTATTTATTTTTACCCGTAAATGATTTTTTTTTCATTTCCGGCACAATTTTTTTTTAAATAAATGACTGTAGCTTCAATAGCTTCAATGACTCATGAAAGTTGTCATGAACAAAATTATCAATGACATTTTCATAGAATAATCAGAATTGGGTTTTACAGGGCTGATCACTTCAGTAATATCAATAAAGTTGAAGGTATAATTTAATGTAGGCAAGAGGTCACTCTACAAGAGGTCAAGGTACATATAATTCCCTTCCAGAGAGGCCAGTTGTCTTTTTTCTTTTTTTTTTTTTTCTTTTTAATTACCCATGTACTCCAGGTAGATCGCCACTAGGTGGAAGTAGTGCACAATGCTGTAGTCTAAGTGGCTGAAATACCACAATTTGCTTACATCTAAGAGGCAGTCACTCATTCATTCAATGAACCTATGAATCATTTTCCCAGGTACTGTGCTAGACTGCTGATTTTTTGCATCTGCTGTCTTATAGATTTAAAATATGGATAAATTTCTTTTTTTGAAAACTATTTCAAAATGTAATTATCTGAACAAATATCAAATATATTTAAGTTTTTTCAAACAAGTTTGAATCTTATGATACTTAATTGATATCTTGCCTCACTATATATTAGCTATCCAATTAGCATCTCAGTCTGCTCCTAAAGACTCCCAAATGGGATGCACTATATTTCACTCTCAACTCTTTAACCTAAGATCAAGATCAGAACAATTTCCACCTTCCTTGCTGGGTTAGTCACCTGTCTGCATTCACTCAGTTTAAGAAAGAGGCCTCAAAAATAAATAAATAAATAAATAAATAAATAAATATGAGGTCGTCCACACCTCACAGACCTCAAATCTACTTTCAAGTAACACAACACCAATTATGGCCAAGGAAGTGGCCCTTTTTCCTTTCTGGGAGAGCTGTTCTTTGTCCCAATCCAAAGGAGTCATTGATCTACTTTTTATACATACAGAGTTTATTTTTCTCATGACACTGGCTCCTTCCATTGGAACGTTTTCATTTAAAAATAAAATACAATTATTTACTAAGGAACAGACCATAGCTCAACCACTTAGCAACAGGCTTCACATTTTAACAGGACAAAGAAATTTAACAGTTTTAAACCATTTGCATGAACAACAGGAAATCAGGGGGTGCCAAAAAAATTATTGCATCATACTTTGTGTTGAACTTTAATATATTAAGTAGATTAACAAAGTGTGATATTAGGCAAATATAGATCCCTCTTTTAAAAAAAAAATGTTTATTATTTATTTTTGTGAATGAGAGAGAGAGACACAGTACAGGTAGGAGAGGGGCAGAGAGAAAGGAAGACACAGAATCAGAAGCAGGCTCCAGGCTCTGATCTGTCAGCACAGAGACAGATATAGGGCTCAAACTCACAAACCATGAGATCATGACTGGAGCTGAAGTAGGATGCTTACCCGACTGAGCCACCCAGGTGCCCCTAGATCCCTCTTTTTAATAGTTTTTATTTTGAATAAGGCAAGTAGCAACCAATCTCATTTTCTTTACTGAGAGGTTTCCTTTTGAAATTTATCCCTTATGTCTTTGAATTCTCTATGTACATAATTTAAAATTAATATTTATACATTGAATGTATATACTATAATATATTATAATGAGCATTCAGATTTACTATTTATATTTTGACAACAAATTTCTATATTAAAATGTTATTTGCCTGTATTTGTGTAGGAGGTGATAATTTGTGTTTGATTTTCAGGAAATTTGACTGTTAACCCATTTCTGTTCCTCTTTGTTATTTTCCCTCCCCATTTCTTGCTCCCACATTCATATCTCTCTTGCCACCTAAGTCTCTATCTTCTTCAGTCACCTTCCTCAACTCTCTGCCCTGCTGGAAACTAAGATCTCATTATCTCTGTCCCAGACATGGTGGCCTCCTAAAACTTCTGCTGGGATCAGACAATAAAAATAAAGCATGGGTAACTCAGTCAGTTAAGAGTTTGATTTCATCTCAGTTCATGATCTCACAGTACATGAGTTTAAGCCCACGTTAGGATCTCTGCTGTCAACACAGAGCCAGCTTTGGATCCTCTGCCCCTCTCTCTCTAAACCTCCTCTGCTCATGCTCTCTTTCTCAGAAATGAATAAGCATTTAAAAATAAATAAATAAAAAATAAAGCATGAGGCCAGCTTACTAAGAGAGAGTTCAATAGTAATCTTCAAAGAAGGGGAAATAATTATTACTATTGCTGCAAATGACTGATCAATTAATCCACTGATCTACAGGAATTTCTATGATTTTTTGACTTTAAAGTTTTACAGCAGTGAATAAAGTCAAGAATTACACATTCTTGCCTTCATCTTCACTTCTCTACCATCTCTTCTTCACATTTCAGAATTGGAGTTTTCTTTATAAATTAGGTCTATCTCTTGCTTCAAACCCTTCAGTGATTCCCCATTGACCTTGAATTAAGTTCAAATTCCATAAAATAGTTACAAAACGTTTCAAAATCTTTTAGCATTCCATCTTCATCTCTTTTCCATCACCTCCATCTCACACTAGCCAGGCAACATCCTAAATTTCCCTCAAGTACCAGGTTTTTCCAGCCTCTAAGCTTTTGCACAGCTATATCTTGCACCATTACTATGTTTCCTAACTTTTACATCTTTCAAAGTTCAACTTGGATATTCTTTCAGGAAGACATTCCTGATCTTGCTGATAGTATTATTATTTTGCCTTCTTCTGTACCTCACATATTATATTATTTCATTTACCAGACTGCAATATAATTAACTTGTATTCGTGTCTCCCATACCCATTACAGTTCTTGAAAAACAGGAACTAAAAGTTATATTTTGTAGCAGTGTAGGATAGTGCCTGACCCAGACCAGGGACTTAACATTTTAATTGAACTAAAAATGCTATTCCATAATCAGTTTAATAAAGAATATTTTCTATGAGTAATTACATTAACAGATTCCTCTATTTCTGGTCAGCTTGGTTCTCTTTACAAAAAGAAACAATCCTATTCTTGGCTTCCATTTACATTACCATTAAACACTCAACCAAGGTGGGACCAACGATAGAAATGGTTATGCTTGATATCTCCCTCTCCAGACTCCCAATTATAATTTATAATTGTTCTTTGATATAATGGAAGTAATAATTAATAATGCTCATTATTATTAATATCCAGCATTTATTATTTGCCTGACATTAGAGTTCATGCTTTTATATGATTATTTATTTCAATCTTCAAAACAACTCTTCTCCATTTCTTATTTAAATAGATCTGTGTAGATGTGGCCTCCAGGTCACTTTGAAAATAAATACATTAATTGGTTATTTATTTCATGGCAGTATACATAAATTGTCTTCAGAAAGCATTTGTCCAGTATCCCTAAGGAGAATAAATCAGGATGCAGACATAAAAATGTATTTAAAGCTTTTTCCTAAAAATATTTGCTTCAGGGGAATTTAATGTCTTTGCCCAGTGAGTCTTCCAGACTAGCTTTAATACATGAGTGAATTAAAAACATGAACAAACGGCAATGCTGCAAGCATGGCGAGTTTATTGACTTTTGTCGTATAGGAATATGTACTGGATAGGACAGTTAATGGCAGAAATGCCCGGTGTGGTAGACTCTGTCTTGTTTGACATACTGATGTAAAAATGAGTATTATTGATTAATTTTTTTAAAGACAATTTTCCAGAGACTAGATTAGAATCTGAAAATGCTATTAACCTCACAGCAATGGAAAAGACTCTAACTCTGTTTGATGGAGGGAGTTGAAGAGAAGTTCAGGTTAGGGGCCAATCCTCTCAAAAAAATCAGTTCACTGTAGTAGTTGCTGTAGCAAGCAAATATGGTTTTGAACATCTTCCAACTGGATTTTACGTTTCTAGAAGCTCTGAAGCACAAGTGGGAGAATATGTGTATGAGTGTCAAATTCTCAAAGCAAACTTGTTTTTTCCTACAGGGTTAAGAGAACAAAACTGGGTAGAAGATAATGTTTGCTGGTTTATGCATTCATTATTTATCAAATAAGAATACTCCTTCACAAATGAAGAATCCGTCTGAACTTCACTAACTCAAACATGTAAGGTAAGAATTATTTGCATAGAACTATTTGATTTTCTGCCTTTTTGTCTATTTTATTCAGGTAAATCTTTGTTTGGGGAATACTGGAATAAAGAGTTTTCAATGATTCTGACAGATTGAGGACTAGAATTAAAAGTGATAAAAGTGTAAGAATAGAATTGCCAGTGATATGAATTGTTTTTTTTAAAAGGAAATTCGCTAGTAAAAATAGGATAAAGCTAGCTATGAATATATGTATTTTATATGAGAAGTGGTAGGGAAGAGTTCAGAAGATTTGAGTTTTATAAATTTAATTATCTACCCAAATTATCTAGCCAAAAGTTAATCTTTTGTATTTATTATATAACTCTTTTACTAAAAGTATACTCTCCTTTTATTCAAAATAATATAGTTCCTGACAAAGAAAAGAAAACACACCTTAATCCTAAGTTCTAGAGCCTACTTAAAAGCATCAATGGTAGTGGCAACTTGAGTTAACATATAAATGTTACCGGTTAAAAATATTAGATTCTATGAATATATTTTTTGCAAAACAAACTATTAGTAAATATACAAGGTTTTACAACTTAAGAGAACCACAAAGTAAAAGAGAACAAGATATAAACCAATAATTCACTCAAAGAATGATAATTTACACATAGGTATGATGATAAAAATAATAATTTTCACTAGTGAGCAAAACACAAAGCAAAGCATCAATGTGGTATCACCTAAAGAAAGTAAAAAAAAGTCAAAATACTGATATAGAAGAGAAGCAATGATAAAAATGATAGTTATACAACACAACCCTTTCAGAGAGAAATGTAGAAAGGGTCACAAAAATTTTTATATACTTTTGATACATTAGTACCATTCTTTGGTTTATTTATTTATTTTGAGACAAAGACAGTGAGAGTAGGGAAGGGACAGAGGGAGAGAGAAAGAATCCCAAGCAGGCTCTGTGCTGCCAGCACAGGGCTCGAACCCATGAAACCATGATATTGTGACCTGAGCCAAAACCAAGAGTCAGATACTTAACCAACTGAGCTACCCAGGTGCCCCATATTCATAATTAACTTTAAAAAAGTAACCCAAAAGGGAAATAGATTTAGGAATGTATCAAAATTGAAGAGAAATGGAAGATATTCTCAATGTCCATAATATGTAAATGATTAAGTAAAGTATGCTATATCAACATAATAGGACATTGGATAAGTAAAATTTATAAGTAAGAAGCCTGTGGCAACATGGAGAAACATTTACAGGTTAAAAAAATAAGTGCAAATATATATCTATAGTATGATTCAAATTATATAAAAATCACTTATACATAAGAGACCCAAAAGGAAAGTGAAAACTTAAATGCTAATTTTTTAGATGTGAGAGAAGAGCTCCATATTTTTAATACCTATCACACGTAGATAAAGCATGTTAAAGATAAAGGAGAATTTATATAAAACATTTTATGTCTGATGTTAAAACACTGACACTCACTAAAGCAATACTAAGACAATAACTGAACCGGTTTCAAGCCTTCCCTTAACTCAAAGTTCTTCAGGCGAGTCCAGTCCTGTAACCTATCTTGGCTTCAAGCAACTATCTCATCTGTAAAACAATAGAATTGGTATATATCAGTGAGGTCTTATACTTTTTTAAGCCCGCAATTCTTTGTTCAAATTAAATCTTAATTAAAATAGGTGAAAGTAGGGTTCCTGTGTCTTAAATGTGGTTAAAAAAAAAAAAAAAGGCAGTGCTCTGTAGGCTGGCTCTCTCCCTTCTCCCCTCCCTAAACTCTATCTCTTAAAACAACCTCTAAAAAGGCTCTGAGGAACCCCAGTGAAAAATAATGATTTAAAGATTTTGATGATCACTTTATATCTAAAACACTGTTATTTTAATAACAACAATAATAATAATAATAATAATGTGGTTATCTTCTATTGTGTGTATCATATCCTTAACTAGATTGTAAAGACTTTTATGTTAGAAACTGTCTCTTATAAACCGACTTAGCCCTATCTAAATTTGCTTTGCTATATCCACTCAGAGAAAGAATCATTGAATAAACAAAAAGAGGAATGGTACAATTAAAATATTCATACTTTTTATTTGCAACAAAACACTGTCCAGCAACAAGCTATTGTTTTCTAGTTAATCAAAATTACATAAAAAGTACACATGGATTAGCAATTTTCAAAGAATTGTAATACACTTAGATTAAAATAATTTAGGCATATTGAGTGTTATTTTCTGACATAACATTAAAGAGAAAAGACATCTTCCAGGCACAATCTTCTTGCTTCCTAGAATTCTCAATATATTTTTAGTCCATGACTTGGTTGAAAGCAAAACAGGATTGTCTCTGATATTCAGGGTTATTATTTAATAATCTATACAGTCACTCATGTTCACTCCTGTGAAATCTGATGTGACTGGCCTTAGGGTTTTACCAAGGGGGACCTTATGCCATAGGACTGTTCTCTCCCACCATGTTTGAAATCTTCACCATTAGAATCATTTCCCTTCGAAGATGATTTAAAAGACCATTGAGAGAATGCCTACATTTTAGCAAGCAGATCTTCCATTAATCCTCAGTCATATGTTGATTTATTGGATTCACTAGCGATCCTCCAAGAATGTATAAAGAATCAAAGGTCAAAGGATTGTAAAAGAGAACTTTGGATTAGAGGAAACAGCGTGCCAAGCTGGTAGGAACCAGAGAAAGAATTACTAGAATTTGGAGGGTCTGGAACAAATTTATGAAAAGGAACAGATGAAAGGGAAACTCCTGCTTATCAAAATGGGAAATGGAAGTCAATAAAAGCAGGACCACTTAACAAGATACATAACTGCCTTTCCAGCCTGTATGACCTCCTTTGAGGATCATTTATTTCAGGAACATTAGCTTACTCTCATCATTATAACCCCAACACTTTAAGTTGAATACTCTATCTCTTATTTAATTCCTTTCTAAATTTTACTGACAACAAAGATAAAGAGAAAATAATCAGAGGCTTGGAAGTCAGACAAATCAAGGATAGAAATTCCAGCTCTATCTCTTACTGGCTATGTAACCTTGGGCAAATCACTCAAAAGAACAGTTTAGTGTATGGGTTGAGACCATGGATTCATGACTCTATCTCTGGGTTTAAAATCCAGGGCTCCTACTTATCACATGTGTCATATTGCTAAATTACTTGATCTTCCTAATTCTCCATTTCTTTATGTTTAAAATAATGGCTGGGGGCGCCTGGGTGGCTCAGTCAGTAAGTGTCCGACTTCGGCTCAGGTCATGATCTCACGGTTTGTGAGTTCAAGCCTGCATCGGGCTCTGTGCTGACAGCTCAGAACCCGGAGCCTGTTTCAGAATCTGTGTCTCCCTCTCTTTCTGACCCTCCCCTGCTCATGCTGTCTCTCTCTCTCTCAGAAAGAAATAAAAACATTTAAAAACTAAAATAAAATAAAATAAGGGCTGATGATGACAATAATGATGGTAAAGATAGAAACCACATAAATATATTCAAATATATTTATGTCTTTATCACAGTGTCTTACATACAGAAAGCACTAATAAATAACAACCATAATTATTATTAAGTTGCCTAATTTCTCTGGACTTCAGCATGTCATCTATAGGAGAAATAATATATTTACTGTACTACCTATTTTCAACGGTACAATAAATAAAAATAACAAAGCACTTACGACAATATCTCCACACTGTAGCTAGCCAGTACCCAATAAGTGTCCTTTTCATTTAAAGCCTAACTCTTGTTTCTTTAAATTTTGTTTATAGTTTATTTATTTTTGAGACAGAGAGAGACAGAGTATGAGCAAGGGAAGGGCAGAGAGAGAGGGAGACACAGAATCTGAAACAGGCTCCAGGCTCTGAGCTGTCAGCACAGAACCTGATGCAGGGCTCGAACCCATGAGCTTCGAGATCCTGACCTGAGCTGAAGTCGGATGCTTAACCGACTGAGCCACCCAGACGCCCCAAGCCTAACTCTTTTCAAAAGCCTTCCCAATGGGTACTTCTTTGGCCTACAGTGTATTTTCTATATACTCATTTGACATTGAACATTTAACAGCCTACAATAATTTGTGATTTCATGTACCACCTTTGAAACAATGATTATAATCTCTTTGTGCAACCTAGACATCTTAGTTTTCTCATCTCTCCCTGTAAGTACTTTGAAGATCAATATTTCTCCCTTTCTTGCTTATTCATCATCTTGCATATATTTGGAGATGATTTTAATTTTATCCTACAATCTTCAATATAAGTATATAGTTTGGTAACTGTTATTCCAGCCTAATGAAAAATAAAACCATATTTTTAAACAGACAATGTCGGGGGGTTAAAAATGAGCTTTTTGGGGCACCTGTATGGTTCAGTCAGTTATGTATACAACTCTTGATTTTGGTTCAGGTCATAATATCACAGTTGTGAGATCGAGCCCCGTGTCAGGCTCCTATGGTCATGGAGTCTGCTTAAGATCCTCTCTCCCTCTGCCTCTCTCTCTCTCTCTTTCTTTCTCTTTCTCTCTCAAAAACAAATGAGCTCTGTTAGGAATAATATTTTTGCTTAAAGAAATACAAAGCTACAGCCTACATCATGACCACACTAGTGACTAATCCCTATACTCTGACAATTCTCTTAAGAAGCCAACTAGAAATCTGTCAGAGATCTTATTTATATGCAAACATCAGGGTACAGACAAGGAAAAAACCCAAACTATTCATTTTTTTCTTTTGTTGACCTAGATTCTGAATAATTCCTTAACACTACTAAAAAATAGTATGACTTATGGCTTAATTTTTAAGAAAGAGTTCAAAATAATTTTTTAAAGTTTTTTTTAGTATATTTTAAAATTTATTGTGTGTGTGAGAGAAAGAGAGAGGGACCTCGTGCATGCACGTGAGTTGGGGAGGGAAAGAGAGAGGGTGAAAGAGAATCCCAAGCAGGCTCCGCACTGTCAGCAGAGTACAACGTGGGGTTTGAACTTACAAACCATGAGATCATGACCTGAGACAAAATCAAGAGCACATGTTTAACTGACTGAGCCACCCAGGTGCCACCAGAATAATTTTTTTTAAATCAATTTCTCAAAGTTCTTTTTTTTTCAGTACCTCCTCAAGGAGAAATTTTTACTACATTACATAAAAGCAAGGGTTAGTAATCAATTTCTAATATATATGATATATTCGAATTATATTCTAGCAAATGTCAAGTTCCAAGACCTACATTATCTCCTACTTAAATGTAAGGATGACAGTATATTCCAGCATTAATTTGCATATCAGGGAATCATCCATTCAAAGCTCTAAATCTAATGTGACTAACAAAATGAGATATTATAAGAAAAGCAGTATAATCATTTACCAGTATCAAATGGGATTTATTCTCGAGATAGAAGGATGGTTCAATATTCACAAGTCAGTTGATGTGACACATCACATGAATAAAACGAAGGACAAAAATCAATCAATTCAATAGATGCTGAATAAGCATTTGAAAAATCCAACATCTGTTCATCATAAAACTCTCAACAAAGTAGGTTTAGAGGAAACATACCTCAACATAATAAAGGTCACATATGAAAAAAATCAAAGCTAATATCATAATTCAAGAGTATAAAACTAAGAACTTTTCCTTCAAGATCAGGAACAAGAAAAGGATGTCCACTCTCATCACTTTTACTCAACACAGTACTGAAGGTCCTACCCATAGCAATCAGATAAGGAAAAAAGGAGGAGTGGGCATCCATATCACTAAAGAAGAAGTCAAACTGTCACTAGCTGCAGATGACATGTTACCATACACAGAAAAACCTAAAAACTCCATCAAAAAAACTATTGGACGTAAAAAATTTAGTAAATTCATTTGTATTCAGAATATAAAAGAAGAGCCAGAAATCAACAACGCAATAATAACAAAGTAGCAGAAAGTGAAATTAAGAAAATAATTCCATTTACAATTGCACCAAAAAAATAAATTGCACCTAGAAAGAAAAATTAACCAAAAAAGTAAGAAACCTGTATTCTGAAAAACTAAAATATTGACGAAAGAAATTGAAGATGACACAAACAAATGGAAAGACAATCCATGCTAATGGAAAAATATTGTTAAAATGTACACACTACCCAAAGCAATCCTCAGATTCAATGCAATCCCTAACAAGATACCAACAGCATTTTTCACAAAACTAGATCAAATAATACTAAAATCTGTATGGAGCCACAAAAGCAAAATTGAGGAAAAAAGAGCAAAACTAGAGGTATCACAATTTCAGATTTCAAGATTTACTACAAAGCTGTAGTTATCTAAACAGTATAGTACTGCCATAAAAAATAGACACATCGATCAATGCAACAAAATAGAGAGCCAAGAAATAAACCCATACTTATTTGGTTAATTAATCTATGACAAAGGAGGCAGAAATATAAAATAAAGAAGAGCAATCTCTTCAATAGAGGGGAAAGTAGACAACTACATGCAAAATAATTAAATTATATCACTTTATTACACTATTCACAGAAATAAACTCAAAGTAGAATGGATTAAAGACTTAAAGTGAGATCTGATACCATAAAACTCCTGGAATAGAACATAGGCAGTGATTTCTATAACATTAGCCACAACAACACTTTTCTAGGTATGTCTACTAAGACAAGGTTAACAAAAGTAAAAATAAACTACTGAGATTATATCAAAATAAGAACCTTTTGTGGGGCACCTGGGTGGCTCAGTTGGTTAAGCGTCCAACTTCGGCTTGGATCATGATTTCATGGTTTATGAGTTTGAGCCCCGCATCAGGCTCTGAGCTGTCAGCACAGCAGAGCCTGAAGCCTGCTTCAGATTCAGTGTCTCCCCCTCTCTCTGACCTTACCGTGCTCATGCTCTGTCTATCAATAATAAATAAACACTAAAAACAAAACAAAGCCAAAAAAAAATCCCAAACCTTTTGCATAGGGTGAAAAATCAACAACACAAAAAGGCAACCTACTGAATGGAAGATTTTGCAAGTGATATATGTAATAAGGGGTTAATATCCAACATATACAAAGAACTTACACAACCCAACACCAAAAAATCTAATCTTAAATGCAAATGCAGTGTTTATTTATTTTGGGGAAGGGGGAGGGGCAGAGAGAGAGGGAAACTTAGGATCCTCATTGATAGCAGAGAGCCCAATGTGGGGTTCAAACTCATCAACTCTGAGATTATGAGTTTAGTTAAGTTAGTTAAGTTAAGTTAAGTTAAGTTAAGTTAAGTTAAGTTGGACACTTAACTCTGAGCCACTCAGGCACCCCATAAATAATCTGATTTTAAAAATGGGCAGAGGACCTGAACAGATATTTATCTAAAGACATACAGATGGCTAACAGTCACATGAAAAGATGGTCAACATAACTACAACAAAACCACAATGGAATATTATATCACATCCGTCAGAATGGCTAAAATCAAAAACACAGGAAACAAGTGTAGGCAAGGATGTGGAGAAAAAGGAACCCTCTTACACTCTTGGTGGGAATGCAAACTGGTACAGCCAATGTGGAAAATAGCATGAAGTTTCCTCAAAAAAATTAAAATAGGGACACCTGTGTGGCTCAGTCGGTTAAGTGTCTGACTTCAGTTCAGGTCATGATCTCATGGCTCCTGGGTTCAAGCCCTGTGTTGGTCTGTGTGCTGACAGCTCAGAGCCTGGAGCCTGCTTTGGTTTCTCTCTCTCTCTCTCTCTCTCTCTCTCTCTCTCTCTTCCTCTCCCCTGTGCTCTCACTCTCTCTCTCAAAAATAAACAAACACTATTTTTTAAATTTAACATAAAAATATCACATGATCCAGTAATTCTATTGCTAGATATTGATCAAACAAAAATACAAGCAATAACTTGAAAAGGTATATACACCTCTATGTTTAATGCAGCATCATTTACTATAACCAAGATATGCAAGCAACCCAAGATAGATGAATGGATAAGGAAGAGGAGGCATATATACACAATGCAATATTACCTGGCCATAAAAAAGAATGAGATCTTGGGGCGCCTGAGTGGCTCAGTCGGGTAAGCGTCCGACTTCAGCTCAGGTCATGATCTCGCGGTTCGTTGGTTCGGGCCCCATATCGGGCTCTGTGCTGACAGCTAGCTCAGAGCCTGGAGCCTGCTTCGGATTCTGTGTCTCCCTCTCTCTCTGACCCTCCCCTGCTCACACTGCCTCTCTCTCTCTCAGAAATAAATAAAAAAATTTAAAAAAGAAAAAAAGAATGAGATCTTGCCATCTACAACAACATGGATGGAACTAGAGATAATTATGCTAGGTGAAATAAATCTGAAAAAGAAAAATACCATATGATTTCACTTTTATACGGTATCTAAAAAATAAAACAAATGACTAAACAAAAAAAATTGGACCTATAAATACAGAGAACAAACTGATGGCTGTCAGGGAGGAGGGGAAAATGGACAAAGTAGGTAAAGAGGGGAGGGGTGGGAGATACAGAATTCCAGTTATTGAATGAATAAATCATGGGAATAAAATGTTCAACATGGGGAATATAGTCAATGGTATTATAATAGTATTGTATGGTGAGAGATAGTAGCTATACTTGTGGTGAACATAGCATTACATATAGAGTTGTTAAATCATTATATTGTATACCTGAAACCTATGTAACACTGTATGTCAACTATACTCAAATTTAAAAACAAACAAAAGAATAAATACAAATTTACAAGAATGGCAGCACCTCAAATA
Organism: Crocuta crocuta; assembly: GCF_008692635.1. Lineage (NCBI taxonomy): Eukaryota > Metazoa > Chordata > Mammalia > Carnivora > Hyaenidae > Crocuta > Crocuta crocuta. The sequence goes on from NW_027530084.1 coordinate 2,151,647, forward strand.
GAAGTTTTAAAAAATCCTTAAGATCAAGTATCTTCCACTGCATATAGATTAACAAAAATAAATTAAAACCCTTGATGTATCACATATAAAACAATAGAGCAATGTTCTTTTTTAAAAAAAAAATTACTGTTTTTATTTATTTTTGAGACAGAGAGACACCGAGCATGAGCAGGAGAAAGGGTAGAGAGAGGGGGAGACACTGAATCAGAAGCAGGCTCCAGGCTTTGAGCTGTCAGCACAGAACCTGATGTGGGGATCAAATTCACAGACCGTGAGATCATGACCTGAGCCTAAGTCAGACGCTTAGCCAACTAAGCCACCCAGGTGCCCCAATTGAGCAATGTTCTTAGGCTCCATACCCTAATAAATCAAAAGCTCTCTTGCTACCTAAGGAACTAGAACCCTTTGATTAGGGTTCATTACAGAATGGTTATTCTTTCATCCATTCAATCTTTATTCCTCTCTGGGTGATAGACCCTGGGAATATAAAGAGGAAAAAAACACTGCTCCTTAGTAGTTCACAGTTTAGTAAGAGAACAAAGTATTTAAACAAATAACTATAGTTTAGTATGATAAATATTATGACAGAAATATATACAAAAGGATAGATTTGGCACTCAGTGGAGGGGACATTTATCTGGAGAGCTAAGAAAAGAGATCACAAAGATAAAAAATACATTTGAAGGGTGTCTGAGTGGCTCAGTCAGTTGAGCATCCAACTTCAGCTCAGGTTATGATCTCACATAGTGGATTTGAGCCCCAAGTGGGCCACTGTGCTGACAGCTCGGAGCCCAAGACAGGAGCCTGCTTCAGATTCTGTGTCTCCCTCTCTCTCTGCCCCTCCCCCACTCGTACTCTGTCTCTCAAGAATGAATAAATGTTAAAAAAAAAAAAAAAAGAAAAGACAACACATTTGATCTGGAACTAAAACATTGAGAAGCCCTCACATTGAATTACTCTCTCAAAAGGAGATTCCTGTGGTTCTTAAGATTTTTTTTTCCTAAAGACAGACATTTATAATATAATATTATCTGATTTTTTAAGTGTCTAAAAAGTGTCAAGAGACATTTAAAGCACAATTTTGAAATGTAACAACATGACTTTACATAAGCTTAATTATATGACGAAGGGCATAATTACCACAGTTGTCAACAAAAACAAAAATCATTTTAGCCTGAGTTTGAAGGGGAAAGATCAGAATTAGAATTTTCTCCCACCAAGCAATGAGAATTGTCTCTAAGATCCTGAAAATGAAAAAGAAGTCTCAAAAAATAAAACAACTTGCTGTCGAGAGCAAATACCCAGGATATTTCTAGGATTTAGGATCTGCCTAATGCAATAGGGACAAGGACATTAGAGAGGTCCTACTTTGATCCTTGAACTTTGAGGATTCTACAAAATGTCATGTTATAGTTGCAAACTGTCAGAAGCCTTTTAGTGGTTCCCTTATGACTCCTGCCTATGAGATGAGAATCAGAATAAGGAATCCATCCACAAAGGGATAAACCTCAAGTTTTCATATACACAGAGCCTGGAAGGCATCTATAGGCCCAGTTAGGCTTGTTCCATGTGAACTGATTCTAGTATGATCTTAATAGTCCAGGAAGTACATTCCCTCTCGACTTAAGATTTCTGAAATAGCTCTCTGTCTTTCAATTAATCCATTGCTAACACTCTTTTTTATAGCATGTCAGCTGCTGAAACAGTGATAATGATAGTTTTTAATTAACCCAGAAAGTTCAGAGGGAGAAGCAGAATGTGCCTGGGCTCCAGGGCATAAGCTAACTTTATAGACAGCACTGTTAAAACTTTGCAGTTGCCAGAAGCATCTCTTGGCTGCATTCAGATTCAGGACACTAACATTTATAAGACGTTTGACAAACCATTTTTTTTAAGTCTCCCCAGGGAATAAGGTTCTCCAGTGTCCTGTGAGTAGCCATTTCCATGGAAAGACTAATGCATATTTAACATAATCTCCTGCTTCCAATTTTTTCTTATTATTATCTTCATTTTAATAAAAAAATATAAATCTGTGTGTCTAAATGTTAAGAAAAAAGATAACTCAATCTTCATGGTTGAACATTTCTGCCTCTTTTTTTGTGTGTCCATAAAAGAGGAAAAAATATTCTCAATTTTAGATCCTAGGAAATTCTAATAAATATTGTCTACCATTAATTTTTATATTAGCCAGTTATATTTTTAAATTTTTCAAAAATTGTACAGATCATATATTGTACAAATGGTCTTATGGCTGGTCTTGAAACATATGAGAATGGATTCCAGAAACCTTGGTAACTGCCACTTGTTCAAATTCCATAGAACCAACATGTTTTTGGCATAATCTGAACCTTATTGTGAGGCTGAGGGTGATGGGCAAGGAGTTTATTCAAGGCCAACTATCCTGTGCACTGTATATTATGTATTCCACAGTTCTGAGATTAATGATGTACCTGGCCTAGGTGTAAATATATTCAGCACATATTCCAGAAAAGTTGTATCTTGGAATATTTTAACCTCTTATAATTAAGGTTGGGCCATGAAAGGGGGGGCATTTGAGCTTCCAGAACTTCTAAACTCACCCTTATTAGCCTAGACCTATCATCTGCAATTGTGTGAAATATTTTCAGGAGACCCAGAAACACCTCAATCTCAAACTGGAGATTATTGCTGATATTCCTGCTGTGTTACTCTCCTCTGTAGGGCCTACACAAAGTTCCCAGTTGGTGAACCGGCACATTGGTGTGCATCCATTGGTTTAGTGGTGTTTGTGGAAATGCTGTTTCACTCAGGCCAAGGGGCTAGAGTTCCATCATTGGATGGCTTTGACTTCAATGAATATATTCCAGAACTCATCAGAAAAGGGTCAAACATTATGATCAGGTTCACACTGTGGTCCCACAGATGGGAAGCACAAGATGTGACAACATGCTGCGTTTACTATTCCTCTATAGCATTATGACCTTCCCCAGAGAGGTGGTCTACTAGCTGCACATCTGTGTTAGCATCCAAGGGCAATCACATCATCCCTTATGTTCAAGAGGCCTCTGAAGCTAATGGGAGAGTTATTACTCAAGAGTGAAAGAACATAGCCCAATTCGTGGCTGATACAGCTGCAAGCCTGACTCCTAATGTCTGCCTTTGCATATATACAATACTTCTGGCTTATGTCCATTTAGGGGCATTTAAGCTGGCTACAGATTAAAAAAAATCCATGTACATTCTACAGTTAGAACTTGATTGTTGTTATGAATCTTTGATATAAAAAATACAATTTGAATCAAAATTTATTTGAATTAACAAGAAACTTTAGCATATTTTAGCATTATATTTGACATTAATTAAAGAAGAAGAGCTGTAGGATTCCTTATATATTCATTTTAATTGTTAAAAAATTGGGGTTACTATATAAGTAAGACTTTTAAAACAAAGTTTCTCATCTACATTATGTAATTATCAAGTATTGAAGTTAGCATTAATGTCATGATCAGAAATTATGTGTTCACTAAAGCAAGTTGAGTTTATTAATATTTTGAAAAGATTTATTTGAAAGTTTTACATACATTCAATTTTTGTCTTTTCTAATATTTTGTATTTATCCTTTATAATTAATAACATAAAGAAAACTTTTTATACCTCCATTATACCCTGGTATACCAAACAAATAGATCATCATCAACGCATTGTATGATGTGAAGATGGTTGGGAAACACTTCTTTAGAAAGCAAACTTTGTCTAATTCATCCAACTTGGTTTATGTCCAGCCTAGTCATCAGTTTGAAACTACAATTGACATTTGTCAAGATATTTGTCAAGTTAGCATGTAATTCAAATATCCTAAGGTCTCATAAGCATGAGGTTATAAAGTAGATAACATCAACATGCGACATCAGTTATCACAGCTTTAATATACCTTTCATCTCAGTTCTTAATGATTTAAGAATCCCCAAAAGGATCAGTCCCCAATACCTTAGTTACACATCAGGAAAATTGAATTTTCAACTTTATCACCATTGGTGATTGAAAATCACCGTTCACAAATGCTGGTAACCTACACCCAGGCCACATTCTGGTATTTAAAATACACTTCTGCCAGGAGGGTCCAAAACCACTCCTCCCAGTATACTCCCTTTCTTGGCACATGAATAGTCAGAAATCTTGCTCAATGCTCAGACTGCTAACCACACTATTGATGATAGCTGACTACTCTGCCTAAGACCTGATCATTACTTGGGATGCCTGGGTGGCTCAGTCAGTTTAAGGATCAACTTTTTAATTTTTTAATCTTTATTTATTTTTGAGACAGAGTACAAGGTTGGGAGGAAGAGAGAGGGAGACATGGAATCCGAAGCAGGCTCCAGGCTCTTAGCTGTCAGCACAGAGCCCAACATGGGGCTTGGAGTCATTAACTGTGAGATCATGACCTGAGCCTGAGTCCGAGGTTCAACTTACTGAGCCACCCAGGTGCTCCAAGTATCAACTCTTGATTTCAGCTCAGGTTGTAATCTCACAGTTAGTGAGATCTCTCTCTGCCCCTCCGCCACTTGCATGTGCATGCACTCTAAACAAACAAACAAACAAACTTAGAGAAAAAGACCTGATCACTACTCTACCAAAAAATGAGAAATGAAACTGTTCCCCCTTTGTTGTATTGGACTCTTTTAGAGGTGATGGTTCTTAGCTCTGTTGCTGCTCATTTAGTTTTACATTATCATAGACTTTCTTCTCTGGGGAGAGGAGTAGCTGGACTGGAACAGTTTCAAGTAAAGCAATAACTCTATCCCCAGTAATAACTACTCCTCTCTGCCATTGTTCTGTTGCAATGCAGTTCCTTCTTCCAAACTTTCTTCTGTAGCTTGTGTTCTCTCTAATGCACCCTCGAGTCCTTCCTCAACATTTAGTTTTCCCCATTTTCCTTCATCCTAACTTATTGTATCAGCCTTGCCTACCTGAATGCCAGAGCTATATTTCTTGGAATAGCCTCAGCAACCAAGAAAACCAATTCACATAAATGCTTCATTCTCAAATTCTACTAGAACAGTAAAATCATGCGTTATCTTGAAGCACATGTGTGATAGACAATCCTTAGAAATTATGCTTATATAAATCTACTCTTTATATATAGTAGATACACATTAAAGGTGAGGATTGTCTCATTCCATGTGTGAATGGGAACAAACTAAATGAAGTACCAAATGCTCTGATATGCTCATGTAATACCTTAGGAGATTAATTTTAGGATGTTAACAAACTTCATTGTTGGCCAAGATTGCTTAATAAATGCTAATGGTAACAATTACATCTGTAAAACCTGTAAAAAAGCAAAAAGGTCTTCATATAGTTCATTATAGAGTTTTTCTATCTCAGAGCAAAGGTAGTTTATATGGCACAATCCCATGTTCCAAAGCCACATTGCTATTCCAAGATTATACTATAAAAATCTCTCCAAGCATTTAAAGAAACAGACTACACCTGAATGAAAATATCAATGGGGACACTTAGGCAAACTTTTCTGAGCATTACCAGAAATTAGACATTCAATTGATTTGGAGCTAATCTATAATATTGTAGACTGTTAATTATTCAGATATAAAACTGCATGACAGAAATTTTATACATGTCCTAAAAATATGTAAAAATGAAAACCTCTGAATGAATCATGTTCCTAGCACTTATATGTACAAGTAGTTCTAGTTAGAGACCAAAATCCTCACTGTGGCTCGCCAGCCCTTCTTCTATCTGGCCTAGGCCTTCTTTCCATCCTCCACCTCCTGTCAGTGGTATGGGCACCCTGCTGTGCTTCTTAGAAGTCCCTGAACATACTAATCACTCTCAGATACTTTCCCTCCTGGAAAATCATTTCCCTCTCATTCATTTCATAAATTTCAACTCATCTCTCAGGAAACATCATAAGGATGCCTCCATTGAAGTTTTTCTGTCTTTCTGCTCCACCAGAATTGTATTCTATTATAATCATTTGCTTCCCTTTCCTTCTCTATGTTTTGGTGAATACTTTGTCATCAGGAACTGGGCCCTTTAAAGGTTAGAAGCTGTCCTCTGGAATAGTTATCAAGTACATGCCCTGGTTCGCTATAGGAAAGAAGAAGGAGAAATTCAAAAGATGTACTGAGCACCAGGTATAAACTTGGCACAGTGCTTAGTTCTAGATACTGTACACATATGCTTGATCTTTATAACATCACTAGGGATATGTCATTATCCAATTCAAAACATATTCCAGATAATCAGAAAGTTAAATGGAGGGCACCTGGGTGACTCAGTCAGTTAAGTACCCAACTCTTGATTTTGGCTCAGATCATTATCTCACAGTTCATGAGATTAAGCTCCATGTGGGGCTCTGTGCTAACAGCATGGAGCCTGTATGGGATTCTCTCTCTCAATGTCTCTCTCTTTCTCTCTGCCCTTATCCCACTTTCTCTCTCTCTCTCTCCCTCCTTTTCTTCCTCCCTCCCTCTCTCTCAAATAAAAAGGCTTTAGAAAAAGAAAGTTAAATGTAAAAAGTCAAACTATTAAAACTTTAGAAGATAATACATATAAGTGTTTTTTATAAATAAAGGAAAAGGCCTTTCTATGCTTAAAGGCAATAGAATAAATCATTAAGAAAATGACCAATTTGGCTACATATACATTTAAATTTGTGCACAAATGTCTTAAAAATGATTAAAGTAATGAATGTTCAACCTGAAAGGGATTTACAGTCACTCAGTGGCTTTATACACATACAAATTTGTAGCAGCAGAATGATCAAAAGTTTGGAACAAAAATATATGTAGGTCAGCTTTCTTCATTATAAATGTTCAAAGGTGATACTTTTGGAAAATTGTTACTAAGGTACATGAATTAATTTTCCTGTAATAGTCATTCACCTATTCTCAACACAGTTTCTGGGAAATTTAAATTTTACCAAGAGAAGTAATAAATATGTGCCAATTAATTTCCATCCAGCAATCTGGAACAAAAAGAGCCCATGGTCAAAATTTAGCTGAGAACTTTTGGTGCTGTAACAGAGTGCTCTAAACAACCCACAAAACAGTCCTGGTATCCTTGTAAATAAATGCATATACATGTATACTGGTATATAATTCATGAATATTTATATGAATGTGAGTATCTATTATTATAACCCTGCCACAGAACTATCCTTGGAGTATATAACATCATATTGCCTTACGTAAAACTCCTTATAAAGAGATGATTCAGTATTTAGAGCCTGCAATATAACATTAAGACAAGTCTTAGAATTGTGTTCCATGGCAAATAATATCATAATGACATTCCCATGTATTTGAATAAATGTGCACAAAAAGATTCCAAAGGTTAAAGAAAGAATTCATGTTTTTCTGTTAATATCACCTAATTGCTTACATAGGGACTAAACTTCAAAGACCTTAATCTTGAACGCAGTCATATAGTTTCAATTTTTTAATGCTCTTAAATACTGCATAGGGAATTTAAAATGCTCAATGTAAAAGTACATTTTCAAAAAAGTAGAGTATAATAGCAGTCAAATTCCATTTTCTGAATTGGTATCTCCACTTTGAAATAAAGATAACTGATATTTACTATTGATACATTAAACACTCAAGTAATTAAACTGCTCTAATATTCTATGTAATGGTTGAACTTCTCTACTCATTACATTGTCTTTTCATTCACTTATTGTGTCTTTTCACAAACTCAACGTATTAAACCATGCATATCCACAATTTTACTTAATACTCTTGGTCTTGATGATATATTTTCTTGAGATTTTATAATGATATAATTTTGCTTTGTAAGGGACATTTTACCTATTTTGTAATACAAACCTGAACATCATTTTGTGTACATATGTAACGACCTGCCCATATCATGAGATAAGAATACTATCTACTCAAACTAAGGAGGGACCCATTATTCTATTCTACTGAATTACTGACAGTTTACATAATGATAATAAAATATCCTTATTTTTTCTTTATTAAACTCAGATATTTGGTCTCAGAAACTACACATAGTTTTCATTCCACTGATATAAGCTTCTATTCAAAGAAACTGACTGCCAAGATAGTATCAAATAAATATTTCAAAAATTTACATTCAACAGATTAGGGGCACCTGGATGGCTCAGTAGAAGAGCATGTGACTCTTCGTCTCAGGGTCATGAGTTTGAGCCCCACGCTGGGTGTAGAGATTGCTTAATAAAATAAACAAATAAACTTTTAAAAAGTAGATTCAACAGATTAAAATCTATTGCTATTGTTTTCATTAACATAATCAAATTCATGACTTTACCCTACCTTGAGCTCTTTATTTCTGTTCTGCTTTCATTCTTACTGTATACCTAAGTTCTCCTAGAGAATGGAGGAGGAAGAACACCAAAAATCAGACATCGTGTTGAGGACACGATGTGTACTGTGTAGTGGTAGAAAAATCAGAGGGTCCTTCCTCACACTGTGTCTGCCATAAGCCATCTGGGAGCTTTTGAGCAAGTCAGTCTATCTTTTTGTGCATTTTGCTATTATAAAATGGAGAGATTTGAGGATATTTAGAAACCCACCATCTCTAACTTTACTAATGTATTAATAAAGGAATATCCCATTCTTTGATCTCTTATTTCTCTCTCTGATACCAGGCAGTCTTGGTACACACTGCATCCAACCCTACAGTGGGACTCCATTCCTATTAAAAACCTAATTTCTTTTTTTTTGAAACTTTATTTTTGAGAGAGAGACAGAGACAGAGTCAGAGTGCGAGCAGAGGATGGACATAGAGAGGGAGACACAGAATCCGAAGCAGCCTCCAGGCTCTGAGCTGTCAGCACAAAAGACTGGGGATTGCTAAATTTAAATCAAGATTGATATTCAACTTAAAATATATGTGTCAGATGTTCACCAGAGCATTTTTTTAATCAGTAATGAAAACTAGAAAAATACTATTCAACACATAAATAAATAGACCATATTGTTTTTATATGTGCTGACATGGACAAAATTATCTAACTTAAGAACAGGAAGATGTCTAGAAAGATTTGAATCAGAATTAATAATGGCAGTGGCTTCTATAAGGTGAGATTTAGAGTATTTTTAATTTATTCTTCATATAGCATTTGAATTTTCTCCAAGAGTCTATCTTAGGATGTATTATTTTTATTATAAAGTTATTCATTTGAAACATAATTTTTGATGAAGTTTCACTGTTAAACCAATTTTCATAGGAAGTTGATACAACTGCCTATGTTGTGTTTTGTATATAGCATGATGATTAATACTACAAGATTACAAACTTCCTACAGTGAAAAAGAGTAACTGGAGGGGCACCTGGATGGCTCAGTCGGTTTAGCAGCCGGCCTTGGCTCAGGTCATTATCTCAAGGTTCATGGGTTTGAGCCCCACATCTGGTTCTGCACTGAAAACTCACAGCCTGAAGCCTGCTTTCAGATTCTGTGTCTCCCTCTCTCTCTCCCCTTCCCCTTTTTGTGCTCTCTCTCTCTCTCTCTCTCAAAAATAAAGAAATAAACAAAAAAATAGGAACTGGAAAAGAAAAAGGCCGAGAGAATTGACTTCTGGTCTGATTACATAATAAACAGTAACAGTGAAATAGTGTTCTTTTTTTAGGTGAATATATTCGTTTATTAGGTACCAATGATAATTTTCTTTATAATAATTTCTATATTAGCAGCTATTTGTAAAAAAATAAATATAGTAGAAAAAGGAATATTCATAGGATTATTGATTTCTCTGAATTTTTTCAGTTTGTAAATAATCTATATATTTTAATATTTAATATATTCTGTACATTTGAAAAGTATCTTCTAATCTTCAAATAATTTTATGATGTAAAAAGGATTATAATTATCATGTGGCTTTTTGCAGAAAAAGATCATCAGGCTTTGGACCTAAACAGACTATAACTTAAATCATAACTCTGTTAGATGCTGATAGTGCAAATATTTAAAATTAGTCTCAGACTTCAGTTTCATCTATAAAATATGCATATTTGTCTTGAAGGAATGTTGGGAGGATTTGAAGTTTCATGTAAGTTACATGCCTGACTCAGTCCCCAGAAAAGTTTAGGCATTCCATTGGTATTGTTGCAAAGACTCACATCTACATAATCATGACAGTCAACATTTTTGTGGAGTTTGCCTGGAAAGGCCCTGTTCTAAGCATCAACAACTCTATGTGGTAAGTAATACTTTGAATCTCTATTTTACAGATGAGGAAACTGAGGCATATACCAGCAAAGTAACTGGCAGAACTGGCTCATGGTCTGACTCTGGAATCTGTGCTCTTCACAAATCCTATTCCATGTGTCTTTTTATAGTTATATATGCGTTGTAAAGATGCTTTCTATGATTTACTGATGCTGATACATCTTCTGAATAGACTGTAATTTGAGAATTTAGAATTCATTTTTGTATTATAATAATAAAGTCTACAGTTTTTTTATATATTTGAAAACACTTTGCAGGCATATAATCTGATAAGTGCCATTTTTGTTATAAGTGGTCTGATGATTAGTCAACCTATTAGCGCCTAAAATATTGCTAAATAATCATCCTGGTTTAACTATACTTACAAAATGAATACTTGTACAATGCATAACTCATTCCTGCATAAAATAAATTGCCATATGCTTTATCAAAGATATTCATAGAAGAGAATGGAAAGAATGATAAAAACATGACCATCAGTCTTCCTCACACAAAAAGAATTTACATCTATTATTTATTATTAAATATACTATTTATCATAGTATATTATACTTTCAAATAAATAAGCATTCATGTTATAGTTTTTACAAATTACAATAAAACTGAAATACTAGAGTTCTCCAAAACCACATGAATATGCATACAATATATATTTTTTTTAATTAGTAATCACAAAACCTTGGTCTAGTTTCATATAGTACATTAAACACTTCTTTCAGAAGTGGAAAAGTGACATATTTGCAGATAATGGGAAGGAGAAAACCTAAAGTAATTGCTTCCCATCAGCAACACTGCTGGTGGGAAGAAAATGACCAACATCTTTAATCTAGAATTGAATAAGATCTTCCTCGTTTTATATCATTTAAATGAGAAAATGCTTATATTTGTTCATTCTTATCAAAATATAAACATAAGGCTCTTAGAATCCCCTGCTTCTTATAGGCCAATTCCTAAAAGAATTCTAGAAGAATAATGGACTATAATGTGTGATTCATTCTGTTCTTAGTAAAAATGAGAAACAAACTAGGCTGGAGTTTTCTAATAACAAACAACCTCTTGCATATTAGAAAATAATATACTCACCTGTAGCCATGTGGTCTTCTTTTAAATTAAATAAAGGGGTGCCTCGGGGTTCAGATGCTTCAACGTCATACCTAAGTGTCACTTCTAATGCTCCCTAAATCTATTGTTGCTTTTGATTTATTTCATAATTATATTCCCTAAAATAAGTAGCAACCAAAAACAATCAATATCAAATATTGATTAGGAGATTGGACTCTTTTTAAACTTATTTTTTATCATAACATATTATTAAATATGCTTTCTAACATTTTTTTAACTTTATGTCCATAATCAGTGATTCCTCTAGCATCCTAGCATCCAAGTACATTGTCCAGCCTCTTTGGACTTGCGTTTAGACAAAAGACAATCATCTTTTCTAGGCTACACTAGGCATATTGAACTAAAGAAGGAACTGAAATTCAGGTGAAAACTTTAACTCTAATCTAATCCAGTAACTCAGGCCAGATACCCCGTAAATACATGCTGTGCCCACTTCTACCAAATTGCAATAGAATTAGTTCTTCTCTAATGCAGATATTGCCAAAAATGAGCTAAAGGCCCAGAACGTGTTGTAATATTTACCAAAAAGAAAAATCAAAGGAGAATTGAGACAAGTGGAGTGAAACAAGAGCTGATGCTCAGAAATTCATCAGGCAAAGGCCAACTGATGCTTGGAGGAGCCCAGAAATACGGAAAATGTGCACACACAGACTCTAGGTGGTACAACTGAAGGTAAAGTTGCACCTTGATGTGATGATGGTGTGGGAGAAAGGCATGAAAGCCTTCTGTAGAATTCACTTTTACCTGNCAAAATCGAGCCAGAATCAGAAATTAGAAAAACAGACTCCTTATCCAGTGAATATGTTAATAAAAATATATATTTATAGATAAAGATTCTTGTTCTTTACTCAAAAAGAAGATATTTCCTTTTTCAGGTTTCTTCTGCATTTGCTTTGTGTAATCTTAATAAGTATAGGTTTTTAGGCCAGATTAGGACCAGCAAATTAGAAATAAGAAGAGATAGTTTTCCTCCTCTTATTTCTCTTATAAGAAAAAAATATGACAAATAGCATGAGAAAACTAAAAATACAAAGCAGGCTCAAGAGTTGTCAGCAGAGCAATATGGGATCAATTAGCATGAACAAAAATAAAATTCAGTAGGCCCTGAGGACAATAAAATAGTACAGTATATAACAATTACTGAAGACTTGTCTAAATAAGGCGAGGATGTGTAAAAGGTAATTCTGATATATCTTTAACTCCGAGGTAGAAAAAATTGAATTATTCAGAAAATGGCTACCTAACATGTTTCATTCACCAAGAATTCTCCATGGCTAAGCTACGGATGCATCATGGTTATAAAGAATTGATCTATATATTAATACAGAGCTTTGAGTTCATATTAAATCTTGGGGAGTTAACAGTTTTTTTTCAACTCTGGATACTGCATAATGACAATAATGAAAACACACCTAAACCTAGAGGGGGTTCTTAGTTTTGTTTTTACAGGGGGTTCTTGGTTTTGTTTTGTTTATAGTTTGAAACACTCCAATAATGAGTTGTACACTTTAAGAAGCTATCTTAATTCTTTGAGCTTAACAGAAGCTAATTTAGGACACTGAAATAAGTAGCAATTTACTCTAGTGAAAGGGAAAGTTTTGAGCTAGCAACATTCTGTGAATTTCTTTGAGGACAAAGAACATTAGCTTATGGGTATAAGAAAAAAATCTAAGGATAATCTTATTATTCAATAATGAAACACATGTGAAAAATGTGAAGCTTCTTAGGATCAAGACATCCTAATAAAATATCAGACATAAATACAAATTTTTATTAATCCTTTAGAAAAAATGTTTCACAAATATATAAACTATATTACTTTAAAAGTATTTACATTCAATTTTGTCTGTTAAACTTTCATTTAATGGAAGAGGGAAATTCAAAAGCACAGAGATATTGATCTCTTCTCAATTTATTTACAATTTAATCACAAGTGTTAACTGAAGTATATTGGCACTGATGGTTTTGTTTTGAGCAGAACAATGTTAATTTTACAAGAAAAGCAATTTTATACTTTCATATATTGCTTAGTAGAAATCCAAATTAAATGATACAAAATTTCAGAAGACCAATTATTGGACAGCATTTGAAATATACATACATTTTAACCCAGAAATTCCTCTTAATATAGAAGTGAACAAAGATGATTATAAAAAGACTATTTATCTTAGCATTATTGGGCGGGGGGGAGAGGGGAAATAACCTCAAATGTACTAGAAGATGTGTGGATTTGTTTTTTTAAAAAATTGTGGCATATCCATATAGTAGAATGCAATATATGTATTTGCAATATTAACAAGTTTATTTTGATAAAGCTTTCAAAATATATGAAAAGAAACAGGTAAAAAGTCATATGCATTATCTGATTTTATTTTTTAAAAGAATGTTTGCTTAGAATATTTTTTTAAATTTCTTAATGCTTAATTTTGAGAGAAAGAGACCGAGCATGAGCAGGGGAATGGCAGAGAGAGGGGCAAACACAGAATCAGAAGCCAGCTCCAGGCTCTGAGCTGTCAGTCCAGAGCCGGACGTGGGGCTTGAACACATGAACCACGAGAACATGACTGAGCCGAAATTAGACACTCAACCAACTGAGCCACCCAGGCACCCTTAGAATACTTTTTAAAGCATGTACATCAAAATGTTAACAGTGATTATGCCTGGATGATATTACTTTTCCTTTTTTTCTATGTTTTCATAATTTTGCAATGAGCATGTATATATTTTATAAACAGAAAAATAGAACTACTGCAAAAAGATTTGTTTCAATTCATTGTATTGTTAAACATACAAACACCTACTAATTAAGCTTCACACATAAGGATTTCATATAACTTAATTTCACAAAGTCACTATGTCTAACTAACACCTAATGCTTTTGTTGACTTCAACAAGGCTAATGCTATCTCCTAACCCACTGTGTATCTTTGATCTTTCCCTTGATTTCAAGACTGAGGAAGCAAGTATCCCCCTGCCTTCCATCCTCTCACATTAGCCAACTCCCTCAGGAACCAGCTCCAGTGTCTCCTCCTATTCAAAGTCTACCCTGACCACCTCCCCTACAGAGCAATCACTTCTTGCTCTCTGTCCCCTGGACAACAGACAACAGGCACATTTCACTCAAGCATCTCCCACTCCAGATTGTGGAGTAGGTGGTACAACTGATCATTTGTTGACTCCCTGACTCCTACTAGACTGTGAGCTCCTAAAGACAGGAACATGTCTTATTCATCTCCATACCACCAGCACTTAACCCTCATGTGGCAGAGGGTATGCAATAAATATTCATTAAATGAATGAATTAATCTACTTATATCTCCACAATCATTCAATTTTCCTCGGAATTAAATAAAGTAAGAAGAGAAAAAGCATAATAAACCCAGCCCATAGGACCATGACGGATACATAAAAGTTAAAATTTATCTGATTGGTGAAAAACCATTATCATTATAGCCATCACTTAAAAAATTAATATTTTTAATGTTTTTATTTATTTCTGAGAGAGAGAGAGAGACAGACAGACAGCATGAGCAGGGGAGGGTCAGAGAGAGAGGGAGACACAGAATCTGAAACAGGCCCCAGGCTCTGAGCTAGCTGTCAGCACAGAGCCTGATGCAAGGCTCAAACCCAAGAACCGTGAGATCATGACCTGAGCTGAAGTCGGACACTTAAACCAATTGAGCCACCCAGGTGCCCCGAACCTAAAAAATTTTAAAAAGCAAACAAACCATTAAGTGTATATTTTCCCACGATTTGCTAATTCAAAAAGAAAGTTGAACAAAAGATGAGAGAATTCTAAGGCAAAGGAAATGAGAAGAAGAAAAATACCTATGCACATCACTATATTTGTACTTGCTTTTGGTTCTCTTCCATTTATATTAAAATAATTTTACTAATGTTGAAATTTAAATTTACCCTTCCTAAGAAAAAAGGAAGATAAATACCCGTCTTTATGTTGCTGCTCTGAGTTTACAAGCATGAATTAACCAGGCACATAAGAAACAGATGAAATAAAGTTCTTATCATCTGACCCCTAATTTCACTTGGGAGAATAAACATTTGGAAATAATCTAATGTGGATTACAAATGCATTAATGTATATAAAACAGCATGCTAATAATAATAATAATTGACTGTCAAACAATAGATTAATGACAGAATGACAGAAAATACTCCCCCCAAATAGATTATTAAGCAGCATTAAGTATTGGAGTTCTTAATAATGTAGGGATATTCTTTTACTATAGTAGTAAGAAATGAATCACAACACAAATCTATCCAACCAACTGAAAAGACTGTGGGATCTATAATAAAACAGTGGTCACTTCAGAGAATTTAGATAAAAAAAATTATCCTCTTTACATATTTTTCTACATCATGTTTTCAATAGTTATCGTATCTCACTAGATAATTAAAGGGAAAAATACATATGAAGGAACATGTACCAAATGTTCATATTTGTCTCTAGCTGTTAAAAGTATAGCTAACTTTTACTTCCTTCTCACAGTTTTTGTAACCCTCTATAAGACTGATTTATTTTTATAACTAGAGTAAAAATAAATATTATATAAAATCTAAAAATAATATTTTAAAAATAAAATCATTGTTTTATAACCACAAAAAATTACAATCTATCCTGAATATCTGCAATGATTTAGTTAAAATAGTTTTCACTAGGAGCACCTGGTGGCTTAGTCAGTTAAGCATCCAACTCTTAATTTCAGCTCAGGTCATGGTCCTAGAGTCATGGAATCAAGCCCCTCCTCAGGCTCCATGCTGATCGTGGGGCCTGCTTAAGATTCTCTGTCTTGCTCCCTTTTCCCCACTCATGCTCTCTCTCTCAAATTAAAAAAAAAAAAAAGTTTTCACTAGAATGTTGTTTATAATAAAATTTGGGGAAAAATAAAGGCTCAATAGAAAATTAAATACATTATAACATATCAATACAATGGAATACTACAGAGAATATTAAAAGTACTCTTACAGGGGTACCTGGGTGGCTCAGGCAGATAAGCGTCTGACTTCAGCTCAGGTCATGATCTCAGGGCTCCTGAGTTTGAGTCCCCCATCAGGCGCTGTGCTGACAGCTCAGAGCCTGGAGCTTGCTTCAGATTCTGTCTCCGTCTCTCACTTTACCCCTCACCTGCTCACACTCTGTGTCTCTCTCTCTTAAAAAATAAACACTAAGAAAAAAATTTTAATAAAACTACCATTACAAATAAATATCTAATGACATGGAAGGATGTCTAATGTTATTAGGCTTCTTTAAAAAAAAGAGTTAGATAATGGTATTTATACCAATTTCTTTTTTTCTTTAACTTTTTCAATGTTCTATTCATTTTTAAGAAAGAGAGAGAGAGAGAGAGAGAATACAACCAGGGGAGGGACAGAGAGGGAGACACAGAATCTGAAGCAGGCTCCAGCCTCTGAGCTGTAAGCACAGATCCTAACTCGGGGCTCGAACTCAAGAACAAAACCACAAGATGAAGACATGAGCCAAAGTCGGACCTCTAACTGACTGACTCACCCAGGTGCTCCAACCAATTTCTTTTTTTATTAGTAAGCAAGTTTGCATAGGAAAAAAATGGAAAGAAAGATTAAAACCAAAATGTCAATGGGAATTTTCATTGGATAGTGACACTGGAGATAATTTTTTCTTTTCTTTTTTTCCTGCTTATTTAAGTTCTAAATTTTCTATAACAAACAAGTATAACCATGTAAAAAGAAAAAAAAAAGAAGTTTTTAAAATAAAAAGAGGGAGAACCAAGAAAGAGATAACCGATATCAACTAGAGAAAAAGTAAAAAATTCTAGATATTTTCTAACTTTCAGAAGGACCCATTAAATTATCCCCCCCCCCACACAGTCAATTCTTTCAGACATTTTGCATACAACATATCATGAAGGACACACAGAGATGGTGACACTCAACATCATGTTATAGGTAGTGATTCCTAGATTTAGTTAAGGTCAAACTTGTACACTAACTGACAACCAATACATAATATTTTCTAGGATACAACCATCTCTATATTGATTTCTGGAAGGTATTCTGCTGTCTCAACTGAGTAATTATCTAAGCATTTATACATACTAAAAATAGTTTTGTTTTGTTTTGTTTGTTTTGTTTTGAAGTATAAAACATGGCCTTCAACTGCAGGAATCCCTTTTATAACTGCACAGGTATCCACCCCACATTCAGGCAGGTGAGATTCCCTTAATCTCAGGATAGCAACCAATCCTTTCTCCTGGATACCAAGCAGGTAATACATAGCATCTTTACTGTAACCACAGTATAGAGCATCTGTACTTCATTCACTTTATAGAGAACTCAATCTTGCCTTAATTGAAGATCAAGATGATTAACATTTATAAATGACTTCAGTTTAAGGGACATGTGAATCATAACTTCCGTAGGTCAAGCTAGGTCATGAGAAAGTAACATTTGAAAATTTATCCTAATTCTCTCACAAATGCTGTGTTTCTGAAAGTCAAGATTCATTTGTACATACTCAGCCTTGACTGTCAATAAAAGAAAAGGTCGTATGTCCAGGAAAGCTCCATATTTTACCAAATCACACTTGAAGATGTCTGTTGTATTGCTAAATAACCTTACTAAAAAAGATTCAAGTAATAAATCAATCATTTTACACATTTATTAGACAAAGAAGGCCAAGTAATCTATTGCCTTTTTTTTTTTTTTTTTTTGGTATTTTTGTTTTGTTTTGTTTTTCTTTGTTACAATGAAACTCTGAGTCAGATTTCCAGAAATTTCTTCCTACCTTAATTTCAAGTATAAATAAGATCTTGTTCATAAGTGCACTTAAATCCTTTCCAGAGGTAATAAGTGCCTATATTTGGCAAGCTTGAAGAGACTTTAGAGGGTATCTACAAATTCAGACCACTGACGATTAATCTGTGCGTTGTATCACCTTGAAGCCTCCAGAATACTCCAGGAGACACCATGAGAACCAAGGGATGAGGTCTTGACTTCCACCTCTGTTTAAATTAAGGAGTATTCAATGAGAGCAGCCAATCAGTTTTACTTATATATTAGAATATATTAACACACTTATTTGACAAAAGCATTCCAAGGAGAAAAATATTATTTTAAAAAGCATTTTACAGATATGGAAAGAAACTAAAATCCATAGAAGCAGAGAAAATATAATTTATAAAGATATTAATGATGGTAATGATCATATATTTACATACATTAAGTATTCATCATATCTAATATTTCTAAAGATATTGTTGGTCATTTACTACAGTTGTATTACTGAAATTGCCAACGGTAAGCACAGGAAAAACAGATAAAGTAAGGAACAAGGGGGGCGCCTGGGTGGCTCAGTCGGTTAAGCATCTGACTTTGGCTCAGGTCATGATCTCACAGTTCATGGGTTCGAGCCCCGTGTCGGGCTCTGTGCTGACAGCTAGCTCAGAGTAGAGCCTGTTTCAGATTCTGTGTCTCCCTCCCTCTCTGACCCTCCCCTGCCCTCTCTCTCTCTCTCTTTGTCTCAGAAATAAATAAAACATTAAAAAAAATAATAAGGAACAAGGTAGGATTCCTGGCTGGGAATTGGTCTTTCCAGCTGTCTTTCTTCCTTTCCAAAAATAATTCCATTGTTCTAGCCTTTTTAATAAGTGATGAGGAGTAGAGGGATAAAAATTAAAGCATATTTCATTAATTTGCTTTTTACAAAATGTTAGGTAGCCTTTTTCAAAATGTTTATATGTGGACAACCCAACATTGAATCTAAAGCTGCTTAGTGCCTGCTTTCCATTAGATGCTGGGTATGTGCCAGCTTTCATATTTAGCTTTGTGCTCGGCTCCATCATCAGTACTTTAAAGAAGCCTCAGCAAAATGTGGCCTGTTTTGCATTGTCTTATAAAAAATTCATTTACTTTTCTTTGTCGCCATCTATAACTTAGAGTAACTCAAAATTTTCTCCAACATTTGAGAAAAATCTCACCCATCAGATTTCTACCCTTTAATAATATTTTCCCAGCTTTGGAGTTATCCCAATTATTTGATTGCTGTGAATACAGGAGAAAGTGAGAAAACTGCTTATTTCAATTTCTACCTAAGGTAGCAAGTGCCAGATTGCTGAATTAGAGTGTCTAAATACCCGTATGCAACCTTACAAAGAGGAATTTTTAATTAGCGAGTCCACACAAGTTTCACCTGTTATTACTTCTTTTCCTCCAGAGTAATTCATTTGTATCATTTTTGGTACCCACCCAATAGCAACATTTCACCTATTTCCTTTAACCTCCAATTTAATCAAAAGGAATGAACAACCTTAGTTAAATAAGAATTAATAAGGCTGTTTCTTTTCATCCCCTCTCTCATCCAGAATACAGTTTCCATTGATGTCAAAAGGATCATTTGATTCAGATCAGCTTTGCAAGGTAGAGAGCAAGATAGGAAATGAGTGGCTCATTAAGAGTGCAAAACTATTTCTTTTATAAAATGGTGAATCCCACTTAGCTGCTTTTTTCAGGTAAAGCCATCTTCTACACTGTCTATGTACACAAACCATGGGCACCTGCTACCATGAGGAGACTATCTCACCTCCATACTTCCATACCTCCCGCCCCAGAAAATGATAAGTTGGTGGTTCTCAACCTCAGCACTATTGACATTTGGGGTCAAATAATTCCATGATGTAGGGAAGAAATGCTGTCCTGTGCATTGTAGGATGTGCAGCAGGATCTTTGTTCTCTATTCATACGATATCGATATCACCCTCTAGTCATGACAACGAGAAATGTCCCCAGACATGGACAAATGCCCCCTGGGAGACAAAACCATACACAGTTAAGAATTACTACACGAACCTTTCTCAAAGTGTGATCCTTGAAGCATCACCTAGACACTTGTTAGATATGCAAATTTGGGAGACCCACTCAGAACCACTAAATCAGAAACTTTGGGGATGGAGCCCAGCAATGTGTGTTTAACAATCCCTTAAAGGATTCTGATGTGTAGTCAAGTTTGAGAACCTTGGCACTAAACCGATGTTAGTACTATTTGGTTGAAGGACCACTATATCAGAATGATCTGGGATCTTGTTAAATCCATATTTAAATGAATACACTGCTTTAAATCACTGAAATTTTGAAACTGCTCTGAGACGTGAATTAGTAAAGTATGTTTTGTGTATGTGTGTTTTACAAGAACCCACAGTTATTCTTAAGTACTTTCAATTTTGAGAGCCATTACCCTACTCTCCAATTCCTAAAGCCCCAATATGAACTTTTCCATAGTGTCTTCAGACAAAGACTCTCTTCCTAATATCATTCAGTGCAACCAAATAAAGAACATCTAATGTATTCCTGGACACAGTGTGACTGACGATCTTTACAAACATCTTTAAGAAAAACAGAACTAGCAGGGGCACTTGGGTGGCTCAGTCAGTCAAGTGTTCAACTCTTGATTTCAACTCAGGTAATGATCCCACGGGTTCCTGATGTCGAGTTCCTCCTGCACTGGGCTCTACACTGGCAGCAGGGAGCCTGCTTGGGATTCTCTCTCTGTCTCTGCCCCTTTCCTGCAAGCATGCTTGCATGGGCTCGCTCTCGCTCTCTCTCTCTCTAAGTAAAAACATTGAACAAAGAGAAACAGAACTGGTGTATGTTCATTTCATAAGCCATATGGCAGCTGGAAATTCTAACCAAAGTCAAGTGCTTTTTCCTCTATGCCACTTCAGTGTAAGGCCTAAAATTACTATTATGTGCTGCTTTGACATCTGGGTAAAATTGAGAAGGCCTCAGTTCTTGCAAGTCCCCTTTCCCACTCTGCTCAGGTAAATGAGGCCCCTAGCTAAACACCCTCTTCATCATAGGGACCAGGTACCATACCTGCTAGTCCATGTAATTATTCAAACAAACCAATCACATCCTCCTTCAAGAACCAGGGGACACCCTATACTCTTAATACTACAAAGTCAGCTTCCCATGGTCCCTGTTTATTCACTCTGTTCCCAAGTGCAACCATGTGTGTCCTTGAGAAGCATGCAGGGTCCTCTTCTCTCGAGACTAATAAACTGCTGTCAATCTTATCTGTCCAGTATCAGGTGTCATGTGTTTGGCTATCCCTATAACCCTAGATTAGAAATTCCTCCCTCACCAACTGGGTGAAGAAGAGGTGATCAAAATATCCAATAAGGTTTATGACTAAATGATACTTCATAAGGGAAAAATCTCTACATTGATATAGATCATAAAAGTAACATTGATTAAGCACCTATCATATACCATGCATCATGCTTTATATATATAATTCCCAAGGTTCACAATAGATATTGTAGAATAGAAGAAATTCAAGGATCCTAAAACTTAATTAACATTATAAAGTTATGTCTAAAGTGTGATGGTTAATTTTATGTATCAATTTCACTGGGCCACAGGATTCCCATATGTCTGATTCAACAGTATTTCTGGGTATGTCTGGGAAGGTGTTTCTTGGAAGAGATTAACAGTTAAATTGGTGGACTGAGTAAAGCAGATGGCCCTCATCAATGTAAGTGGGCATGATCCAATCCGTAAACAATCTGAATGTAACAAAACAGGGGAGGAAAGTTTGGATGGACCCACTCATGATCTGAGTCCTCAAGTCTAGGTTAAGTAAAAAGTAACATATCAGCTCATGTAAGCTCAGTCCATGGGCAGAAGGCTGGTCAGATGACCAGGTTCCAGCTCTCTTTGCTTCTTCTAGTTTGCCTATTAGTTTGGGCAAGACTTATTAGCAGTCCCAAGTGTCATACCAGCCAAATCCAAAGGAAAAATGAAAATAACTGATTACTTTTCCAGTAACCACTAAAAATATTTCTTACAGCTGGTAACTGATTACTCTGACTGCTGAACCAATCACTCTGGTCAGTGCAGTGTGATCTGCCATTTGGCTTAAGGCAAATAGAAAACACACTTAGATCTAAGATGGAATAAATCTCACCCAAACCACACTGGCTGAGAATGGGGTCATTCCCCTCAGCTCCAATTTAGGGAATATTTTATCAGAAGGTAGAATAGGTACACAGCAGCAAATAAACTAGGATCTACCTGAACTAAGTCATGTCTATATTACTATTGTAAAACACAGGCAACCTGCATTGGAATCATTTAGGATGCTCATTGAAGTTTACCCACTGCTAAGCTACTGAATCAAAATCTCTGGCACAAGCCTCAGGAATCTACAGTTTAACAAACCCCCATGCTATTTCTATGCCCACTAACATTTGATATTCTTATACCCAACAACCTGCTATTTATTCTAGAGAAATAAAATGAAAATCAATATCAGAATAATACTAATTATAATCAGTTATGATCATTTTTTTCTATGGGGAAGAAAATTATTGTTCTTTTTAATTTTCTTAAACTTTTGTAAGTTTATATATTTATTTTGAGAGAGAGGGAGAGAGAACTAGCAGCAGAGAGGAGGGGCAGAGAGAGAGGGGCACTGAGAATCCAAAGAGGGTCTGTGCTGACAGCAGAGAGCCCAATGTGGGGCTCAGACTCACAAACTATGAGATCATGACCTGAGACAAAGTCAGATGCTCAACCAACTGAACCACCCAGTTGGTGCCCCAAAAACTATTATTCTAATGCCTGGCAAAATTCTTCTTTAAAGCAAGAATAGTTTTTACTTAGCAAAATGTTTTATTTGGCTATTTTGTGGCTAAAGTATATTAGTCAGGGCATAACTGAATGCCCTACAAGTGAACCAAAGAGAGAATTAAACACCAAATAAATAGGCATCTGAAGATTTAGAAAGAAAAAAAAGAATCTCTCTCTCTTCCCCCCAGCTCTCTCTCTCTGTCTATCTTTATTTCTCTCTCAAAATAAATAAACTTTAAAAATAAATAAATAAAATCTTAGAAAGAAAAAAAACTAAAAAAATGTGTAATGGAGAGTGATGGAGAAACAAAGGGAGCACAGCAGCACAGAAGGCCAAACCTCCAGTACAAAGACAACTGGCAAAAAAAAATAATAAATAATAATAATAATAAAAATTTTTAAAAATTGTAGCCACAAATAGTAGAAAGATTTTTTTAATCTTTTTTAAATGTTTATTTATTTGAGATAAAGGGAAAGACCAAGCATGCATGTGGGAGGGGCGGAGAGAGAGGGAGACACAGAATCTGAAGCAGCTCCACACTCTGGCTGTCAGCACAGAGCCTGATCCAGGGCTCCAACTCAGAGACCACGAGATCATGATTTGAGCTGAAGTTGGACACTTAACCAACTGACCCACCCAAGTGTCCCAACAGTAGAAAGAATTTTAAGAAAAGAGCTTTTTAAGGTATAATTTTTAGTTGTTTGCTGAACAAGCATTCTCTAAAATCAGCTGCAGTTGATACCTTCAGTAGCAAAAAGTTAGGTACCCTGTCCACCAGCACATTGCAAAATAGAGTCAGAAGCAATAAGCAAAATGTGAGGCACAGATTAAGAATTTAAGAGGCAGAAAATATGAGCCAGAAATAATTATATGCATTAAACTCATCTCCAAAGAATTCTCCAAAATGCTGAAAATTGTACTGCATAATATATTGAGGGAGGTAATGCTAATTTCACCTTAACATAAAGTGACCTGATACTTCATGAGAGACTAAGCAATGCACTCCAGATAGAAGACAGCAAGTATTTTTGAGCCTTACTAAGGGCTTTATAAATATTACCAAATGTAATTCTCACAGAAATTCAGTGGATTTGTGGTTTACATGTCATTGGTGAGCATTCTGAAAGTAACTTGTGCAAGGCCACACACACAGTGGCAGAACCTGGCAGAATCAGGAGTTCAACTGAGGGCCAACCCACCCTCAAAGTCTTTGTTTCCTTCCCAGGGTTGGTGGTGCAAAACAGCAATTCTCAGCTCTGTTCACACCAGAATACCCTGGACAGTATGAAAAATTTACCCACTCCTGAGTTCCACCTCAGATAAATTAGGTCAAAATCTATAGGGTTACAGGCATTATTTTCAAGAGTTACTGGGATAGAACAGTTAAATGCTTTAATTTTTTGCAAGTTTTATATTATCATGGTAAATAGTATATAGATACAGCTAGGTTTTATAGTTTGATATGCATGTTTTTCCCACATGGCCAGCCATTCACAATTTGAAAAAAAATTAGGAGAGGTGTGTTTCTTTTAATGTGATACACCAACATATTGGGGAGAATTTCAAAGCATTTGCCTCATTTATCTTTTGCTTTGGGGGAAAAAAACAGAACAATTCTAAATTATAGTCATATTACATACCTGATATCATAAAGGCGGCCTTCAGATATCTAAGCAAAGCCTTTTCTCATTTATTTTTTTCTCTCACATCAACCTGCCTAATGAAGTTACTATGCATTTTCAAGATTCCAGATTCTAATGGTTAGAAATTAGAAAGTAATATCAACAGAAATAAACTTTAACAAGAATTTTTGCAACTCTGCTTTTCACCCACATAGGCTGTGTTACCTACTGGTCATGACTGACAGAACTGCACATAATACACCAGTGAACGGGGAAATGGAACCTCTTTCTCATCCCAAGTATGTAAAAGCAAAAGACATGCCCACTTGGTTTTTTTTCTATAGAACACTAAATTTGGCTCACAGCACTCCTGCACAAAAATTCAGAACACCGTTCTAATATCTTCTAAAAAGATGCAAAAATTATCCTAGGAATTTATAAAGATATTTCAATTAAAGCATCAGGTCTTTGCATTTCAATGGCTTGTTTCAGGCTCCACAAACAATCCAATACACAATTCCCTCAAAATGAGCCATAATCAGGAACTACAAAAATTACTATTAATATTAGACCTGATGCTTTGTTCATCTGGACAAGGGACATAAAGTAATGATACTTGAAAGAAGCAAGGTGAAAACAAATGGATGAAGTCACTTGAATCACTCTGAGGCAAATAAGCCCTCACTTATTTTTAACTATGCTTATCTGATTGGTACCTTAACACTGCATATTAACAATAGCACCTAAAGTGAAAAGCACTCACAACCTACAATAACTGAATGGATGGAGGCCCAAGGACCATTAATCTTTATTACATATTAGCCCCCAAAATATAACAGATACTGATTTCCTCATATGCTTAGTAGAGAGGACCAAATGACATATCTTATGTCAGATATGAGAATATATCCATCAATACTTTATTTTGTTTATATTCAGTATTCTTTTCCTCTTTTACACACTATATTCCATGAATGACAGCAATAATAACAATGATGATGATCATAAAAAATATCATGTTACATAAATTTCAGGGTTTGTAATACTGTCCTTAGTTTTTACTTTTTTGAAAGTCCTTTAAAAAGAAATTACTAACACAAAGTTTTTTCTATATTTCCATAATATTTTAATCAGAATCTATTACAAACATGTATATACACACATATACTACACATACATGCATGTTATATGTATTACCATAAATGTATTCAGTGCATCAATATTTATATTATAAGAACACCTGACTTATGGCCTGTTTGGCTTGTCTAAAGTGAAAATCATTTGACTACTTTTCACAGTACAGAATTACTGAGTTAATCACGTATCATAGCTTTTCCTTGCAAAAATTTATTTTCAGTATGTATTGCATTGCTTATATAATCCTCTCTCCTGACTTTTACAGCACTAGTTTAAGAAAACTTAAAAAAGGAAAAATCAGGTTTCTTTGTTTTCTTTTTATATACAAGTGTCTCCCAGGATATTTTCCACATTAAACCAAGATATATACCAAATTATATTTGCAATTTAAATATACTTCATAATTTTCAGGAATGTGTGATTTTAGATTTTTACATGCTAGTCACATACACTGTTGGAAATTTGATATGTCACAAGAAGATAAAAATGGTAAGATGTATTCATTTAAAATTATGGTACATGGCATAGTTAACTAACAGGGACAATCTTAAAGCTTTCCATAACCAGAGAATATTAGAAAGAAAACATAATACCATTATATAAATTATAGTATTCTTTCACCTTTCAATAAGGGTCATCTTTCTTGGAGAAAAAGGCATACAGATTTCATAAGAGTATACTAAAAAAGAACTTGAAAATGCTTAAAGACATGGAACACTTATATTCATGAAAGGTTTAAGAAAAACTAGGACTTCTGTCTGCTGAAACTACTCTCATTACATGGATAAAACTCAAGTCTGTACACCTCTGGCCTTTGTTTCTCTGCTTGTCTCCCAGAAATCTCTCAAATCTCTTACTGCTATCTCAACTGCATGAAAAGTCCTGCCAGTCAATAACATTCATTAAGCGTTGCTGTGTATTTAATAAATGTTTCTGAGAATTATAACAGGTACCCTAGGGAGATGCAATAGAAATAGAAGATATGGTCCCTGACATCAAGGAACTTTCAGTAGTACTGATTATTCACACTATACAAATGGAGTAAAATAGGCTTTCCAAAGAAACAGATAAATTATTGCAAATTAAAACACTTCAAATAATATATGTATGCTGAGGTGATTCAATGGGTGATCTGAGTGGGGGAGGCAATCAGAATGTTTTTAATTGTGTATGAAAGAACCAAAAAAAAAAAAAACACATGGATTAATGAGCTAAGGAAGGAGTTTTTCAGAGGGTAGAGGGCATACCTAAAACAATCAAGATAAAATCCTAAAATAATGTGTGTAGAACTAGGATCCAAAAGACTATGCAGCAGGCCACTGGTCTAACTTTGCTTACATATTTTTTTTTTACAATATCATCTACTAATTTATTATCTGACTGGTATAGTCTAGAGCAGAACCTTCCAAGCTTTTGCTTCATTAGAAGAAATATCCTTTAAACAAACAATGCCTATCTCACCCAATTCCTACTACCACTATGCATTAAAAACATAAAAATAGGGCCACCTGGGTGGCTCAGTCAGTTAAGTACCTGACTCTTGATTTCAGCTACAATCATGTTCCTGCAATTCATGAGGTGGAGCCCTGAATGGGGCTCTGCACTGACAGTGGGGTGCCTCCTTGGGATTCTCTCTCTCTCCCTCACTCTGCCCCTCCCCCACTTGCATTCACATCTTTCTCCCTCAAAATATAAACAAACAAACAAAAAGAAAGAAAGAAAAAAAAACAAAAAGAACCACACAATTAATGGCAAAAAAAAAAAAAGACATTGCTGTTATTAACCTGTGCCCTCAATAAAATGTCATAAATAAGTTTCCTCTGTACTCAAAAAAGGCATTGCTGTATCATCAGTATTAAGGTCATAGGGACCATACTGTGTGTAGCTACAAGACTCTCAAAGTCCTCTGTCCTACCCAGGCCACACCTACAGAATGGTAACCCTAAAACAAGAATAAAGAAACATTAATTTCCTTCTACATGTAACAAAACATCACTGTATGGTGCTGACTGTATTATAGCAATAGCAGCAAACGTAATGGTGGTAGTAGTAATTTATACTGACTACATTTACTAGAAGCAATTTACTCATATTATTTTATACTAACAACCACTAATAATCATTATTAATTCCATAAATTGGAACAAAATTTTGAAGCTCAAATAAGCAACTTGCCCAAGGACACACAACAGGTGGGTGTTTGGTGGGGTGAATGCTGGCCCCATAAAGGCAGAGCACACACTTCTAGACACGACACCTGCCTGCTTATGCATGTGCCATGTGCCTACCCCATAAGCACTGGCCCCTGATTTCTAACTGAAAAAAATACCTGTTCTCTTACCTGCCTCTTACAGTTTTAATAAGGATTAATTTGATGTCTGTAAAGTGTTTTGACCTCTCCATAAAGACACCCATATGATTACACTCCTTAATTTCCATTTCCTCTTATGCCACATCTTCAATTACAGTATCTCATAGGTATGCAATCTTGGAACCAATTGACTTTGCTTTCTCTTATACCACATTCAGGCTGTAATCAGTTGCTATTTTATCATAGAAACATCATCCCTAAAATTCACTCATTTTATTCTAATTTTTGACGCTTAAACCATCATTAGTCTCAGTTATTGTAATCTCCATAGAGTATAGCATTTTATCTTGTGAAGAGGAAATTTTAATGGAAATTGGGTCCTAATACTCATCAGGGGGGGAAGAAAAAAAAGTTCACGTGTTAATCAAGAAACAAATAATCGCACTCAAATATGCACATTCTTAAGTTGCTTTCAGCTTTGATATTTGCCTTAAGTTTCAATTCCACTGAGTATTTACATGTTCCTTATATTTTATCTCTACACTTTCACCTTTAACAATGTCATAAAATAGTAAAATTTTGGAGCTAAAGGGGGAGGGGGCCTAAAGATAACCTGAAACAAACCCCATTTAAGAAATAAAAAAGTTAATGGGATGCCTGCGTTGCTCAGTCAGTTGAACATCCAACTTAGACTCAGGTCATGATCTCATGGTCCATGGGTTCAAGCCTCACATCAGGCTCTGTGCTGACAGGCCTGAAGCCTGCTTTGGATTCTGTGTCTCCCTCTCTCTCTCTGCCCCTCCCTGGCTTGCACTCTCTCTCCCTCTCTTTCAAAAATAAATAAACATTTAAAAAGGAAAAAGAAAAAGAAAAAGTAATGAGAAAACTAAGGATCACAGATAGATAACTTGCCCAAGGTCCCTCATTTAAAATGTGATAGAACTGGAACTAAACCCAGGCATTCTTACTTTAGATATATACTATTTCTTTCTTTTTTAAATTTTTTCTAAAGTTTATTTAGTTTTGAGAGAAAGAGAGAGAGAGAGAGAGAGAGAGAGGAAGGGGAAGGGAGAGAGGGAGACGCAGAATCTGAAGCAGGCTCCAGGCTCTGACCTGTCAGTACAGGGCTCAATTCAGGGCTCCGAACTATGAGACTGTGACCTGAGCCGAGGTCGGATGCTTAACCTACTGAGCCACCCAGGGGTCCCTAGATATATACTATTTCTAATCTCTATAGCATTCCATCTACTTTATGGCCTTAAACTTAAATACTTTATGTTCATGAATTCCACTTTTTTTCTAGTCCTACTTGCTCTGCCAGGTTCCAGGCCTGTATTTTGAATTAATTAGTAAGATTTGGGAGAGTTTTAATATTGAAAACTAATTTCAGAAATACCCCACTGAAACCTATATATCTCCATGCATTCATTGTTCTTGTATTTCTCAATCCCAAAAACAGAACTGATTATAATGGATCTAGATGGGCTCCAGAAGGAAGGAGACAGAAGAAAAGGTTTAAGTCAGTTCTATCTGCAACTAGAAGAGTATTGTTCTCTTGCATTCCATTTGCCTATGTATTTCCAGAATTGATGAGGAGGCCCAATAAATATGATTAGCAAATGGTCCTAGGTGAATGGAGTCACCTGGCCTATTAGAAGTTAAAACGTGAGTGCACATGTGGTGATGAGCACAGGGTGTTATATGGAAGTGTTGAATCACTATATTGTACACCTGAGACTAATATTACATTGTATATTAACTAACTGGAATTTAAATAAAACCCTTTTTTAAAAAAGTTAAAATGTGGCTCTAATGGATTATTTATGGTCCAATCAGTTTAAATAAACTTAAGAGCAAACTTCAACTAGTAATTACGTGTGTAGAACCTGTGTCTTAAAAATGTCTTCTATGCTTGAAATAAATTAAAACAAATGGAAAAAAAAAACCTTTTTAATGAAAGAATAGGGACACATGGGTGGCTCAGTCAGCTGAGTGTCCAACTCAGTTTTGGCTGAGGTCATGATCCCAGGGTTGTGGGTTCAAGCCCCATGTCAGGGTCCTCACTGAGCATGGAGCCTGCTTAAGATTCTCTCTCTTCCTCCCCTCCCCCCCTCCCCACTTTGTGTGCTCTCCCTCTCTCTAAAATAAATTCATACATATGTATATATGTATGTAAAAAATTAAATGTCTTTAAGGTGTCTGGATGCCTCAGTTGGTTAAGCATCCAATTCTTGATATCAGCTTAGATCATGATCCTAAGGTTATGGATCAAGCCCTGCATCAGGCTCTGAGCTGAGTGTGGAGCCTGCTTGGGATTCCTTCTCTCTTCTCTCTCTGCCCCTTCCCTGTTCATTCCTCTCTCTCTTTCTCTCTCTCTCTCAAAATAAATAAATAAACATTTAAACAATGTCTTCTATGCTTATGCACCTTGGCAAACTGCAATAGTAGGAGACTATCGGAATATTTGTGCATCTAGGTTCACAACTATTTTTCTCACTGGGAATGCTCTACTATGACAATAATTCCATGGTGGATAAATAATCAGAAACAAAGATTACTCCAAAATGTCAAACATATAGAGCTATGTATCTCTTAGACTCTAAACCCTTGGTAGAAATAAGGCTTATACAGCACATTTGTAGGAAGAATCTAAGAGGGAGTGGATAGAGATTCAGTTCTGGAGCTAATGAAACCTCTATAAATAGCAGCTACATACATAAGTGCCCCTATATCATGTGAAGTGCTCAGAAATCTAGTCTGAAAAGATGTAAGAATTCATTATGGGAGGGGCACCTGGCTGACTGAGATTAGACTCTTGATTTCAGGGTTGAGAGTTCAAGCTCCATATTAGGCATAGAGCCTATTTAAAAGAATTCATTACAGTAGCCAGAAAAGATTTGAATCAAATAGGTTAAACTCTGGGATGCAGTCCACCCTTTTGGATTAGTAGGTGGATTGTTTTAATTATTCTAGTTTTTTTTATTTATAATAGGCAAGATGTGGAAACAACCTAAATGTCCATGAACAGCTGAATGGATAAAGAAAATATTTATATTATTATAAATATATATGTATATATAATTATATATTATATATACTATTTAGCCTGAAAAAGGAAATTTTGCAATATGGAATCATATGAAAGAAACCTGAGGACATTTTTCTAAGTGAAATAAGCCAATCAAAGAAAAGCAAATGCTACAAGATCCACTTATATGAGGTATGTAAAACTTATAGAATCAAAGAATAGTGATTGTCAGGGACTAAGGAGAGGGGGAAATGAGGAGTTCCTAATTAATAGGCATAAAGTTTCAATTATGGAAGATGAATAAGCTTTAAAGATCTGATTCATAACACTGTACCTATAGGCAACAATTACTGTATTGTATACTAAAAAAAATTAAGAGTGTAGGGGGGCACCTGGGTGGCTCAGTTGGTTAAGTGTCTGACTTTTGATCTCAGCCTAGGTCATGATCTCATGGGTCATGAGCTCAAGCCCCATACTGGGCTCTACACTGACAGCACAGGGCCTACTTGCAATTCTATTCTCCCTCTCTCTGCCCCTTCTCTGCTTGCTCTCTCTCTCTCTCTCAAAATAAATAAATAAGCTATAAAAATAATTAAGAGGGTAGATCTAATGTTAAGTATCCTTACCACAAATAAAAAAATGTTTAAGAGGGAAGGGAGTGGTTTAATGCTAAACTTTAATCATTGTCACTAATTTGGGGAATTCATAGTATAGATTTTTCCAAAGTAAAACTTAACAAGAAATGAAAAAGAATGAACAGTTTCTGGAAGCAGATAGGGGATGCGTCATCTTCTTGGACTAAAGAGAAGAAAAATAAATGCAGTATTCCCAGGCAAAGGTAAGGTATTTTGAGTCTGATACATAGAACATTGATTCTAGGAATTTGATTTGTGCAATGGTAGCACAAAAAGAGTAAGCTGATCTATAACATACATACAACAACTTCATAATTATGTAAATAGAAACAACTATTAGAGCTTTGGAAGGTAATAGAGACTTCTGTAGAAACAGTTTGAAAACCAGGTTTAAAAAGTTTCTTTTTTTTTCTTAACGTTAAGGTAAGAAATGTGCCAAAGAGAAGAAAGTTCAGATCCAGAAGAGTCCCAAAACTCAGAGCATGGGTGAGAAATGGGTCCTATCTGTTGACCTTGTAAATCTGGATGAAAGGAGACAAGAAGCACCAACTGGAAGTGGAAATAGAGTGGGGTCTTGCTTCTGAAGGAAATGAGGTTGTGGAAAGAGATGTGTGTGTGACCCCATAAGTAGGAAAGTAATCTGAGGACCAAGGAATTTAAAAGCAAGGTACAAACTAGGTTTAGGAGGAGCACCTCACCAAGACCCTGTGGAGCCCACTGGCTTCCTTAGAGCATATCTGGGAAGAACTAAAAGCAACATCTCCTACTCTGAAGCCTTTGGATGAAATTTTTAGCAACTGGAAGACACAGTGTGTTTGGAAGTCTGGAAAGGGTCCTGTGGCAAGAGTGGGGGCCACATTAGATAAGAGTATCTGAGCCGGATGCTTTAGCATCAAATATAGTTCAGAAATAGAAGGCTGGCTCTAGAATGTTGTGTATCCTGCTTGAACAGCAGGAAAAAATTGAGATAAATAATGTTAGAAATATGCAAAATGCAAAATAAAATAAAAAGAATAAAACCTGCAATATTTGAATCCCTGCACATTTAAAGCTTTTCTCTGGCTTTTACCATGAAACCATGTTTAACATTTGCAAAGATTTAATAATGGTTAAGTATAAACAATCTGAGAATGACTGGGTAACAATTCTAAACTCTTTATCAAGCTAAAGAAAGCTCAAATTCTTGCCAAAAGCAGATTTTCTGTGCTCTCCACCCTGGTGTTTCATAAACCTATGTAACAGGCATCAGAGGAGTTATAAGCAGATGATGATGGCAATAAAACACCATTACACATTGTCAACATTTTACTATCTATCTTCTGTACACTTACGTGTATTTCCATTTCCTTGATTCTCAGAATAAAAAGGTGAAAAAATGGTGACAGGGATAACAATTAATGGACAAAATAGCATAGATGAGTATAGTAAGTTTCCTGATAAATCTCTATCCATACCCTTAAAAGCAAGCAAAAGAAGATGGGGCTCCTGGGTAGCTCAGTCGGTTAACTGTCCAGCGCTTGGTTTGGGCTCAGGTCATGATCTCATAGTTCCCTGACTTTCAGCCCTGTGAAGGGCTCCGCGCTGACAGTGTGAAGCCTGCTTGGGATTCTGTCTCCCCCTCCTTTTGCCCCTCCCCCACTCACACTGTCTCTCTCTCTCTCTCTCTCTCTCAAAATAAATAAATACACTTTTAAAAAAGCAAGCAAAATAAGAATAATTTTTTTTCTGAAAAGAAGAATATTAAATAGGAATAAGATATTATTTATATTACAGGGAAATATAAAGAGAAAATAAAATAGATAATTGTGTGAGGAAAAGGAACTAAGATTTGTAAAGGAAATGGAAAATTTTATGAAATCTGGTTTGACTCAAATGTACATAATACTTAGGAATTATAAGCTTTTTTAGTTCCAAACTATCCCAAATTCAAGAATCCTTATGTATTATTTTAATGTTTGTGAAATACACCAATAAATGTAGGCTACATTTATATGTTATAGGTCTAACAAAAATAAATTCTGAAACCAAAGATTTATACTTCTAAATCCAAAATCAGATTTTATGACTTAAATCCTGATTTTTGATTCAGAAAACAGCTCCTTCCAAACATAAGGGAAAAGGAGTTTAAAACACTTAACTGAATATGCATTTAAGCTTATAAATAACTTTCTAGAGTCATTTATTTTATACTGTAGTAGATTCTATGAGCCGTGCCTCTTTTCGGGCTAGGGCTCCTATCTACCCCCACCCACTGCTGTGAGTATCTGTTGATAATAGCTTACAGGTACCCTCAGTCCCTGGAGAATCACCACAGAGCTCTGCCTCACCAGGGAGGTTATGCCCTTTAACATCAGCACCCTTGAAATCTTGGCCAATGACTAAGTAACACACAAGTGAAAAAGCCTCCTACTTACCTCTTTTGTGCAGTTCTTATTCCAGAGTGAAGCCAATCTCCAGCTGAGATGCATTCCTGCTTAGCTTTATCCCACCATGTTTATACCCAGTATCCCTCACTCCTTCTGAGAGCATACCCTCTATTAATCACTTGAACAAGAATCTTTGTCTCAGGCTCTGCCACTAAAGCACTCACTGTAGAGTAAGTGATTTATTTAGGGTGTTTGGGTGGCTCAGTCAGTTAAGAGTCTGATCCTTGGTTTTGGTTCAGGTCATGATCTCGCAGTTTTGAAGTAGAGCCCCACATAGGGCTCTACATTGGGCATGGAGCCTGCTTGAGATTCTCTCTCTCCTACTCTCCCTTTCTCTTCCCTGCTTGTTCTCTTTCTCGCGTGCACGCACTCTCTCTCTCTCAAAATAAATAAATAAATGTATTTTTAAAAAAACCTTTTACCATATTGTATGTGCAATGCTTCCAGATGTAAACTGAGGAGAGCTGTATATATCTAACTAACCTCTTCAAGTTTCTAGCATTAAAAAGTAACAATGGCCTCTGTGGCAGAAATGTGTTCTCTTAAAAATAGAAGCCATTTATTTTTACTTCTTTCTACTAATCATGTGTACCTAAAGGAGCAAATATATTCTACATCATCACCATTTCTCAATCCTCAAGCTCTTGCATATTTTCTTCTCCAGAAAAGAGAAGTTACTGCATGTAAGATAAAATCAACACAATCAGTATCTTCCTCTATACCTCAGAACGTACAAAATTTAATGTATGCTCTAACTCAACAAATTTCAAACCTCGCCTGGTAACTTTTGAGCTACAAAATACTGGAAAAAGACACAAATCATAATTGTACTGTTTCATGAATTTTCACAATTATTACCACCCATGTAGAACCATCAGGCAAATCAAGATACAGAATATTTCTATCACCCAAAAAAGCTCCCACCTTTTCCTTTCCAGTTAACCTCTGCCCCTCACTGAGAAATAATCACTGCTCTGATTTCTTTCACCATGTTTGCTTTGTCTATTCTTTTACCCTGTTTGGAACAGCTTTATTGAAATATTTAAAATAAAGTTCACCCATTACAATTGTACAATTCAATGATTTTTAGTACATTTACAGAGTTGTGGAACCATCACCATGATCCAGTTCTTTATTTTCAATAACTCAAAAAGTTCCTTCATGCCCTTTTGTACTCCCCCCTGATGAGCCCCAAGCAATCATTGCTCTGCTTTCTGCAATCCCATATATTTGCCTGTCTGAAATTTTAATACATATGTAAACATATATAGTTTTTCGCCTCTAGTTTCTTTCACTTAGCATAATGCTTTATGTGTTTAATGTCTATCCGATGTTCTTTTTTTGAATAGTATTAATATTCTACATTCCATTGTATGGATATGCCACATTTTCTCTTTACCAATTGATGGACATTTGGATTCCTTCCTGCTTGAGTTTTGCCTGTTATAATTTCATGTAAATTAAATAATATTATTTGTAGTATTTTATGTCTGCTTTCTTTCATTCAACATAAAATTCTGAGATTCAAGCATGTGGTTATGTTGCAGTAATTTGTTCCTTTATATTGCTGAACAGTAATACATTGTATTATTATACTACAATTTATTCACTGTTCTGCTAATAAACAGTTGAGCTGTTCTCACTTTTTGTCTATTATGAATAAAGCAATTATACATGTGGTGTACTTTTTTGTATTTGTATTTCTCTTGGGTAGATATATAGGAATGAGATTTTTGAAGCACTTTAGGTTTATTTTTAATTTTAAAAGAAACTGCTCAACTACTTTTAAATTCTTATACCACATTACACATTCACCAATAATATGAGAGCTTCAATCCATTTTCGCCAATCTTTGCTATTGTCAATCGTTTTAATTTTAGCAGTTTGTCTGGGCATGGAATGGTATTTCATTGTGGGTTTTACTTGCATTTCCATAATGATGTTGAGCACTGTTTCATATTCTCATTGGCCATACATTTCTTATTATTGAAGTATTTGTTTTGGTCTGTTCTATGTCCTTTGCATTTGTATATGAATTTTGGAATGAATTTGCCAATTTCTACAAAAAAGAAACTATTGGGATTTTGTTTGTGTTTTTAACTAAATCTACAGAATTTGTAAGGAACTGACATCTTAATACTGAGTTCCAATCTATAAACATGGTATATCTCTCCATATATTTGGCTCTTCTTTTCTAGTTACTTTCTAAGATTTGTCTTTAAATAGAATGAGCTTACAAAAAAGAGCTACTTTTACTAACAATGAACTAAATTGATTCTTCAAGAGAGTATATTGTTTTTGTTTCATAAATGCTTACACTAATTTGAAAACAATCACAAAATGCTAAAATTGAAAGAAACAGTTGGAGATCATTTAATCTAACACTTTATTTTTACAGAAACAAAAAGCCTTTAAATAAATATATAAAATCTGTTTATAGTTGTATTGGAATTGTTTTTTTTCTTCATTTGTCCTCAGTAGTCAAATGAGAGAGAATACCTAGAAACTACTCTTGTGATAGGAGAGATGGCTTTGCAAGGTCACAGTACATATAATCAAGAGTATACTAACCTTTGTTTTCAGTTTCCAAGATATATTAATTAGGTAGGCCCTAGATATTAAAAAATCATTAGCAGAATTTAGATCATTTTGTGGCAAAATTTTTGATTTCTATATTAATGTGTTTTATATATCTCTACTTTTTAATACCTATGGCTATAAATATAGAGGGAAAGTAAGGATCAGAAAAATTTCTTGGATCTTGTGTAAGTTGATAACCTGTGGACCCTATTCAGTTGTCACATATGTTAGGAAGAAAAGCACTTAGAGAATGGAATACTTAAAAATAAAGTAACATAGAGTTCCTAAAATTATGAGGGTCAGCTGATAAGGGGTCACCAATTTTTCTGAAAGGACATTAGCTTTGCCAGCCGTGATCAAATTTGCTATTATAGCATGAAAGTATCCACAGATAATACACAAATGATTGAGCATTGTTGTGTTCCAAAAAAAACTTACTCAAAAAAGCAGGCAGTAGGCCAGATTCAACCCATAGACAATAAATTTGCCAGAACTTTATTTTGTTTAATATTTAAGTGTTTTATTTATTTCTGAGAGAGACAGAGAGAGAGAGGCAGTGTGAGCAGGGGAGAGTCAGAGAGAGAGGGAGACACAGAAGCAGAAGCAGACTCCAGGCTCTGAGCTAGCTGTCAGCACAGAGCCCTACGCAGGGCTTGAACCCACAAACCTTGAGATCATGACCTGAGCCAAAGTCAGACGCTTAACTGACTGAGCCACCCAGGCATGCCTGCCAGAACTTTAATCTATATCTCATCCTTCATGATATAATGTCCATCACATACACATGGTGTATATAGAATGGGCTTATGAATATATATCATTGTACAGGAATACATATATTTAGAGAAAGTACTATAATGAGTATTTCAGGGACTGTTCTGAAAGTGAAAGAATAAGCTAAATAACAGAAATTTCCTCTTATTCTTTTTTTCCCTATTATATGATTACTGATGAAATCACTTGAGCCATATCAAAGATATTACATTTTTCCTGTATTTTATTATCTTTCAAACAAGTAGATAACAATACCTTATACCCATTGTTTCTATGCTTATAAATCAGATACTTTATAAATATTCATAGAAGCAGACTATTCCCTACAGAATTATCTCCAAAACAATAATTATGCAAATTACTGATTGTCCAAAGCACTTAATTTCTTCGCAATATGCAATCTGAGTTAGCCTAAAGACAAGTTAATAAACAGTCTTTAAAATAAATGATAGAAGCGCCTTGTATCTATAATCAGTGATAAAGTTTAGGAAACAGAATGAACAATCTTAGAGGCAATTTTTAATTTGATAAACACATACTAAAGCTCCTACTTCCATAAAATATATGAGAAGTATTATAAACACTGCAAATAAATTCAGCACATCACAAATGATATAATGTAATAATATCTCTTTCAATTATAGCAAAAAAGTAATTTTATGCTAGATTCTCCTGAAAGAGTATTGTTTACCTATGTATGCATTTAACTCCACTAAGATCTTAACCCAAGTAGGATGTTAAAAACTCAGTTGGGTGCTTTTTTTTCCCCCTCTTAAAGATAGCAAAACATTTCCCAGTATAAGTGTAATTCTAACATCTTTCCATACCAAATTTCTTTTCTTTTGTAGGTGTCCTAGAGGCTTTGAATTTTATAGAGCACCCAGTTATAAAGACCATGCCATTATCATCATGGTAACAGGAATAATAGTTTTCAAATAATGAAAAGGGGTGATTTACAAAGCTTTGTAATAAACCATATTAAGAAACAATATCAGCATCCTGCATCCACCAAGTTTGTTACAGAGGCATTAAAATCATTATTAATAACGTTGATTTTACTTTCTTCTCTTTAAGTTGTGGTGAAGACAACTTAGCAGAATTTAATGAGTCAGTAGCTCAACATTTTGCTCAATCACTCTACTCAACACTATAGGTATCCAATGGGCTGAATATGCGTCCTGTCCAAAGTAGCTTATAATCTAATTGGCAAGGCAAAATATATAAGAAAAAATGAATAATCATAATAATAATTTGAAGAAAAAGTTCAAAATAATAGAAACTAGCATAGGGAGTCCATCATTAATTTAAAAGCGAAGAGAAACACAGTTATTTATATATTTTGGGAAAAAACTCTCTACTCATGGAAAGCTTATTTGTGTCATTGAACACCTGAGTTTCTTGACCATAAAACAACTAACTTTTTATTTATAGATATCCCTTAAAAAAACCTAAATTTATAAAAAAGAGAAAAGGTAACTATATGCCAAAATAAATGAAAGTAAAATGGAGAGCAAATTGAGGCATACATTAAGAAAACAGTCCTATAATTAGTCACAACTAGTCAAAAAATTTTTGAAAATCTATGAGACAAAGACTATTTATTTGGTTAAAAAAATGCCTATCTCCAAGTAGCTTATATTCTGGTATTAGAATAGGGATGAGAAATACATACATAAATGAAATTTCAGTTACTTATAAGGACTATGGAAATAAAAATATAATATGAGATAGAAAATAACTTTGGCAATAGGGGGAGAGAGGAAGAAGGTATTTTAGCTAGAGTTAGTCAGGGAAGGTCATTCTGAGAAGGTACTTGGATAAAAATGTCAAAGATAAAAAATGTGTCAGCTATCAAAATATTTGGAGGCAGCTTTCCAAGCAAAGGGGAATAAAAACAGGAAATGCAAAAGCTTCTAGGTTAGGAAGGAGCTTGGCATAGTAATGTAAGAGATACAGAAAAAGGGAGATAGTTTTGGTTACTTTTCATAATCTCTTCCTACTAGAACATTTTATTTTCCTTATTCACCATGCACTCAAGTATTCTTCAAAAGAAATTGCTTTTTTTTTAAAGTTATGGAACTATCTTTACAAAACGTTTATCAATAATTATATTTTTACTAATCACATTTTGAAATGCCTAAAGAAAGACTATTGCTAGTCTTATTCAGATATGCCCTTGGAAAATATCCCTTTTATGAATTAGATGTTAAGGTTGTATTTCTGAAATAAAACATTGCTCATCTTAAAATGTTCTGTTTTCTAGGATATAAGAAAATAAAAAAAAAAACCTAGAGTTAATTTTTTTAAAGAAATTTAAAGAAAAAAATGACCAAGATCACAGAATTATCAGAAACGGACATTCAAACAGTGATTGTAATTGTATTCCATATGTTCAAAGAGAAAAGTGGAGATATAAATAAAGACCCAAATCAAACTTCTGAAGACTAAATGTATAATATCTAAGATGAAAAACATACTGTATAGGATTAATAACAGATTAAACATTGAAGAAAAAAAATTAGTGAACTTGAAGATTTAGCAAAAGAACTTTCCAATATGAAACACAGAAAAAGAATATTTAAAAAAGAATTATCAGTGAGCTATGGAGTAACTTCAAGCCAACTTATATTCTTGTAACTGATTCTTTTGAGATAGTAATCTAGACCAATAATAGGGCTTACCTTACTTGTTTTCTGTCTCTGAGATTACTGTCCCTTATTTCCTGATATCCACTATCTTTAAAAGCAATGTTACCTATATTTGGACTTTTTTTGTTTTGGTTGTTTTAGGTGGGAGGGTAAATTTGGTTCCTCTTTTTCCATCTTAGTCAGAAATTTAAAATTTTTAAAAATAAAATAATCTATTGACTTCTTATAGGTGAAAAAATGATGGGTAGAGGCCACCCTAGACACAGAGTTTGGTTGTTATCTCTTTTCAAGAATGCTGTACATGATGCAATTACACTTCTCTACTGGAGGAGAGCAAACACAAATCTGCATCTCTTCGAAGTAGAAAGCAGGAACATGAGGGACATGCTAGAAAATATTTCAGATACCAAAAAATAAAACCAAGGAAACCAGGCTAGAAATAACTGAGGAGGTCTTCCCATGTTTCTCAGAAATTTAAGATTTCTCACACAGGACAATCTAACTCTCATTAGTATAAAACTGGTCATCACCTGGGGCATACTCCATTTCTTCTTGGTCGAGGATTGCTACCCTGCTAACATGAAAAACCTCAGCTCCAGGAGTCGCTTGCAGTCAAATACTTCAAAGATGGTCATACCTGATATGTCTCATTATAGGAAGTAATGATTGGGGATTTACATTACTAAAAAAACATATCAGAGACATAATGGATTGCTCATAATCAAACCCTCCAATTGTGATTCCCATCTCCAACGTCCAGAAGTACTTGATGAATACTCTACCTGCCAACTCTGACCTACAAAATACTCCTAATATTTCCTACCAGAGTGAGTTTCCTTTTTCTTTCTTTTTTTAAAATTTATAGGTTTTTTTTTTTTTGAGAGAGAGAGAGAGAGAGTGAGCGAGCATGAGTGGGGGAGGAGCAGAGAGAGGGAGACATAAAATCCGAAGCAGGATGATCTGAACTGTCAGCACAGAGCCCAGAGCAGGGCTTGAACTCACAAACCACAAGATCATAACCTGAGCTCAACCGACCAAGCCACCCAGGCACCCCCAGAGCGAGTTTTCTTTCACTAAACTTAAATCTCTAGATTAGTTATTTCCCTTGACAGATATTTCTAGCTTTTCTACTTTCTCTTGCATGGAAGAAAACAGCCATAAACATGGTGGTTGGAATTAACCCTGTTGACTATGACCCTTGTTATTTGCTAATATGAAGTGAAATCTCCTACTGATAGTAGGATAGTGAAATCTCCTACTGATAGTACAATGGTCTGAAATTTTTGTATGTCTTATGTGGAAAGAAAACAGAATAATGGGGGGGTGAGATCAAATCTCAGCTTTGCTTTTACCAGATCTCTGAGGCCTTGAGAAAGTCACTTATCTTAATGACTCTCAGATTCCCCATCAAGTCACTCCATTTTATCACCTCCATATTTATGATGCTTTTATCTACCAACCAGGCTATTTGGAGGAATATATAATATGTGCAAGGAACTTGATATTATAGCCACACTCATGAAGTAAAAACAGGCATCTTCTCCATCATGGACATTGTTGCAAGTATCAGCACCTTAGCACCATTATTATCATCCTTATAGGTTAAGTCAGACAGAAGAGCTGTCCAGAAGAAAAGTGGAAAAATTAATCATGCAATAATAGTAGCCATTTGGTAAGACCACTGAATTCATATCTAGGAAAATAATTTAAATATTAGCTTTAAAAGTCAGGTCAAATGTTAGGAAAAAATCATAGAGTTGTAAGAACATTCATATATTTAAAAACAGTAAAATTGGCTTATTTGGAAACATTTAATCCCCAAGTAGGTTTATAGATTCAATGCAACATCTGTCAAAATTATAACTTTTTTTGCAGAAATGGATAAACTGATCCTAAAATTTATATAGAAATACAAGTCACTCACTATAGTAAAAGAAAGAAAAAAAATCTTGAAAACGAACTGCAAAGTTGGAGGACTCATACTTCCTGATTTCAGAAACCATTATAAAACTATAGTAATCAAGAAATATAGTATTAGAAAAGGTATCAATGGAATAGAATTGAGAGTTTAGAAATAAAATAAAACTTACATATATGATCAGTTGATTTTCAACAAGGATGCCAGAACCATTCAGTGGAAAAATAATATTTTCAACAAATGGTGGTGGGACAAATAGTATCCACATACAAGAGGATGAACTTGGATGCCTACTTCATGCCATATTTAAAAAAAAAAAACACAACTCAGATATATCAAAGTACTAACGTAAAAGCTAAGACCACAAAACTCTTGATAAAACATAGAAGTAAATCTTCAGAAGTTAGGCAATCTTTCGAGTTAAGTGAAAATTTGTTAGATATCACCAAAAGCATATGCAATCAAAGAAAAAATAAATAAGCTGGATTAATTTGAAAATTAAAAATGAATTTAAAAATTTAACTAAAATTTTAATAATTTTTTTAAAAACCTGGTGTGTCAAAAGTCACTATCAAGAAAACAAAAGGGCAACATCAGCAATGGGAGAAAATATTTGAAAGTTATATACTTAATAAGGGACTAGTTTTCAGAACATATAAAGAACTCCTACAACTAAATGATAGAAAAGACAACTTAATTAAAAAATGGCCAAAGGATCTAATAAAGATTCTTCTGCAAAGAAGACATATGAATGGCAATAAGCATATAAAAAAGATGCTCAACGCATTATGTCATCAAGGAAGTGCATCAAAACCACAATGATATATCACTTTACACACATTAGAATGGCTATAATTTACAAAATCGAAAATGAAGAATGTGGGCAAAGATTTGAGAATTCAAACCAGTGTGCCTGGGTGGCTTGGTTAAGTGACCAACTTTTGATTCTGGCTCCAGTTCATGATCTCACAGTCAGGGGATTGAGCCGGTGCTGTCAGCGCAGAACCTGTTTAGGATTCTTGCTCCCCCTGTCTCTCTGCCCCTCTCCTACTTATGTTCTATTTCTCCCAAAATAAATAAACATTAAGAAAAAGGAATTCCAACCTTTAAATATTGATGGTAGGAATATAAAATGGTGCAGCCAATATGGAAACAAACCAGTTGACAGTTCCTCAAAAATTTAAACATAGACTTATTAAAGGACCTGGCAATTCTACTCTTAGGTATATACTCAAGGGAAATAAAAACATGTCCACACAAAAACCTGTATGGACATAGCTGCCTTATTCATAACAGCAAGAAGCAAAAATAACTAAATGTCCATCAACTGATAAACAAACTGTAGTATATCCACACAGTGGAATATTACTTAGCCACAAAAAAGACTGAAGCACATGGCAAAACATGGATGAAACTCAAAACATTACACCAATGAAAGCAAACACAAAAGACTACATATTATATGATTCCATTTATATGAAATGTCCACAAAAAGTAAATCCATACAGACAGAAAGTATATTAGTAGTTGCCAGAGGTTGACAAGTGGGGATATTGGAAAGTAACTAACATTTCATACAGGGGGTTCTCTTTGGGATGATGTAAATGTTCTGGAATTAAGTAGTAGTGATGGTAACGTCAGTAATTTACTCAAAACCACTTACCTATTCACCTTAAAATGGTGAATTTTATGCCATGTGAATTATATCTCATTTTTAAATATTTCATTTTAAAACTAGAAAAAAAGAGTATACATATACAGTAGTCCCCCCTTACCCATGGGGGATGCATTTCAAGATCCCCCAGTGGATGCCTGAGACACTTAATAGTATCAAACCCTATGTATACTATGTTTTTCCCTAAATACACTCACACACACACACACACACACACACACACCCCTACCTATGATAAAGTTTAATTTATAAATTAGGTCTAATAAGAGATTAACTAATAAAATAGAATAATTATAACGTATCATCATAAAAGTTATTGTGAATGTGGTCTTTCTCTCTAAGTATCTTTTAAAAAATATCTTTTTTTTTTTTCTAGGAGAGAGAGAGAGAGAGAGAGACAGCGTGAGCAGGGGAGGGTCAGAGAGAGAGGGAATCACAGACTGAAACAGGCTCCAGGCTCTGAGCTGGCAGTCAGCACAGAGCCCGATGCGGGGCTCGAACCCACGAACCACGAGATCATGACCTAAGCGAAAGTCGGACGCTTAACCGACTAAGCCACCCAGGCGCCCCTTTTAAAAAATATCTTATTATACTGTACTTACCCTTCTTGTGATGATATGAGATGATACAATCCTACATGATGAGATGAAGTGAGGTGAATGATATAGGCATTATGACTTAGCATTAGGCTACTATTGACCTTTTGATGACCCATCAGAAGGAGGATCATTTGCTTCCAAACCACAGTTGACCTTGGGTAACTGAAATCACAGAAAGCAGAAAGCAAAACCACAGATAAGGGTGGGTGCCAGGGGACATGCTGTATGCACTATAAGGGTTTCTAAATCTCCAAACATTAACAAATTTAAAGTAACAGAGTCCAGTTTGGCTAATTTCATACAAAGTGGTTCAATATTAAATAGGCAAGAAAGTACAATGGGAAACAATTCAGACATGCCCAAATAATTCCAAATCAACTAACAAGATTCCAGCTCTAACAGTGGCTATTCAGGTTGAAGCCACGTTTCATAAATACCTTTACTCTCATGGTTAAATTAAAATGGGAGAATTTAAGAAATCAACAGCATCCTTTAATGGTAATTTTTACCTTAGATATCACAGATGTGTTTCTAAAAATAAAAGCATTTACCATGCAGAAATATACCCACATTGAACATTGCTAATCAACATGCAGCTTCCCCACGGCCTGGCCTATCCATTTTGGATAATGAGCTTGAGTAGGTATCTTCCTTTCATTTTGTCCCCCTGTTTCT
The DNA here is from genome assembly GCF_008692635.1 of Crocuta crocuta. Taxonomy (NCBI): domain Eukaryota; kingdom Metazoa; phylum Chordata; class Mammalia; order Carnivora; family Hyaenidae; genus Crocuta; species Crocuta crocuta. The sequence goes on from NW_027530084.1 coordinate 2,196,633, forward strand.
CTTTTGTGTGTTTCTATTCTCTAATTCCATTTACAACTGTCAGGAAAGAACTGAAGCCTTCCCTTCCCTAAAACCTTCTCTGATACAACCACCATTTGATTTTTTTTCCGTGAGTGTTAGTTTTGTTGCTATAACTAGATAGCAATTTCTGGCTGCCAAGAACTATATTACACATTTAAAATTTACCATAGTACCTAACACAACACTTGATTCATAGTGTGCATTCCATAATTATTAATATAACAAAAGGTAGCAATGCAGCCTCTCACACCAGTGAAGATGGATTATTCAATAAATGCTATTGGGTAGCTGTCTAGAAAAAAGTAACATTAGAGCTATATCTCATATTCTACATCAGGATAAATTCCAAATGAATCAAAGATTTAATTGTAAAAAGGAAAGCATAAAAATATTAGAAGAAACCTGGGAGAAGTGTTTTATAATCTTGGTGTAGAAGAGGCCTATTTAAATATGACACAGCAGCTATAAATCAAAAGATTGATAAATTCTACAGCATAAAAAAATTTAATAATAATCTTCATAACAAAACTAAAATAAGCAATGGCAAAGGAAAATGACAAGCAAGATAAATATTTGCAACTCATATCACAAACCAATAAACAATGAACACCAACTATTTGATAATAAATGACCCAACAGAAAAATTGGCAAGCAATGTGTACAGAAAGTTCATGGGAAATGAAACAAATAACTCCTAAACACATGAATAAGAATTAAAAAATGAAAATTAAAACTACACTAATATACCATTCTTTACCTATCAGATGGGCAAAAATACAAAAGATGAATAATGCTGTTTGGCCAGGCAGTGGGGAAACGGGCATTTTGCATGCTGCTAATCAAAAGTATACAATGGCACAACCTCTCCGCAGGATAATTTGGCAATATCATTCAAAATTACAGAAGCACGTACCTTTTAATCCAACTCCATGTCAAGGAATTTTTCTTAAAGACATAGTTACTTAATAGGTGAAAAGATCTGTATATAATATCATTCACTGCATGGAGCACCTGGGTTGCTCAGCCAGTTAAGCTTCCGACTTCAGCTCAGGTCATGATCTCACGGTTTGTGGGTTTGAGTCCCACATTGGGCTCTGTGCTGACAGCTAGCTCAGAGCCTAGAGCCTGCTTCAGATTCTGTATCTCCCTCTCTCTCTGACCCTCCCCTGTTCATGCTGTCTCCCTCTCTCTCTCCCTCTCTCTCTCTCTCAGAAATAAATAAAATCTAAAATAAGAAAAAGATTATTCACTGCAATATGGTTTGTAATAGGAAAACTGGAAACTACTTAAATGTCCACAACCAATGACTGGTAAAATAAATTATAAAGCACCCAAAAAGAGAAAAGAAAAGACTTAAAGAAAGAAAAAAAATAATTCTCTATTTGGGCTATGGAATTATCTCCAAAATATGCATGTGAAAAAAGCAAGATTCAGAGCTATGTGTATGATAAGCTACCCTGGTGTATAAAGACAGGCTGTACAACAGGGATGTTGTACAAACACTTTGCTTGTATCTGCATAAAATATCTGTATAACAATACATAAGAAACAGGTAATATTTGTTGCTTCTGGGGATGGAAATAGAGATAAAATAATTTTCATGGTATTTTCATCATGTACCTTTTCAAAAAATTATGAACCAATTGATTATTCAGAATAAATATTCAAAAAATGTTTTTATAAATCTTCCACCCCACCTAATAGTACTGGATTCATAGTAGGAACTTAGGAAATACTGATTAAGGGAAGTAAGCGCTAAAATAACACTGTACTTTATCTGCTTCTTGCTTTTAAACTTACAAATTCTTTTATATAAATTACAATATGAGAAATAAACTATTTTTATTAATTATCTAAACATTTTGGACTACATGTGTAGTTAATTTCTGAGAAAATTGTCCCACAAAAAGAAGCACTAACTTCAAGAATTAGAAAGAAACCCTCCCACCCCCATTCAATTGAGATACATTTTTTTCACTGCCTTCACATGAATAAAATTCTCACAATCTCACGATCATGAGATCATGACCTGAGCCAAAATCACAAGTCACACACTTAACCAACTGAGCCACTCAGGGCCACAGCAAAATTCATATCTTAAATTATTGGTCTATTTTCTTCAATTTTCTTAACTCAAGAACAACTCTTTATTTCACTTTTTAATTAGAAAATCCAAATAATTCACTGGATATTAAAACTCCAGGAGATGAACTATACAATCCTCTAGTCATAAAAAAAATGCTTATTACATCTGAATAATGATATAAAGGCTTATTTTTAGAATTAGGTGATATTATTTTAGGTTACATTATAATAAATAAAAAGATATTAGTGTTCCCTTCTCAATCCACCTCCTACTTTTATATGTTTGTTTATAAACAAAATGTAAGATCTTATAATTTTTGAGACCCCAGGGCCAGAATAATGCAAGCATTCCTCTTTACCAGGTTTTAAATATCCTAAAAATTATACTGACACAATTTGAATAACATCAAAATTTTAATCAGTGACTTATGTCAGTCAATTACAATTCCAGAAGAAGAGCCCAGAGTATTATCTCATCTCAAAAGGCCCTGGTTTGGCAAAAAAATATATTATATTGAAAACTATAAAAGCTTTCTCTCCAATTTATTAATTAATCATAAGAATAGCACAGGCTTAACTTTCCCCCACCTCAGTCAACAAAGCTTTGAATCACAACTGAATCCAGAGATGACCAACTCTAATAGGTTCAGGTAATGTGGTTGATGACAAGTTATAGGAAAGGTGGTAAAATGAGAGCTCAGACTCTATTCTAGAGGGAGCAGAGGGTACTTCCTCCCAGCCCTTGTTCAGACCTTCCAGAAAAAAACACCAAGTTTAGATTTTCATGTGAAACATTGTGGTCCTTAAGTATCACAACTTTTCAGTCTATATATGGTCACATTGTAAACATTCCTTTATAGGACCCCTTGGGTGTTCCACAACAACGTGGTGCCATGTGATAGTGAGAAGACGATGGGCCTGGGAGTCTCATGGACTAGAGTTTGAATTTCACCTCTGCCACTTAGGAACTGTGTGACTCTCAGGTGAGGTGCTCTCTAGTTCACTTTCTTTATCTGCAAAATGGATATCTACAGCTTTTGTGAGGATATAAAAAAAAATGTAAATGCCTAGGCATTCAAAAGTAATTTTAACATCATGTTTATTAATACTTTTCCGTCGTAAACCAAATAATAGTGTCCTTTGGAGGAAATTTCCACTTGATCTTCAAATCTGGATTTAGTGGAAAAAACATTTATTGCAGTTATAAATTACTTAGGCTGTCTGGCACAATATCAGGTATTTTGCGGCTAATGTTATACATAGGGATATTGGACTATGATTGTCCCCAACTATGAACTGTCACCACTAACCTATTTAACCAAAGAATCTTATTTATCTAAGAGAGCAACTTGTTATATATATATATATATAACACATATACACAAATGCTTTTATTGAGTGATGAAAAGGTGAATAATATAAAAATAAAGGAAGATATGAATAATGTAAGAGGCAATACTAGCATTTTGGTTCAGAGTTTGAACTTGGGTTTGAGTTTGAGGTGGAACAACTTCTGAGTCCTTTATCATTTTCTAGCTATTAAGATTTAGAAGAGTTGATACTTCTCTCTAAGCCTTAGTCTTTCATCTGAAAAAAAAAAAAAAAACAACCTAGGAAACTAAGGGCTTCTGGGTGACTCAGTCAGTTAAGCATCCAACTCTGATTTCAGCTCAGGTCATGATCTCACAGTTGGTGAGTTGAGTCCAGAACTGGGCTCCACAATGACAGAACAGAGCCTACTTGGAATCCTCTCTCTCTCTCAAATAAATAAATAAGCTTAAAAACAAAAATACTGGGATACTATATAGCATACAGCATCACAGACTTAGCTGTTATTGTCCTTATTTATATTACCACATTCATATAAGATAGAAATATTTTAAGCAATGCAACATACACATTCTACCATAAAATAACTGTGAAATAATATATGCATATATAAAATATTATTTAAATTTTGGAATTATTTAAATTTTGGAAATGAGTTCATAATCATCAAGATGGCATGCAAAAGAAGGTAACCATACATGTCAGTGACAAATTAAGACTCAATTCAGTCATATAAAGTTCTGACGGGGGACTTATCAACACTAGATATAAATTTGATTAGATTGAGTCACATTTAATAAATGATATTGTTCTAAATCTTTGAAATATACTAATACTGATCTCTTACATTTAAAGAATATTATATTCAAATTGCTCACACATTTATCTCACTTGATCCTCAGAATAAGCTATGTAATATAAATACAGTAGGTTCAAGAAAAATAATTGAGGCTAAGAAAGATTATGGACTTCACTAATGGTGCTTGAATAGGAAATGATGAAGCTGAGGCCAACATACATGTTTCCCCACATGTAATTCAATTTTCAGAATATTATACCACAATGAATAATTTGGCATTTCCCCCTTTGTGTTAAAACCAAGGTATGATTTTTATATTCCAGATTTATCACTGTAAACTTTATTTGCAATGGCTTAAATGACCTTAACTAGTCTTTAAATTACTATTTCCAGGGACAGATATATAGGCATTGTGTTGAGAATTATTGTTCTCTTTGTAAATATGTACAGAATTCTCCAACCTTACTATGTTTAATGTTTAGCAATTGGAGGTACCAATGGGAAAGAGAAATAGGAATCCCTCTGTGATGGAACACCCTTCCTACCTCAAGACTCCAGATGAAATCTTGCCATGGTAACCGTTTGGTCTAGCATAGCAATTATTTGTTAAATTATAATATTCAGGAGACTAATGACATTCCAATTTTATGTTAAAACAATTATTCTAAAAACTGATTAACCAAACCAGATAAACATTTTAATTTTGTAGAACAGTATCACACAGAGAATTAAATTAATATGGACTGGTTTTCCTTTAGAAAGGTGCCAAAGAGGAGGTCATTTATGTTAGTTGCTACAGCACAAGTCAAATTGGTATTTTTATTAAGCTAATGTCAGTAATTGTATTTTAAGTAAAAAAGGTTGACAGATACACCTTAAAAATTATATTTATAAGAAAACATAAATGGTATGAATATAATGGTAATGTGCTAATGGCACTGCCATGTGAACAGTTGATAGTACATCAGAAATAAAAACACTAATATTTCTAAAAAACAGATTCCTTGCTTGAGGGACATGTTGCACTGAGTCCTGGAACTCAATTCAGTGATGTGCTAGTAAACGTCTAACGTCAGCTCTAGAGAGGGAAAAAATCTTTAATTTATAGCATTTGCCAATTTCCATAGTATCAATACTCTCATTAGGGCTGATTTCAAGCTACCAACATGAAGTCACTCAATATGGAGTTAGAAAGAGAGGTGCCCATAGCCTCTCACAGATCAGAACAAGCTGCTCCAACCTACCACTGTCCAAACTCCAGAACCAGCTCAAATCTCCAGAGGTAGAACCCAGAAGCATGCAATTTTTAAAAATTTTTTAACATTTATTCATTTTTGAGACAGAGAGAGACAGACATGATTGGGGAAGGGGCAGAGAGAGAGGGAGACACAGAATGCGAAGCAGTCTCCAGGCTCTGAGTTGTCAGCACAGAGCCTGATGCGGGGCTTGAACTCACAGACTGTGAGATCATGACCTGAGCCAAAGTCAGACACTTAATTGACTGAGCCACTCAGGTGCCCCCAGAAGCACGTGTTTTTAAAAAGCTTTCTCAGTGATTTTGTTATAATCAGTCCATAGACGGACTATAGTTTTTAGGAAACACTAGACTAGCTCATCATGCAACAATGAGAGCTTCTAAGGTTAAGAAAGGGAAAACACTTGTATGACTTTTCAGATGTAGTGCAAAACCAGGTGGAAGTGACATTGGCATCACTGTCACCTAGGAAAACTCTGAATTGTGGTGAGAATATTGCACTTTTATGTATAGCTGCTTATGAACCAAAATAAATGACGTCTTTTTGATACTGTCCCAAGCCAAAAAGAAAGTGCTTCATTCTGATAAAATCGTCACTGAAATCCCCAATGTTTTTTAAAGAAGTCATTCAATCCAGTCCTCTGCCTCCAAGAGAGGATGGCAGTTTGTTGGTATTTAATTACCCACAATCGTGAATTACTTAAAATTAGAAATTTAATGCTTGGTGCAAATTACTCAATTAAAGCCAACAAAAATGCAGGCATTGCCTCTTGTAGACATCCCCAATCTGATATGAACTTATAACCTTTAATTTTCACATTTGTACCAATCTTAAAGAGGTAGAAAATGAGTTAAGATTAGCATTGGTGACTGTCTTTGCCTAGGTCCCCTTAGAAGCCTGAGAAAAAAGGCTTGTGGGCAAGTAGTTTATTTGGGAAAAGTGATCTCAGGAAATTGGAGTGAGGTAAGGGAAAATCTGTGAGGAAAGAGGAAAAGTAAATACAAAGATATGTTACCTAGTTGGGCAGTAATCACTCAGTTCTGCAGGAAATTCTTAGAAGCTTTATGAACATGCCCTTCAGAATTGTCCATCTGACACAGAAGAAAGAAGCATTTATCTATCTATGGCCCCAGGAATGGCCCCATGGTCATTAACTCCTTTGTCTCCATTATTTCAGTTGATCATGAATGACAGACCGGGTATCTAAGGGAGTTAGAGAAACCCAGATGTGAAACAAGAAGTAATTGTCCCATGCTGAGGTGTTGTCAGGTTATAACTATATAAATCTGGTCACTACGGCAGTAACTGGAGCAAGAAGTGGGGCCAAGATGACATAAAGTGGTATACAAGAGAGGCCCAGCCCCTAGGTAAAAACCAGGAAGTTCTACCTACTTTGTTACTGTTGCTTGGTTCCATGATTTTATCCTTTGGGCTCAGAGGCCTAAAAACACTGTCAAGGTAATCCCAGATCAATCCATAGACTTTTCTATGCTTTGAAAACAGCAGGAGGTCAGTAGGAGAAAAGATAATCTTGCTCTTAAAGAAACAGATTAATTTGCTTATTTGTTTGTTTATTCATTTGTTTATTGTGCCCTGTAAACCATATCAAATAAAGCATTCCTGGGGCCATTCTGAATGAAAGGGCAATAAGGCCCCAACAGAAAAAGAGAAACTCCATGTCACATGAAAGTAGGGAGGAAGAGAGGCTGAGAACAAAGTGGCTTGAATATTCTCAATGAGGCCTCTGAAAAAAGCTCCCATCAGAGAATGAGTCAATTTTAAATAAGTCCCAGGTCCTAAAATTAGAGACCATCTATGACAATGCCAGAGAAGTTAACAACCTTTCTGAATCCTTTTCTATTCTCTCCCCCTTTACTTTGACCACAGAAACTAAAGTTACCAAGAATAAGTAAGCAAGTGTCAGATAGTGCAGTGGTTCTTAAATTTTAGCATGTATCAGTCACTTGGAGCACCTGTTTAAACATACATTGCTGGCCCCATCGCCAGAGTTTCTGATTCTGAGCCCGAGTGGGACCAAAGAATTCATATCGCTAACTACTTTCCAGCTGATACTGCTGGCCCACAGGACAACACTACCAGAACCACTGAAACAGTAAAATAGAAAGGAAGAACCACACTCTCTATCTGGATTCCCACCTACAAATAGCTTCAACTGAGGTAAAGGAAATAACTGTAATTTTGGATGAAGATGGAAGTATTTATCAATATGTGAGAGTGTACACTTTCGATTATTGAATTAAGACTGGATATATGACTTATAGACACTATAAGACCCTGAGAGAGAGCAGAAAAGCCATAGAATTGGCCACATTTCCATCTAGTAGCAGACAAGCTGGTGCCGCTGAAGAAATTTAAAGGGACAGCAAAATAAAAATACTCTTTCTGGTTATATCTCATGACTATATGAATTACAAATATAAGGCACCACATAACTTGCTTAAAACAATTGACTTTATGAGATCTATTTTTCTATAAAAAATAAGTTAACAGATGATTATTAAACATTTGTTCATAATACCAAATTTTAGGATTTTACCCACCAAGCAACTACAATTCATTTAAGTTGTATAATTAGAGTAATATAAAAATTTCAGAAATGTTAGGTACCATTTGTGTTAAAAAACAATCCAGATAATTCTTATACACTAACGTTTGAGGACATTAGTCAGTAGCAGTTCTTAGTGGCACAGTGCTAGGATGGAAGTCATTCCTCTGTAACCCTTTCATAAAGAGAAGAAACATTAAAATGGAAAAAAAAGAAGAGCCTTATGTACAGTGCAAGCAACAGAGCAGAGCAGTTAGGGGATTGGAATCTGCAGTTAGATTGCTTGGTTTAAATGGCAGTAACCTTGGGCAAGCTATTTAATCTCTCTAAGCCTCATTTTCTCATCTTAAAAATGAGGATAATAACTTCTACTTCATAGGGTTGCTGTGAGGATATAATGAGATAATGTAATGAAGTACTTAGCAAAATGCCTGCCATATAGCAAGTTTTTTAGCAAATATTACCATTACCATTACCACATAGTCCTCTAGAAAACACTGTCATACACATATAACACACAATGGGGTAGGAAGTAAAAAGAAATTTCTAAACTATTATATGGATGCAAAGCGCCACTGTTGATCTTATTTTATTCTTTCCCTCTCTCTCAAAAGAAAATATAATAATGTTTGGTGTGGTAGAAGAGATGTCTTGAATGGCTTTTGCACGCGATTCACCTCTCAGAATCTCAGTTTCCCCACCTGTAGAATGGTAATCCTAAAGCAATCCTTAGATCTCAGGGATGTTGCAAGACTAGAAGACACGGCATGTTGCAAAGAGCCCAGCAGTGAGCACAGATGCAGTCATGAAGGTCGCTCAAGTGACTTCCAAGTACATTGCCTGTGCTAGGAAGCTCTTCTTGCATTGCAACAGAAAACCTGCAGGATCCTCACATCTGGGCTTAGAGGAAAGTAAAAAAGATGGTCTTTCTTTGGAAAAGTGACTTAAGACACAAGACATAAGAAGATTGCAATCAAAGTTCCTGCCTACCACTAGCTTTAGGCATATCATTAAGAATATTTTTAAAGATGAACACATAGAGATCAAAAGAGATAAATTTAATTATTCATAATGTAAAACATTATGAAATTAAAATTCTGAGCATAACTTTTTGTCCTGAATCATTATCAAGTTTGTGCTCCTGAATGTTCTGATTATATATGTCAATATTCATCAATACTGATGATTACAATGCAGTAAGTGAAATAATACCACATAAATATAAATCTGTTTCTAAAATGAGAAGTATTCTGAAAACTGTAAATATTAAGATATAATATATGTGACTGACATTTAATATTATTAGTTTATAAAATACAGACCCCATGTAAGTTTAATAAATATCTTAGGAAAAAGCTATCTTCAGCACTTTCAAATCTTACAGACACCATTTTGCAATGAATGGGTACACTGTAGCTTTATTTAATCTGCCTTCAGATAAATAAGGTTTGATTTAATCAGCATGTAGCCATCAGATAAATAAGGATGTACGAAAGGACCATGAAAGGCAGGGACAAAAGTCCAGCATCACAGGCAGGGACAGCAAAACCTGCATCTACTGACTGTGATCTTGCCCATCTCTTCTTTAAAAGAAAAATAACTAAACCTGCTGTCAGGGTTAAACTGAAGGCAAAGGAATAGGAGAACTGTTAAGTACAGCCTATGAATAGATAAGCCACTCAACCTCACGATGACTCAGATTCCTCATCTGTAAAATGGGATACGAGAGTTATCACTAATAACCTTTGAAGCATGTAAATTCTGTGGTTCTAGGTTTATATTGAAGGTATTGAAGCAAAAGTTGAGAAAGTCCTCTCTCACTGGACATCTGTCTTAGACATAGACACAATTCCCAAATCACATATTAATCTTGTGGACTTTTTTCTCTTGACTGCCAGGCACAGCAGAGATTGTTTGGGTGATAGCATTACCTAAGGCAATGCACACTTTAAATACAGATAGGTCCTTCTTATAAAGAACTTTGAAAACTGTGAACTTAATTGCAATTAAAAGGTCATTGATATTCAGTACAACTAGGAGACAAATTTTAAGTTTACTCCAGTATTAAAATAAACCACTTTGTAATAAAATATATCAGTATGGATTTTATGTCTGAAAAACAAAAAAAAGAATCCTCAATGAATAGGAGTATGTGTAACATTTAAATACTTATGCATAAATTTGCAATTTACTGCAAATCATTCAAGATTATTGGTTTATCTAATAAGTAATCAGTGTATTAAGGGGATTTTAAATTGAAGAAAGTAATTTAAAATGGACAAGCATGCTTAGTGAAAATTATCCCATTTTAATATCCCTTTTCTAATTAATAAGTATTTTTCTAAAATTTAAAAGAAGCCAGGTGTTCAATAAGTAAAAATAATGTCTACGAAGTCTAGACATTTTTACATTATCCTAATTTAGATGGTGTTTTAGGATTAGAAAGGATCTTTAAATGTCATCCATTTAATCCACCAGTATCATATTTGCCAAGTGGTCATCTAAAGAATGTTTGAATTCTTCAGGTTTTAGGGACTCACTGCCTCTCATTTTATCTTCAGAGACCACAGAATATTAGAATATCTCTATTCTTTCAAAATCCACCCTAAATTTTTAACTTAGAAAATTAATAAAATAAGTAAATAATTTAATGATCAATGTCTTTGTAATAACACATCAATAAAAGCAAACAACTTGTTAGTTTAATTCAATGGTTACTGGAATCATGTGGCATTATGCAAACCGCACAGCACAGGTGGAACAAATTTCTATGATACTGTTATTGACATTGTAGAGATCAGCTGTCCCTATTACCGCCAGCCTGACAGAACCCACAACTGGCCATTGACAGGTGCAAGTCCTGAAGAACAACAATCAGTGAGCCTGATCTGCTTGAGCCAATGACTATGAGGACTGACTGGATATTATCATAGGCTGAAAGGTCTGGAATTTGTCTGTCAGCTAAAGCTCATGTCTTCTCTGGCCCCAGTGTTCCTAAGCCCCAAGCTGGACCCTTTACCCCACTATTCATACCAGTCTCTATTTCTAGGCTTCAGCCATGCTTTGCACTTTATATTCAAGTTCCATATCCTGAATTCTGGTCCATTTGCCTGGGATCCCAACATTATGCCTAACTCTTATCTCCCTGGTGGGGCTGGACCCTACATTTCTAGTTCTATCTGGGTTTGTTCTCCCAGAACAAGCTATCTCTCCTGTCTATAATTATCTACCCTTACCAGATACTTCTTGGCTGGGCAATTTGTCATTTTAAAAGCATCTATTTTGGGGCATCTGGGTGGCTCAGTTGGTTAAGCACCCAACTTTGGCTCAGTTCATGATCTCATGGTTCATGAGATCTCATGGTTCATGAGTTCAAGCCCTGTGTCAGGCTTTGCCAGTGCAGAGCCTGCTTCAGATTCTCTGTTTCCCTCTCTCTCTGCCCTTCCCCTGCTCATTCTCTCTCTCTCTCTTTCTGTCTCAAAAATAAATAAACATTTTTAAAAATTAAAAAAAACATAAAAAAATAAATAAAAACATCTGTGATGTTAATGGTAGTTGCCTCAGACTTGAACTACTTCCCCTTGAACACTAGAATATGGACTTCCAGTCACACTCCCCAGGAGTCAACCCTATTGCCATGTTAATAAGGGACATGATGAAATAATAAAAGGAGTCCTGGCTCAGCTCAATTTCCCAAGCCTTGTCCCCACCTGGTCCTGACTTACTGCGCTTACATGCTTTTGAGGCCCCTGAATACTTAATACTAGAAACTCTATCAGCTTACTAAGACAACAAATTTAAAGGAAGAAATAATTCTTTAAGGATCTACAGAAAGATGATTCAAACTAAGGTGCAAAGATTTAAAACAACAGCAACAACAATGGTGGTTTCATGAAAGATTAAGAATACACATTCCCTGAGCAAGAGTTCTGCAGGATGGCTTGGTAGAAGAGGATGCTTGTAAAGCAAAATGGACCTAACAGTGACAAAGTGAAGCAACAGTTTTCCAACCTATGCAGGGAGATATTTTCAAGCAGAAAGATCTGACCATTGTTTGCTAAGTCACATTCTATAAGTGACTTCAGTCAGACAAAAATCACAACTTTGCTTTCCTATCCCACCACCTCATGAGAATATTCCCCTTCTACCACCCTCATCATGGACACATGGAGTGGGGATTGTACACTCTTCCATTTTTTCTTTATCTCATGTGAATATATCTTATCTTCACAGACAGATTACAAACTCCATATCTTAACTTCTCATTCCAGAAATGCTTTCAGTAGACAGTGAATTCTTACTGAATTTCACAGAATCTAACTGAACTGAAACAAATTTGGATAAAAATGACTTTATATATCAGACAAACTAAGTTGGCAAAAGAGTTGAATCAGATGCCTACTGTAGTTCTGAGACTGAATAATTGGAGCTTGGAGAAAAGGCTGACAATGATATTGCCCAAATTAGAAAACAAAGTGTGGAACAACTATAATGCAGGTAAATGCTATCAGTTATGGACTATGGTTGGCAGAATAATGTTCCCGTAAAGACACTCCCCTCCTAATCCCTGGAATCTGTGAATATCTTAACAGCAAATGAAATTTGCTTAATTTAAGGTTAAGACCTTTAGATGTAAGGTTATCCTAGATTATGAAGGTGGGCACAACGTAATTACATGAATACTGGAAATTAGAAGATAGAAGCAGAAGAGTGGGTCAAAGAGATGACAGGGAGGAATAATGAGAGACATAATGAGAGATTTGAAGCATGAGAGGGTTTCAAGATGGCAACTTGTAATAGATAGAAGGGGACTATAGGTCAAGGTACATAAGTGGTCTTCAGAAATTGGAAATGGACTTTGGCTGACAAGCTAGAAAAAAAAAATCAGTCCTACAACCACAAAGGAACTAAATTTTGCCATCAACTCAAATGAGCAGGAAGCAGATTCTCCCCTAAAACCTCCAGAAAGGAACAGTCTGCCAACACTCTGATGAGTGAGTGAGTGATGTGAGATCTGGTGAGATCTGTTTTACCTACTGGACCACTTTCCTGCTGGACTACAAAATAACAAATCTATGTTTTCTATTCTACTAAGTTTATGAAAGTGTGTTATGGCAGCAACAGGAAACTAATAAAAAGAGAGATGACTTATATGTTACCCTAGTTGGACAATCAGAGTGACTAAGACTGGTTCATGTTACTGAGAGATCAAGTTCACGTATTAACTGTGTGGTTTCGGGATTAGGGGCTCAAATGCAGAGATTAGGAGACATTTCTGAGGTAAATGGTGGGTGATCCCACCCAAAGAACTATCAGATTTAGTTATTTTCTTCAACTCTTCTTCATTGGCTTGCTCTCCTCTAATTTTCCAACATTTATTTAGCAATTTATTTAACAAATCTTATAAGGCCTTAAGGATCAAGGGGCACCTGGGTGGCTCAGTCGATTAAGTGTCTGACTTCAGCTCAGGTCATGATCTCGCGGCTTGTGGGTTCAAGCCCCATGTCGGGCTCTGTGCTGACAGCTAGCTCAGAGCCTGGAGCCTGTTTCAGATTCTGTATCTCCCTCTCTCTCTGACCCTCCCCTGCTCACACTTCTCTCTTTCAGAAATAAATAAAACATTATTTTTTTTTAAAAAAAAGGATCAAATATATAACATGCAACATCTGTCCTCAAGTTCATAACTTTGTCAGTACAGCAGATGTACCAACAACTTACATGTGTAAGCAAAAGAGTGGACAAAGTACTTTCACTGGCATTCTCATTTAACCCTTAGCATCCTTCTATGAATGACACTAATTGTACTCTAGACTATAAGTAGCCACAGAGTGTGAGTGTAGGGGTATGTGTGTATGGAGCAAAATACATTCAAAATGTGGCAAAAAGGGGGAAATATCTGAGAGGAAAAAGAGATGCTCTGCTAAACTAGTTAGTTTAATCCACACAGTGTGCATATGGTCATGAGTAAGAAATGTTTTATCCACAAAGGAATTGAAAATTAAAATATCTTTTAAATAAGATTCTGAATGGATAGAAGAATTATTATTACCACTAAGTACTTACTAATCTAAATTCTAAATACACTTCTACCTTGTGAGCCATTAATATTCAAAATAGCTTTTGACTTTCTCCAATACTGTGTTAAATCCCAAAAATTAGTTTAGGAGGACTCCATGGAGGGACAGGAAGTGCCTCACTGCATACCCGAACTACATCAGACACTGTGTGAAGCACTTTACTACTAGCCTCATCTCACTTACCTCAGAACAGCCCCATTTGTCACCCCTCTCCTAGGTAATACCTTGGTCATTGAGGAATTTGAAACTCAGGAAAAAATAAGTATGCTAGTCTACTGGTAGAGAAGTATCTAAGGAAAAGCAACAATGAAGCAATAAAATTGTTATCAGACAAATGGGGCAGCAAAACAAATAAGTCAGATAAAGGTATGTAGTAAACTGTATTAGTTTTCTATTGCTGCTGTAGCAAATAACCAGAAACTTAATGGCTTAAAATAACAAATTTATTTTCATACAGTTCTGGAGGTGAGAAGTCCAAAATCTGTCTCACTAGGGTAAATTCAAGGTGCTGGTTTCTTCTGGAGGCTCCAGGAAAACAAAAACAAAAACAAAAATGTTTCCCTACTTTTTCCAGCTACTAGAGGATGCCTGCCTTCCTTGGCTTGTGGCTCCTTTCTCTATCTTCAAGGTAGCAGGATAGCTTTTTCCACTCTCTTTCTCTAACCAAGTTTCCCACCTCTCTCTTAAAAGGATCATTATTATTACATTAGCTCAGCCAGATAATCCAGGATAATTTCACCATCTCAAGATTCTCAATCACACATTCTAAAAACCTTTTGCCATGTATGGTAACACATTCACAGATTCTCGGAATTCTCTTTTGGTGGAGAAAGCTACTACTTAGCCTAAGCACACACAGATTAGAGTTAGGAAAAAACACAGTTTAGCTAAGATCAAGGAAGTAAGAGTGGGTCAAAAACTGGATGAAATGCCTAAACACATATGAGAGTAGGTATTAGTGTTTGTGAAATATGCCCTGTGATATATATGTACAGCTTTTAGAAGTAAATGAGCTCTCTATGTAGAGGTGAGTGACTGAAGATTGGTGCAACAATAAATCTATGTTGATTTAAGAAAGCGGTCACCTAAAAAGGGACAGATTCAGAAGCAGAAAAAAAAATAAAGCTGAGTAAAGGCTAATATGCTATGTAACATCTCTCTCTCCAGAGTTTAGGCAATAGCACTGTATTCAAGAGTGCTATTCTCCCAACCATTGGCATTTCTATTGCTGCTCATTAACAGGTTTCAAGTGTCCCTTAGGATGTTGTAGATTTTGCTCCCAAATAATTATCTTAAAAGCTCTAAGCAGCTCCTGAGGGAAGAAACCTACAGTTAGCTATCTCAGCACTGTAAGGTAAAATAATCAGGAAAAGAAAGAATGAGTGATGGCTTTGAGTTCCCTGAATTCTCAAGGCCATGCTACTTATAAGGTCTAAATTGTGAGCTATTACTATTAAAGTGTGATAAAGAAACATCATCAATGTCAGAGACAGAGGTTAGCTTCAGGGCCCAGGAGTATGGCTTAAACAGCCTTCCCCCATCTCACCTATATTCTATTACCACGGGTACCTAACCTGTCTCTTTGCCTTCAGTCTTGCCCCACCAAATTCATATGCTCTTGATGCCCAGATTATCTTTCTGAAACACATGTCTGATCACTTTGCTTTCCATCTTAACCTCTGATAATTCTTACTGCTGGTAAAATGAAGTATAAACTGTTTAGTTTAACACATAAGGTCCTAAAACTGAGCCTGCCTACCTTTATAATTTCATATCCTATGTCCCCATTCTCTGTGTTAAACACTTTTGTCAAAATGGATGTCTCAGTATTTAAGATACCTGTCTCATTTTTATCTCTCTGTTCTTGCATAATGCTATTCCTTTCACTTGAAAAAAAAAAAAAGACCTATTCATTCATTTACTTTCTAATTCAAATGCCAATCACTCAGTAAAACCTTCCTGAGAGCAGCTCAGCAACGTTTTAAATTCTATGTTCTTTTCCCATTGCTAGCATAGAGGCAGAGACAAAATAATCCCAGTACATAGCAAATTTGAACAAAAGCTATTTCAGTGTTACTTTCCAAAGGTTCCTGTCAGGTTAGGGCACAGCAAGGGCTCCCAAGAAAGTGGTTTTCGGGGCGCCTGGGTGGCTTAGTCGGTTAAGCTTCCGACTTTTGCTTGGGTCATGGTCTCGCGGTTCGTGGGTTTGAGCCCCGCGTCGGGCTCTGTGCTGACTGCCAGCTCAGAGCCTGGAGTCTATTTCGGAGTCTGTGTCTCGCTCTCTCTCTGACCCTCCCCTGCTCACGCTGTCTCTCTCTCTCTCTCTCTCTCTCTCTCTCCTAGAAATAAATGAAGAAAAAAGAAAAAAAAGGGGGGTTTCAAGGGTGCCTGGGTGGCTCAGTCAGTAAGTAACTGACTTTGGCTCAAGTCATGATCTTGTACTTCATGAGTTTGAGCCCCACATCAGGCTCTGTGCCTGGAGCCTGCTTTGGATTCTGTCTCCTTCTTTCTCTGCCCCTCACACACTCTCTCTCTCTTTCTCTCTCTCTCTCCATCAAAATATAAATAACATTTTTAATTTTTTTAAAAAAAAGAGAAACAAAGAAAGTGGTTTTCAGTATGGGCTGCCCCTCAGGATCAAGGATAGTTTTAGAAAAGATAAAAAAAAAAATTCCTAAGACCCACCCAAGCTTACTAATAAATCAAATCTATGGGAGAGTTACTGAGAGAGCTTGCAGTTTTGGGGGGTTTATTTATTTATTTTGAGAGAGGTAGAAAGATAGTGCAAGTAGGGAAGAGTCAGAGAGTGATAGGGAAAAATCTGTTATAAGATGGCCAGCAGGACTGATAAGGAAATACCTGTCCCTGATCAAAAAGGCTCCCTCTTCCAGGTTCTTCTTCCCACACTGCTTGTCTCATGCATTAATAAGGAATGTGGAAGTAACAGGCTATAAATTACTCCCTCTGCTGATGCTATGGGCTCAGACCTCTGGAGAATGATCTCTGAGCCCATCGAGGTAAAATAAACCTTCTCCCTTCCAAGATCTCTGAGTGCTACTTGATTCTTCCGCCAGTGATCCAGACCAGATTTCTGCAACAAGGAGAGGGGGGAGGTAGTGGATCCATAGCGGGCTCTACATTGTCAGCAGAGAGCCCAACATGGGGCTCTAACTCACAAACCATGAGATCATGACCTGAGCTGAAGTCAGATGCTTAACCAACTGAGCCACCCCAAGCGCCCCTACTTGCAAGTTTTTAATAAGCTTCACAGCTGATTCTGATGCAGACATGGGAATGAAGACCTCGACCAGGCTGATGGCACAATTGAGAAAGAACAGCCAATGCTAGTAACTGGTCATGTGGAATCAGACCCATAGGAGATCTATGCCAGAGCTAACTGGTAGCTATGGCAATATAGGCTGAGACATAGGGCACCAGAGAGCAAAGTCAGGAAACCAAGGTGGAAGCTCTTCTATATGGACCAAAACAAAATCAGAATTGGAAGAGTGGAATACAGTAAGGAATTCCATAGGTGCCCTGGACCTTCCCTGGGACCAAACATGGGGGAAATAAGACCACAGCAGTCTCCCCTTCTCCATAGGGGGTATGTTCTAAGATGCTCAGTGGATGCCCGAAACCCCAGATAGTACCAAACACTACATATATCATGTTTTTTTTTTCCTATACATACCTATGATAAAATTTAATTTCCAATTTAAGCATAGTAAGAGATTAACAACAATAATTAATAAACTAAAAAAACTGTAACAAAATACTGTAATAAAAGTTATGTGAATGTGCTCTTTCTCTCTCTCTCTCTAAATATCTTATTGCACTGTACTCACCTGTCTCCTTCTGATGATGTAGTACAATGCTTATGTGATGAGATAAAGTGCAGTGAATTATGTAGGTATTGTGACATAGTGTTAAGCAACTATTGATCTTCTGACAATTGGTCAGAAGGAGGATCATCTGATTCTATATCATGGTTGATAACCGGTAACTGAAACTGCAGGAAGTGAAAGCACAGATAGGAGGGCACTACTATAATTCTAGAACTCACCGAATGGAAACCTCTTAAAACAGCAACATTGTATCACCTGGAAACCTGTTAGAAAAGCATTTTGGGTCCCATCCCTGACATACTGAATCATAATCTGATTTTAACCAGATTCCCAATTGGTTTAAAAGTCACATCGAAGTTAGTAAGGCACCCAACCCTGGTTCCAAATGATGCCAATGCTGTCTGTAGCCCATACTTTGAGTAGCAAGAGTCTTGACCTACAACTGAGCAGGTAGAAGAAATTCAAACATTACTGCTGTGAGCAATGTGAGGGTAAGAATCTCAATCAATTCCTTTATCTCAACATGTAGCACAGGACCTTGGGAACTGACAATGTAGTCTGTTGGTTGAAACTTCAGGACTTGGATCTGGTTCAGTTCTAATGCTACTACTCACCAGTCATGTGGTATTGTCAAAATACTGAATTTCTTTGTGTGTCAGTCTCTCATCTAGAATAAGGAGACAATGGCCTCATAAGAATGAGGGCAGGATAGCATGTTAGTTTTGACAGCATTATAAGTGCTCCACAGATGATGAAAGAAAAATTAACAGATAATCAATTATTGATTGGTTGATATATTGACCATTTTTTGGTGAGAAAAAGAGCTCCAAAATTATAGTGGTGGAAATTATCTCATTCTGACTCATGATCTAATAAGAAGAATGGCCAAAATCTTGTAACTGGCAGACATTCCAAGCATAAGACTTGTTAGAATACTAATATGTGTCTCCTCAGTGATAAGTAAAAGAAATGTCCAAAGCAAGATGATTGCCAACATTTTTGGAGTGATAACACCAAACATGTTCATGGCATCTCAAAGCTCTCTTGTTCTCCCCCAAACACTGAAGAAGGATATTTTTTTTCATGGCTAATTTTCATTAAATTAAATTTAAATTGATTTACTTGACAATATTTTGACATTTTTGCATGATAGAGTGTTGCAAATCTGGATAAGAATCTCTTCCATAATAAACAATACAGATTCAAAGACACACATTTTATTTTCTGTTAATCCTTAAAATGGCTTTCATATTTTATCTAGTGCTTTTAAGTTTTCAAAAACCTTTCACTCCTTCTGAACCCCATTTCTCCCTATAATAATGTGACAGTTGAGTTTTTTTCTAAATCTTAGAAAAGTTTGTTATTCTGGTCTGACAGATATGGAAATGGAAGATAAATTTAGGTGCTCAATGTGACATAGCTGGTCTGTGGCTGAAATGGGACTAGAATTCAAGTTGCATAATTTCCACTCATTTCTTTGAGCTACTAACAACACGACTGCTACCATCTGATTGCCACCTATTATCCTGGATCCAAGTCAGGTCACCTGCTTAACTACACAATATCCTAATTTGTCCCCTAACCAAGTTCCCTTTCCCAGAAAGCATGTTTGAAGTGTCACAAAGGCAAGAGCTTCCCAAACGTATGTGAAAAACATTTTTTATTTTGTTAGAGTAGCTTTTCAGTTCTAGAAAACAGCAGTCAAATTTGGAGGTGTCACTTAATTTCTTTTTAATTTGGAATTTTTCATATTATGGTGGAACGAACTTTCTTTTTATTTCACTAGTTCATTCCTTCCCTAAACACTTTGTCTATAGATTTCTCAACTCAACTTTCCTTAGAAAAATGTTCTAAGCTATAAAAGTCAGTTTTAAAGTATTACTCTGCATTCCTATTTAAAATACCAAATTTTATCAAGGATCTTGACAATTGGGTTTTGGAAATGAGCACAAATCTGAGACCAACAGTTATAACACAGTGAGAGCTTATTCATATAGATTAATGTTTAAATCCTCAAAAATCCCCATAAAGTCTACCAAACAACATGTTTTTGTTTTTGGTTTTAAATCACTGTGAAGTTTCCAATCTGGTCATTAAACTTTAGAATTAATACTGTAAAATGTTTTCCCAAAGTTAGTATACATTTTTAAAGTATTGCTAGTGGTTCTGGGTAGTCTGTAAGGTTATATCACTCATGACAGAACAATCCTAGAATCATTAAAGAAAAACTGACAACTCTAAACCGACAAGTGGAAGAAATCCCAAAGTTGCACTGACAATTCAGATCTACTTCCTTTCATGACCAGATTCACTTAATATCTCATTTGATTTTCAAACCTTCCTTCAGAAGCAACTGGAACAAAACCATGAGCAAGCTCAATCTCCATTTGGGCATGTAACCCTTTTACAAACACAATTACAGCCAAACACCATTGTAACCTGATTTGCATTTGCACTAACTAAGTTACAAAGCACATTGAGAATGCCTGCTATGCATACTACAGACTTATTAGGAGGATATATTGCAGGGCTTCTGTGAACACTAATTAAAAAGGTTTTATCTTTCCCCTCTGGTCCACTGAAATTGTTCAAATGCCTCGCCTGCTACAACTTTGTTCAAAAACAGTTTTCAAACATGTGATCAGAGCTAGGCAACTATTTCAGGTGGCATGATTCTGTTTCCACAGTGGACAAGGCCGGAGAGACAAAGTTTCAGTCTAAACTTTGAGCTTCCTTTCCTTTGTTATTTTGTGTTGCAACCTTAGCATTATCCAACTGTGGACTTTTATCTGTGAATATCTAAATCCTGTCTTGTGGAAAACTAATTACTGAACCACTGAGAGCTTCATAATGTCCTGCATTTAAGTCCTGAGCATCATACATAATGCATAGGCAGCAGTCTCTGCACTCTGATTACAGAACACTGTCATTAAGTGAGCAAATTAAAGATGTGAATAATTCACTGGCTGAGCTTATTGTCAGTGCTGCATTGTGAAATTAGAATTTCTAATAAGTACTGCAATTTTTTTAACCCAATTAACACAGAGAACATCTTGAGACTGATTAGTACAATAAAAATTATTACCTTATTCTTTTGCTTCACAACAGCCAAATTAAATACTGTACTTAATTATGCAGCATTCATTCCTTTTCTGCTAAAAAAAAAACCTATCATTTTAATAAGACTTCTAATATTTGTATGTGAGCTAAAAATACAGCACATGCATCTGTAGCTCACTGTCTTTTTACAAAGTTTTTTTTAAGAGTCTAAACATCAGTATTATCACCAGTGGTGGATTATGATGACACTAGTCTATTCTTAAACCAAATATTTTACCTAAAAAAACAAACAGCACACACAGAATTGACAAAGTAACTATCTCCCCAAATTGAGTTGAATATATTATACCTCTGCTTTTTCTGGGCTGTTTAGATGCAGATTAACACAGATTTGCCCCCACTATACTGTTTGTGATTGAGGCTGAAACATATATTTAAGAAAATTAATTGTTTAGGAAAAAAAAAAAGCAAGTATCTGTAACAGTGGGTCTTACCTCAGATGCTCATTTAGCACACAGTGATCTGTCTCACTCCTGCCAGGCAAGTGGGAAAGTCCAGTTTATGCTCGGCATGATGATCCTACGCAGAGAGTGTCTGCTGCCATGTTAAATAAAGAAAATGATCATTTAAACCGGGGCTTTTGTCTCCCAATACTTCCTCCTGCTGCCCCTTTCGAATCAAAGCCCAGAGAGGCAGGCACATCTGGCGGCAGTCCCTGCCCCTGACCGCAGCTGCCTCTGGAGAGCTCCCCCCTTCCTTTCCAAGCTCCTCTGCATCCCCTTCCTGGGCAACTTCAGCCCCCTAAAATGGGGGAAAGAAACGATGACATTGCAGGCAGAATATGAGATTGTTTGTTCAGCCTCTGCAGCCACCTCCTTCCTGTCTAGATATTTTACAGAAAGGGAATGAGAAGGGGGAAACAGCGAAGGTGCTCTGAAAATCAGTCAGACACAATGCAATAGGGAGATGGAGAGGAGGGAAAGGAGAATGAGAGAGCGAGAGTGTGTGTGTAAGGGGGGGTGGCTGTCAGTGCAGATAAATCTGCATATGGAAATTAGGGTTATCCTGGGTACAGTTTTATTTAACTATGATCTACCGTTTTTTTAATTAGACCAGAATTTTAGCAAAGGAAAGGAAGAAAGGGAGTCTTGAAACCAGAAAGAGCAACTTCTGATTCAATAGACTTAAAATTTCATAGCATCTGCAAATAGCAGATCCAGAAGTTGTAGGAAAGAGAAAGGAACAAAAAAACAAAACAAAACAAAACAAAAAAAACCAAGGCAGTTTTTCTCCCTGGTTTTATTTGATAAACAAGAAGACCTCCTTCCTCTCCAAAGTGTGTGTGTGGCGGGGGGGGGGGGGGGGGGGAAGAAAGAAAGAAAAAGGAAATTGGGATGAGAATGTGAAGAATTTGAAAGGAAGAAAAGAAGAAAAAATACCTGTCATGGTCTGTGTAAAATTTGTCCTTAAATAATAGAAGAACCATATGGGACAAAGGAATTATTAAAAGTAGATAATCGGCATTATTTGTGGAAACCAGTAGCAATACATTGTGCATTTTTTGAGGCATGTTTTGCTTTCCTTAGAGAACACCTTTTACAACTCTAATCCAAGGCAAAATGCTACTGGCTATAATCAGTCTACAGATGTCACTAAAACAAGCCAACTACTACTTCTGGGATTCTGAGGGCAAAACAATGTGGTCGAGTGACCAAAGATGACGTGAGGTTAGCTGGTGTGCCCAGAAGTGAGCTCTCTACCAGAGGTGCTGCTGGGATAAGAATTTGACCAGAAGGAAGGAAGAGATAATTCTGTAATCTGTCAGTGGGGAATTTCGTGGAATCAACTAATATTCACCCAGTCATCAAATAGTTATCAAACACCTATAACATGGCAAGCACTGTAGACAAACATTGCATGATTCCTGCTCTCAAGAACCCAGAACTGAATGGGAAAAATAAAGGATGAGATGGCACTGCAGTTTTATAAACAAAGGAGTGGTTAACATAGTCTTGATTTGGGTAGTGGGAGCAGATGTCAGTACCCTCAGAGCTCTCCATCCAGAGAGCTGACAGGATCCTCCAAGACCGTTTCAGGCACTCTAAGCAAGTTACTTTGTCTCTTTCAGCTTTGGCTTCTTCATCTGTAAGACACCTGCTTTTTTAAGTTTAAGATAATACGATAAAAATAAAACATTACGTTTTGTCTGCCTAATGATAATTGCTCAAAAAATAGCAAATCAATTCTCAGTTCAGCTGGCACCTCTTCTGTGAATCTTTCCTCAACATCTGCAAACAGGCTCAAAGGTTTCTTCCACAATGTTCCCACTGTTCTCTATTATATTATATCATTGTAATTTTCAGCAGGTCCGTCGCTATGCCAGTGGATCTCAACCAGGGGCCATTTTGCCCCCTTGGGGACATTTGACAATGTCTGGGCACATTACTAATTTGCACAACTGGAGAAAGAGGGTTACTATTGGCATCTAATAGGTAGAGAGGCTAAGGATGCTGTTAATCTAGAATACACAAGACAGCTCCCCACAATAAAGAATTATCTGACGTCAATAGTATAACAATAAGAACAACTAAGGAGCCAAGGATCCTTAGACAAAAGGCTGATTCTAGGTCCAGGGCAGGAAACAGACAAGGTGAACCTGTAGCATCTTATAGTGCCAGAAAGAAGTGTTCAAAAACAAAGAACACATATTGGGGTACTCTACAGGGATACAGGAACCATCTGAAAGAGCTCCCAATAGCCAAAGTTGTAATTTTTTGTGCAAGAATTGCATAAAGTTGTTTGGGTTATAATATGAATATACATGAGTCCATACTGAAATAAAAAATTATTGAAAAATAAATACCTGGAGAAGAGACAAATCTTCCTTGCTGAAGAATTCCAAATAATTTATGTAGATAATCTTTCCTGAAGCATATGGAGCATAATTCTTCATTCCTTAAGTGCAAGCTGCACATAGTAACTTACATGGTGGGGGTGGGGACAGGACTTAGGGGAATAACTTTACAGTAGAGAAACCTGATTTAACACTACCTCACCCAGGTGGTCAAGATTAACATCAACAATGATAAGTCATGTTAATCATGTATATTCTCTAACCCCAGTCAAATTATGATTTTAAAAAATCAGATGAATTCCAGTAGAGAGACATTCAATAAAACACCTGACCAAGACTCCTCAAAGCTGTCAGGGATATCAAAAATAGGTAAAGTCTGAGAAACTAACTGTCACAGACCAGAGGAACCTAAGAACACTAGTGATCCTAGTGGTATCGTGGATGGGATCCTTGAACAAAAAAGGGACTGTAGGTAAAAACTAAAAAAGAAAATCTGAATAGAGTATGAACTTTAATTAATAATGTATTAATTAATGGTTTTATTAATTGTAACAAATGTACCATCTTGATGTAAGTTGTTAATATTAAGGGAAACTGGGTGTGGAGTAAATGAAAACTTCTGGTGTTATCTTTGTGATGTTTCTGTAAATCCAAAGCTGTTCTAAAAAATAAAATGTATTTCCTTTTCAAAAAGAAAGTCAGTGGGTGCCTGAGTGGCTCAGTCAATTAAACTTTCAACTTCAGCTCTGGTCATGATCTCGTGGTTCCTGAGTTCCAGCACCAGGTTGGGCTCTGTGGTG
Organism: Crocuta crocuta; assembly: GCF_008692635.1. Classification (NCBI taxonomy): domain Eukaryota; kingdom Metazoa; phylum Chordata; class Mammalia; order Carnivora; family Hyaenidae; genus Crocuta; species Crocuta crocuta. The sequence goes on from NW_027530084.1 coordinate 2,221,325, forward strand.
CCAGCTCAGAGCCTGGAGTCTGCTTGGGATTCTGTCTCTCTCTCTCTGTGTCCCTATCCCTTCCTCCCTTTCAAAAATAAATATTTTAAAAAAAATTTAAATAAATAAAATAACATTTAAAAAGTCAATAATGCCAAAGTTAAAAAAAAACCCTGCCCTATGCTATATTGAAAGTTCATAAAGGCAGAGGCTTTGTGGCTTTGTGGTATGTTTATATGCTCATGGCAGCAGCTCCTCATCAAAAATAACCACTAATGAACCATGCCTTTAGAATTCATACTCTTGAGTATCCCCCACCTCTTGAATCTGGGCTGGTCCTATGGCTAGTTTTTGACTAATAGAGTGCAGCAGAAGTGATGACTGCTGAGGGTATGTCTTAAGAAATATTATAGTTTTCACCTGGATCTCTTGCAATACTTGTTCTGGGACAGGCGGCCATTGGGTAAGAAGTGTGAATACACTGAGATCTCCATACTATTAAAAAGCTAGGCTACAGGGGCGCCTGGGTGGCTCAGTTGGTTAAGCGTCCAACTTCAGCTCAGGTCATGATCTCACGGTTNAGACAGAGTGAAAAGAAGAGAGATGTCCAGCCAGCCCAAGCTACTCCAACCACTCCAGTTGAGGCATCACAAACATGTGAGTGAGGAAACCACATTTGTCATCTAGATCATTCAAGCCTACAAATGACTATAACCCCAGCCTCTTTTTGACCACAATAGTATGAGAGAAACGAAACCAGAACTAATCAAATGATCCCAGTTTACCCACAAAACTATAGAAAGCCATAATAAATCACTGGCTTAAGACATTAGGTTTAGAGGTGACTTGTTATGGAAGAATAAATTAGTGCCTTTTATTTAGTAGACATTCTAGAAAAATAAGAAAGGAGCTTCTATATTGTGGTTGGGAAATGGGGTATCTTTCTACATTTTAGATCATTTCCATTAAAAACAAAATGTATCATAAGTTGGCAAATTCAATAAGATAATGGGTTTTGCACTCAGGTATGATAAAGGTAAAAGAAGAAATGTGGTTAATATATAACACAGTAAGCCCAAGCTGGGATGGGGAGAGGAAAGAGTAAATGTGAAAAGGATTGGTCCTGGCTTATTTTGGAGATATATTTAAAAATATGCATTTTCTCCTTTAATATGTTCACAATGGTTTTAAAATTTATTCAGTGTCAGGCACCTTTACATGTTGTATTAGCCTCATAAAATTATATGAGGTTAATGCTACTTTAACCCCAATTTGAGATGCTAAAATAGTGTCTCAAAGTTGTTACTTGCCCACAGTCACCCACTAGTATATGTGACCAGGATCTGGACCTTGGCTGACCAACTCCAGAGCCCATTCTTTCAGCACAGTTTAGTAGAGAAGATGACCATAAATAAAATAATTACACAAATAAGTTTAAATACAAACTGTTATAAGTTCCATAAAGCAAAGTGAAGTATGCTATAATCATAAAACAGATACCTGATCAAGTCTGGGAGTTCGGGAGGGCTGCTAAGAGGGTATGGTCAGGGGTTCACCTGGCTAGCAGGGCCAGGTGCTAGGTAGATAAGTGGCCCATGAACCAAAGAAAGGCAGAGATGAAAACAACTGTATGATTAGCTGTTGGTCAAGTATTTTTTCCAAGGACTTTGGTTTGTAAGGCTCTCACAGATGATTTCTCTTGGAGTCGCCAGTTTGGCATTGATGGAGTGCCATACTCTGAAGGAGTGAGTAGGGAAGCACTAGAAGAGAAGAAAAAGAACTAATCTATATATGCTACCATTAAACAAAAAAAAATCCTCAGAATTGTCCAGGCTTTTGGTCTTCATATTGCCTCCTCCATCCCTCTCGACCCACCACTCTTTCATTCCTCTGAAAATGCTCTTAGTCATCAATGACCTTCATATTGCCACATCTGCTTACGAATTCTCAATCTTCATTCTTTCAGGCTATTAGCAGTACTTAACAGAGCTGACCATCCTCCTTAAAATACTTTCTACATTTGGCTTCCCAAATACTACACTGTACTGGCTTTTCTCCTACTCCACTGGCTATTCTATTCCTCTGTATTCTTTTCTGGAGCTTTCTCTCATCTTGAGCTCTATGTGATGAAATGCTGCAGAATTTAGCCCTTGAACTTATTCCCTCATCTATACTCTTTCCCTAAATGATCTCAACTAGTATCATGGCTCCAAATACCCTCCATAGGCTGATAACTCTTAAACGTAGATCTCTACTTATACCGGACTTCCTGAACTGAAGATTATTATATTCTACTGCCTGCTAAATATATCCATTTAGATAACTAGGTGAACAGGTTCTAGAACTAAACTCCCTAGATTCAGATCCTAACTTTACCTTATACTAGTTGGGCGGAGGATATATAACTTCTTTGTACATCAGTTTCCTGATATTATTAATCAATAATATTATTAATCTATCTCACAGAGATGTGAATGAGATAATATATTTAAAGTATGTCTTATAACAGTGTTTGGTATCTTCCAAATGGCATATTGTTAGCTACAGATAGGCATCCCAAAATAGCGCTCATCTTCTTTGTGACTCTTCATCTTACTAAATGCCTGACTAAACCAGTCACCCAGCTGTTAAGCCAAAAACTTACTCAAGCAAAACATGAAACTTTTATTCCACACAACTCATAATTGTTCCATCAGCTAATCCTGTCAGCCCTACCTTCAAATACATCTTCACTACATCTCACCACTTCCACTTAAGTCTAAGCAACTAAATTCTCTCACCTGGAGAATTCCAAGAGCCTTCTATCGGTCTCCCCACTTCCAAACATGCCACATGGAGTCTGTTCTCCCCACTTCATTTGGAGGGATTTGGTAAGACCTGGGTTGTTTTACTCTCCTGCTCAAAACCGTCCAGTGATTTTCTATGACACTCACAGTAAAACCCAAAGTTCTTATACAACAGGATTCAGCCCTATCCATTACATGCCTCCTTCTAGTCTCATCATTTACCACTCTCTCCCTTTCTTACTTCTTATGGGAAATCTTGTTCTTGCTTGGACATGCCAAACATGCTCCCCACAGATCAACCTGGCTTGCTCCCTCACTTCTCTCAGATCTCAGTGACATGTATCACTTCCTAGAGCTGTGTCATATATGTACAATCTCAATCATCTCTTTCTTTTCAAAATTAAAGCAAGATATACCTGGTTGGCTCAGTCGGCTAAGTGACTTTTGATTTCAATTCAGGTCATGATCTCATGGTTCATGGGATGGAGCCAGGCATCAGGCTCCAAGCTGAACATGGACCTACTTGATATTATTTCCCTCCCTCTCTCTCTGCCCCTCACTTTCTCTTTCTCTCTCTCTAAAAATTAAACATATATATATGTGTATATGTATATATATATATAATGTTTTTAAAAAGTGATAAGCAAATCTTTTCAAAATGATTAAATCACAGTTTTCCCATGATGTTGTTGGTTTTCTATGTAGAGAGAAGTCTAATGTCTTAGTTAATTAAGACAGTATAAAGGAAAATGGGATAATTATTATGATAATACATCACTGCATCCTTGAATAAAAGGGTAAGAATACTGACACACCACAAAATGTATCAGAACTAGAAAATTAAAAAGCCTTTAGGAATAACTCTGTATTGCTCTCAATTTATTTGTTCATTTATTCTCAATTCCATTCTCATGATGTTTAATTAATTCTCTTCCTCTTATCTGGCCACATGGTCTTTCATTTGTTCTTTTCCGTATTCTTTTCTCTCCTATCTGCTATATAACTTTCTCTACTTGCTTTTGCGTGTGGTGGAAGGTGGTTGTGCCACGACAGTTCCTGAATCAGATCAAATGCACAGGGCAGAAAAAGCTAGCCCTTTAGTCAGCACTACAAATCCTCAGGAAAGAGGATCTTTTAGGTGGCCAGGGAGGCAGGGTCTTTTACCAAACTTGGGGCCGATGACCTGGCCTCTGGGAAGAAAAGGAGAGGTGTGAAAGTAGAGGGGTTGAGATTCTTAAAGAAAGAAGGCTGTGATGAGTTGAACAGACAACCACCAAAGGCTTCTACTGAAGTTAGAAATCAGATATAAGGGGCGCCTGGGTGGCTCAGTCAGTTAAGCTTTCCACTTCAGCTCAGGTCATGATCTCAGAGTTCATGGGTTCGAGCCCAGTGTTGGGTTCTGTGATGACAGTTCAGAGCCTGGAGCCTGCTTTGGATTCTGTATCTCCCTCTCTCTCTCTCTGCCAACTTTCCCCATTCAGGCTCTGTCTCTGTCTCTCTCAAAAACAAACATTGTTTAAAAAAAAAATCAGATGTAAATAATGGGAAATCTGTGTAGTCTAACACTGACTAGAAGTTTTAGAGTCAGAAAGATCTTTCTCTCCTTAGTTTGGCTTAGAATTATTAGTTTAGGTTAAAAATAACGTTTCTAATATTCAAAAAATGCAAACATGTACAGAGTTAAACAAAAACAAACTGACTTCCCTTCTCATCTTCCAAATTTTAAATAGTAACTATTTCATTCTGTGATCTCTATGTAACTTGTACACATAACTTTTGTTGTAATACACAAATGAGTTCATTCTCCCATGAAGCTATAACTTAAAATATATCTTAAACAAAAAAATAATAGCAAGATGGCATTATCTCTACTGAATAAAGGAAAAGACAGAATTTAAATAACAGATTATTTCCTATGACAGCAGCAACTTCTCCCTTGACTGGTCTCTGCATCCCTCTATCAACTGTGAAAATTATGTTTGCTATGTTCACCTATGTCCAGTGTTGGCCAAAATGGAGTAAGTGCACCAGAGCCCATTTTACCCACCAAGTGCAATTAAAAGCTCTGGACAAAAACAAAAAGAAAATACTTAAGGATTCTGAAATGTAAAGAATACCAGGTATATTGGTGATGAAAGCCAAAATTTAAAGATCAGTATAGTAATTCCTGTTGTTTTTCCTTTATCTCCTAGCTTTGATCCAAGGGTAGACTGAATTGGGAAACTCCATCATGAGCATGCCTGTCCAAAGTTGAAGAAAACCCAACTTTCTTGCAAAAGATCAGCAAAAGAATCCCTTTCTCAGCCTTTCCCCAAGTCCAGTCATAATCACAGAGCTGTATTGTTATGGTGGAGGTAAGGTAAGCACCTAAAACTTTAAGCAAAACCTCACACCTTAGAAGAACTAATAAAAAATGTCTTTGTTGTGCAAAGAACATGTTAGTGAGGGGGATTCCTCTCCTCTCCCTCCCCTTTCCTTCCATTGCTTTCTCCACAGAGGAGCTTTATCACATGGAACTATGTGGCAGTTCAAGAGGACCCCATCTGAAAAAACTGTATTTCTATCCAGAAGAACCAAGAAAAGTGTCCCTTGGAGCTAGAGACTATGGAGAAATCCTGGTGAGGACAGCTGGGGGAGATAATTTACTTCTGTGTGTGAATCAATACAAGTCTCAGACTCATCCCTAAATTGTACACATGTGAAACATAACCAAAGAAGTGAATCAAAGGTTTTATGAACTGAACATGTATATAGCCCACTGCCCAAGCCTCCACTAACCTGAGTGGCATATGCAAAGGGCAGACCCCAAACAGCATAACAAAAGCTTTGAAGAATGAAAAGATATTCACCCACAAAACTTAACAGTTTGAACTTAACTAAGCCATCGCTTCTCAAAAAAACCCACAAATTATTTCCCTTAAAGCAAAACAAAACAGTATCTGAAGTATTTTAACAGAATTCCAAAGTCTTATAAAAATGAAATTGTAAAGGATATAGTCCAAAATTCCTGAACATGTAAAGAACCAGCAAATCTAACCAAATTTCAAGGGAAACTATAATCAACGGATTCTACAATGACCAGATATTAAAAGTACCAAACGAGACATTAAAACAGCTATTAGAGCCATACCTAAGATATGTTGTGGGTTTGGTTTCAGACCACTGCAATAAAGTGAATATTGCAATAAAGTGAGTCAGATGAATTTTTAGGCTTCCCAATACATATCAAACTTTAAAAAATGGTAACACCATCTGAGCTTTTAAAAACATGTAATCTTGCTGGTGGAGAGTCTTGCCTCCATGTTGATGGTTGCTGACTGATCAGGTTTGTTGAAAGTTGCGGTGGCTGTGGCAATTTCTTAAAATAGACAACAATACAGTTTGCTGCATTGATTTACTCTTTCTTTCACAGATGATTTCTCTGTAATATGTGATTCTGTTTGATAGCATTTTACCCACAGAAGAACATTTTTCAAAATGTCAATCCTCTCAAACTCTGTCACTGTTTTATCAAATTTATATAATATTCCTAATCTTTTGTTGTCATTTCAACCACCTTTATAGAATCTTCACCAGGAGTAAAATTTGCCTCAAGAAACTACCATCTTTATTCATCCATGAAAAGCAACTCCTCATCTATTCAAGTTTGATCATGAGATTACAGCAATCCAGTCACATCTTCAGGTTCCACATCCAATTCTAGTTCTCTTGCTATTTCCACCATATCTGCAGTTACTTCCTTCACTGAAGTCTTAGACCCCTCAAAGTCATCCTTGAGAGTTGGAATCAACTTCTTCCAAACTCCTGTTGTTATTGATATTTTGATCTCTTCCCATGATCATGAATGTTCTTAATAGCGTCTAGAATGATGAATCCTTTCCTGGAAGTTTTCAATTTACTTTGCCCAGATCCATCAGAAGAATCATTATCTATGCCAGCCAGACCCTTACAAAACGTATTTCTTGAATAATAAGTGACTTGAAAGTAAAAATTACTACTTGATCCATGAGTTGCAGAGTAGATGTTGTATTGCAGGCATAAAAGTAACATTTTGAAAGGAAACTTTTTTTTTTCTTTTTAAGCACTAGGTGTCAAGAGTAGGTTTAAAATATTCAGTAACCCATATTGTAAATAGATGGGCTGTCATTCAGGCTTTGTTTTTCCTTTATAAAGCATAGGCAAAACAGATTTTGCATAATTCTCAAAGGCTCTAGGATTTTCAGAATGGCAAATGAACACTGGCTTCAACTTAAAGTCAACAGCTTAATCATCAACTGCATTAGTCTCTAATAAGAGAGTCAATTTGAGAGTCAATTCAAAGCTTTCAAGCTTTGAAACCAAGTGTTAATTTATCCTCCTAGCTATAAAAGTCCTAGATGGCATCTTCTTCCAATAGAAAAATCTGTTCTTTAGTGTAACCACCTTAATTAATTATCTTAGCAAGATCTTCTAGATAACTTACTGCAACTTCTACCTCAGCATTTGCCGCTTCCCTTTAAACTTTGATATTATAGAGATGACTTCTTCCCTCAAACCTCATGAATGAATCTCTGCTAGCTTCAATCTTCTCTTCTACAGTTTTCTCACCTCACTCAGACTTCAAAGAATTAAAGAGAATTAGGACATTTTTCTGGATTAAGCTATTGTTTAAGGAAATGTTGTGGCTGATTTGATCTTCTATCTAGACCACTGAAACTTTTTCCAGATCAACAATAAGGCTATTTGTTCTTTATCATTCATGTGCTGTTCACTGGAGTAGCCCTTTTAATTTCCTTTAAGAACTTTTTCTTTGTATACACAACTTAGTTAACTGTTTGGTGTAAGGGGTCTAGCTTTTGGCCAATCCTAGCTTTTGGCATGCCTTCCTTGCTAGACTTAATAATTTATAGCTTTTGATATAAAGTGATAGATATGCAACTGTTCCTTTCACTTGAACAGTTAGAGGCCATTGTAGGATTATTAATTGGCCCAATTTCAATATTGCTGTGTCTCAGGGAATAGGGAGGCCTGTTGAGAGGAAGAGAGACTGGGGAATGGCGGGTTGGAGCCGTCAGAACACACACAACATTTATTAAGTTCACGATTTTATCTTGGTGCAGTTTGTGGTGCCCCAAAACAATTAGAACAGTGACATCAAAAATCACTGATCATATATCACAATAACAAATATAACAATAATGAAAAAATTGGAGGTATTACAAGAATTGCCAAAATGTGACACAGAGACACAAAGTGAGTAAATATTGTTGGAAAAAAATGGCAGCAAGAGAGTTGCTCAATGCAGGGCTGCCACAAACCTTCAATTTTTAAAAAATAAAAAATAAAATAAAATAAACAGTCGTATCTATGAAGTTCAGTAAAACAATGTATGTCTGTAAAACCTCCAAGAGGTAAAAATGAACACTCTTTAAGTGAATGGAATGATATAAGTTCTCTGCAGAAAACTACAAAACAAAAAAAGAATCAAATGGAAATTTCGGAACCAAAAAACACAATATCTGAAATAAGTTCATAAGATGAGTATGCTAGAATGGAAAAAAAAATAAAAGAATCTGAAGTTTAGTCAGTAAAAACTGTACAATATGAATAACAGAAGGAGATTTAAAAGACTATTAGAGTCTCATATACCTATAAGACAATATCAAGAGTACCAATATTCATGTAATTGAATTTCCTCAAAAAAAAAAGAGATTAGTGCAGAAAAATATATATATTTAAAGGAATAACAGCTGAAACTGTCCCAAATCTTGTGAAAGACAGATATTTGCAGAATCTAGAAGGCCAGTGAATCTCAAGGAGTATAAATTCAAAGAAACCTGCCTACACACAACATAATAAACCTGCCAGAACCCAAAGAAAAGAAAAGAAGTCTTAAACCACAGGATAAGATGGACACACACACTACATGTAAGTGAACAATTATCAATGACTACAGATTTCTTATCAGAAAGCATGAAAGCCAGAAGACAGCAGATCATGAACCGTAAAATTCTGAAAGAAAAGAACTGTTAAACCATAGTAATATATTATCTAAAAATACCCTTCAGGAATGAAGATGAATAAAGACATGATCAGTGTCACAGACCAGGAGTCTGGAATTCTCTCTTGTCTGGCAAGAGAGTGGATGCAGAATTGAATGTGAGAGAGGCTAATGCCAGGAAGAGATAAGAGCTCCAAACAGGGATTTCATCTCCATATTTATTGAGCTCACAAGATATTACCCATTGGTAAACATAAAGAAAGCACAAGATATTACCCACAAAGTGAATGTGAAGCATTCACGTGACCATGGAGCATACAGTCAGTCAGTAGTCATTAACTTCCATAATAAACAAAGGGTCTGGGGGCAAGTGGAGTTTGTGATCAAAGTACAATAGTATACTGGCATCAGTAATTCTACTCGTGATCCCATTATAATATCTTACTAACTAACCTCAGGCACTTTGATCCCATGGTGGTGGCTTTCCTCCCTAAGCTTTTTTCTAACTCATGTATGTAAGTAGAACCTATTTCTTTTTTCTTTTTTAAATTTTTTAATGTTTTATTTATTTCTGAGAGAGAGAGAGAGAGACAGACAGACAGACAGACAGCATGAGCAGGGGAGGGTCAGAGAGAGAAGGAGGAAGATACAGAATCTAAAACAGGCTCCAGGCTCTGAGCTAGCTGTCAGCACAGAGCCCGATGTGGGGCTCGAACCCACAAACTGTGAGATCATGACCTGAGCTGAAGTTGGGTGCTTAACCAACTGAGACACCCAGGCGCCCCTAGTAGAACCTATTTCTCCACAAATCAGATGAAGGGAAACTGAACATTTACCTCCAATAGACTTGCATTAACATACAAGTGTTTGTAAACACATGTACAGAAGTGTACAGGAATAGCCAAGTGCTTAACTTACTTGCAGCAAACGTACTCTAAAAGAAATACTAAAGGAGGTTTTTCTAGCTGCAGGTAAATGATACTAGAGGGAAATCTGGAACTTTAGGAGTGAAGGAAGAAAAATATAAATGGCAAATAACTGGGTAAAAATAATAGACAATTTATGATATCCTAAGTGTTTAAAAATATTTATGACTTTTGAAACTTAAAAAATCATAATTATCTAAACATATCAATAAAAAAACAGATTGTCGAGTTGGATAAAAAAAACAAAGCCCAACTAAATGCTGTTAGTAAACCATCCTACTTTTTGTAAGAAACCCACTTTGAATACAATGATATAAGAATATTAAAAGTAATATCATTATAAAAGATATTCCATGCAAATACTAATGTAAAGAAACCTGGAATGGCCATATTAATATCAGACAAAATAGACCATGAAACAAAGAAAATTATCAGGAGTAAACTAGGACATTTTATCCTAATAAAAAGGGCAATTACTAAGAAGGCATGGGATGCTTAACAGAGCTTAGAAATACCTGAAACAAAAAATGATACAAATGAAAGGAGATCTGATTAAATTCTCATATATACTTGGACATTTCAACACTCCACTCTCAGCAATCAGTAGAACAAGTGGAATAACAACAACAACAACAACAACAAAACCTAGACCAACATTATCAACCATGTGACTGACATTTAGAGAACATTCTACTCAATAGCAGAATACATATTATTTTCAAATGTACAAGAAAAATTCACCAACATAGGCCATATTTTGAGAGACAAAACAAACATTAACAAACATGAAAATACTGAAATCATATAAGTATGCTTTTTGACAATAATGAAATTTAATAAGAAATTAATAAGAGAAATATCTGGAAAAGTCCCAAGGATTTGGAAACCAAGCAACACACTACAAAATAACTCATAGGTCAAAGAGAAAGACTCAAGAGAAACTGGAAAATATTTTTAACTAGGTAAAAATGAAAATACAACATATCAAAATTTGTGAAATGCAGCTTAGAGGGAAATGAAGAGTACTAAAATGCTTCTATTAGAAGTTTTCAAATCAATAACCCAAGCTTCCATCTTTAACTAGAAAGAGAGAGAAAATTACAATCAAAGCAAATGAAGTAAATAAACAATAAAAATAAGAACTGAAATAAATAGAAATTGAAAAAAGAAAAACAATAGAGTTAAGTCACATGCTAGGAGAAAATAATTACAAATCATATGAATATAAAATATTTCACCAACTAACATATACAAATGGCCAATAATGACATGAAACAAGTCCCAAATCATTAGTCCTTAGAGAAATGTCAATGAAAACTACTTCATACCCACAAAAGTGGCTATAATAAAGAAGATGGCAATAATAAATGTTGACAAGGATATGGAACTGGAAACTTTATTTTTTTTTAAGCTCAATTATTTATTTTGGGGGGCAGGGGCAGAGAGAGAAGGAGAGAGGGAATCCCAAGCAGGCTCTGCACTGTCAGCATGAAGCCCAGCGCAGCACTCCAACCCACAAACCGTGATATCATGACCTCAGCTGAAACCAAGAGAATCTTCAATCAACTGAGCAACTTGGGATCCCAAAACTGGAACCTTTATATGTTGACGGTAGTAATATAAAATGGTGCTGCCACTTTGGGAAATAGTTTTTAGTTTCTTAAAATGGTTAACCATAAATTTCCTAGGAATTTAGCAATTCTATTTCCATTACATTTTCACTCAGGAGAAATGAAAGCACAAGAAAACTTGTTCTTAAATCTTCATAACATTATATTCATAATGCCCCAAAAAGTGGAAACCACCCCCAAAAAAACCAAACTATTGATACATGTAATATGGATGGACCCCAAATACATTATGCCACGTAAAAGAAGCCATAGTTAAAGGCTGATACTGTATAATTCCATTTATGTGACATTCTAGAAACAGCAAATATACAGGTACAGAGAAGAGATCAGTGGTCATCAAAAGCTGGGAAAGGGTAGGTTTGACTGCAGTGTGTGTATAAGGGAATTTTGGTGGGAGTGATGGAACTATTTGTGTATTAACTTTGAAGGTGATTACACAACTCTGAATTTTTTAACACTCATAAAATTGAACAATAAAAAGTAAATTTTACTGTATTCGTGTTTAAATTTTTAATATTTTGTTCTATTACTGCTTAATATTTCATTGATGAATTTTCTTCTACTTTGAATTGCAGAGAATAGAATTCTCTACCCTTTTAATGCAGAGAATGGAATTCTTCTATCCTTTTAATCTGAAAAAAATGGTAATTCTGCTTCCTTTGACCTATAGATCCTTCAGGGAACAATTATAAGATAATGGCATGGAAATTTTGCCTATATTAAGTCTATCTCAGTCCTCATTGCCTAACATATACCATTCCATACCATTTGGACTTAGTTTCTTCCTTATATATTTCTCTAATTGTTTTTATATTCCAAGTTTTGTCTTCCTGATATAACTAGAGATTTCTTGAAGGTGGGAACCATGACGGTTCATTTTTTTTAAACTACCATAGTGGGGCGCCTGGGTGGCTCAGTTGGTTGAGCATCTGACTTCAGCTCAGGTTATGATCTTGAAGTTCATGGGTTCAAGCCTCGTATTGAGCTTTCTGTGCTGAAAGCTCAGAGCCTGGAGCCTGCTTCAGATTCTATGTCTCCCTCTCTCTCTGCTCCTCCCCTGCTTGTGCTCTCTCAAAGATAAATAAACATTAAAAAAAATATATCATAGTGATGATAATATCTTAGAACTTTCAGTAGTTCCTTATGGAGTAGAATGAAATGAAGTAGAATGAATGTTACTTGTTGGATGAACTAAAGTTACTGAATTAGAAGAAGGTCCTCTATGTTTCTAATAAGTACCATTGTCTTTCAATTCTTAGAAAACAAACCTGATGCTCAGGGAGTTTAAGAAATATGTCCAAGATTATACAATTGGAAAATGCAGGAATGCTGATCCATAAATTCTCCTTTAAACAATGATCTCTACTCCACCCTATCCTATATAACCCAGTGGACAGATTCCAGTGATGCTTAATTGACATAGCCTCTTGACATTATAACATTAAAATATTAAGAGGGGGGCTATAGTATTTCATAGTTTCTTTCTTTGCTTCTTAGAGAAGCTCAAGGGATTAAACAGTAACTAGAGCTTTCTTATTTTTTTAATTTTAAAGAGAAATTGAGAGAGAGAGAGTATACAAGCAGGAAAAGGGCAGAAAGAGAATCTTAAGCAGGCTCCACACTCTGCACAGATCCCAAAGTGGGGCTCAATACCACAACCCTGGGATCATGATCTGAGCCAAAATCAAGAGCTGGACGCTCAACCAACTGAGTCACCCAGGCTCCCCAGAGGTTATGTATATTATTGTGGTAGGGAACTGTCCTGTAGAGCCAAAAGTTCTGGCTCTCCCCCTTCCCAAATCTGTGCCTTAGAAAATCTAGAAGATGCAGCTTCCTAACAAGCAAGTTGCAACCCTCAACTCTGAAGTTATCAGGAGAAAGCAGCCAGAGACAATATGTTAACTAATGGGTATGTCTGAGTTTCAATAAAACTAAGAAAAACAGGTGGCAGGCCAGATGTGGCCCATGGGCTATAGTTTGCTGACAGACATACCTACTATAACTGAATGACATGAAATTTAACTCATTCCCTTTCTAGACACTGTAGAACACTATGCAAACCCTAGGATATATATGACTTTCACATGACATGTGATTAAACTGTTTTCTTGTTAAGCCACTTTAATGCTGAATTTTCTGTCACTTATGGCTGAACCCAACCCAAACTATTATAGAAATATACTTTGTATTTTTAAGCTTATTTATGTATTTTGAGAGAGAGAGAAGAGGAGAGGAGAGGAGAGGAGAGAGAAGAGAAGAGAAGAGAAGAGAAGAGAAGAGAAGAGAAGAGAAGAGAAGAGAAGAGAAGAGGAGAATCCTAAGTAGGCTCCACTAGGGTGGAGCCCATCATGGGGCTCAAACCCATGAACCAGGAGATCGTGACCTGAGCCAAAATCGGAATTGGATGCTTAACCAACTGAGCCACCCAGGTGCCCTCAAATTTACTTTAGATTGAGTGATCAAAGAATGCTTCTATGAGAGTGAAATGTTTTAGCCTCTATATCTTGGTGCTGTGAGAAGATAAAACTGATGGTTATTTGCAGGGCAACTGCTAGTTGTCCCTTATATTCATATTAGCCTATCCCCTAACTTTAGCTAGAATAAAGATGGTTTTTCCCCCAGCTTGCCTAACTTGTGGTGAGATGTGACACAGCTAAATTAAGAACAAGGAAATACTGAAGTGAGTCAGAAACTGGGTGAAATGCATAGACACATTGGAGTATGGACATGATGGTTTTCAAAATATGCTCTATGATGCAATCTGTATTAGTGTATAGATCCTGAGCAACTCCTGGGATTAAGCTTAGAGACTTCCAGGCCCTTTTCCCTTTTTCTCCTTCCTGCCAACTGGAATATACATGTGCTGGCCATAGCACGAAGAGACTTCATGGACTAAAAGGTGAACTTGAAATAGAGGGTGCACATCAGGGAGACACAAGATTTAAGGTTCCTGAGATTCTGCTACCATGCTACATGACCAGGCCTAGACTGATACTATGACTCTCATGTGAAAGAGAAAGAGTATTTTTTCTGTTAAGCCACAGTTATTCTGAGTTTTATGTCATTTGCTGTTTTATCCAATTCAAGCTATTACATAAACTTATACTAAAATGAAGGGCCAACAGAGGTCTCTATGAGGGACAGAGGTTTTAGCTAAGATGCCAAGGATATAAAGTAGCAGGGCTAGAAAATGCAGGAGAGAAAAAAACAGTTCTGGAATAAGGCACAGTCTACACTAACATTTTGAGGCAGGAAAGAATATGTGAAATGAACCTAAAGAAAGCCTGTGTGGCTGATCATTTGAGAAAGAAGTGGAGAGTGGTATAAGACTATGGACATAGGAAGCGGTCTAATCACAAATGTGAGGAGTCTAGATTTCACTCTAACTTCAGCTGGATGCCACTGAAGTATTTTAAACAAGAAAGTGTTTTGATCCAAGCTCCCTTGGCAGCTGCAGCTGACTGTCCCTTAACACCTGATTTCCAGTGGCTTTCCATCCTCCTCCTGTTGATGTCCTGAGCCCTCCAGGCAGTCCTCTTGGACAAGCTTCCTCCCAGGACACCTTAGGCCCGGTTCCATTCCTCTGGACCCGTTCACTGTTTACCCACAAGGATGCTAATACAGCTCACTCCCTCCACAGCACTCTCTCTTTGCCTGCCACCACAAGCTGCTCCAGCCAACCTTTTGCCTTTAGATTTGTCAGCACAGAGACAGGAACCTGTGTGCCTCAAATGCCAGGAGACACATGTGAGCCTTTCAAAGTGGTTCTCTGCAGCTCACCTTCCCTTGCCTTGGGAAAAAAAAGGTAGGGCAGTGGGGAGAGACTATAGATTTCTGTATGTAGTCTCTAAAGAAATCCCCACTCTTGAAACTCTAACCCCTAGTGAATTTTTTTAATGTTTATTTATTTTTGAGAGAGAGAGAGACAGAGTATGAGCATGGGAGGGCCAGAGAAAGAGGGAGACACAGAATCTGAAGTAGCCTCCAGGCTCTGGGCTATCAGCACAGAGCCAGATGTGGGGCTCAAACTCATGAACCATGAGATCATGACCTTAGCCAAAGTCTGGTGCTTAACCAACTGAGCCCCCTGGTGAATATTTATTTTATACATAGACCAAAAATGTATGATCAGCTAATGATGATAAAAAGCAAATTTGGGCCATTTCCTTTGTAATAATAACCTAGCATCTCAGTCAGAATATTGGGTTCCTCATAGTAATTCTTCTCAGATTGGTGCCGCAGGTGAAATTCTAAGCCTAAGAAAGTACAATTAAAACTTATTCCAAAAAGATTATCCCCCAAGAGACATGATTATTAATAGTTAAATACCAGATATAATATTTTATTCATGTGGTCCAAAGTACTTTTAAGGACCTACTTACTACATGCAAGTATCATCCTAGACACAAAGCACATAATAACGGACAAGTTTCAAGTGAATGATCTAGTGAGAAGACAGATATGGGCACAGCTACTCTGTGTACAATATGTAAAGTATATTATGTGTACATTCTATATATAAAAGTTATGTATTATACCTGTATGACCTGAAAATCTAACCTGGAAATGTTTAGAATAGAATAGTAGAGCATCAATACAATCTTTAGTAGTCATACTGGAATACAACTGACTAGGGAAACATGCCCAAGCCCTGGTGTTCAGAATTTTTATTGGGGCTCTTTTATGTATGCATGATCAAATCATTACCCACATGATTGATTTCAGTATCCAGGTTGACTGGTACTGCATGACCCAAGAGCCCACCCTAAATCACATTGTTAGTATTTGGATGAGGCCAGGTCCACCCTAAACCATACTGTCAGCCTATCCAGTATGACCCAAGACTCCCAGGCAAAAAGACACTCTTAGCAGACAAAATGCTCCAAACATTACTTAGAGGTCACTTCCCATAAGCCAAGGGCAAAGGTCAAATCCCTGTTTGGATCCTGTTAAATTCTACATACCTGCCAAGGCCTTGTCACTTCAAGATTCAACTGAAGAAGAATCTACTTCCTGAGTTCACTCACCCTGGCTGTCAGGACTCAGTTCCTTGTGAATTGCTGGACTGGGGGCCACAGTTCCTCATTGGCTGTTGACCACAATTTGCTCTGTTTTTGCCACATGGTTCTCTCTAACATGGCAGTTTACTTTATCAAAGTGACTAAGTTGAGAAAGGAAGAGGGAGAAAGTGCCATTGAGAGAGAGAGAGTGCTAGCAAGATGGAGCTCACAATCTTTTGAGTTCTAATCATAGAAATGATATGCCATCAAATTTTTGCTTTATTCTATTAGTAGAAGTGATTAGGCTTAGTCTACACTCAAGTGAAGAGTACACAAAGGCAGGAATACAAGGTAGCAAAGATTATAGGGGGCCATGTTAGACACTGCCTACCAGAGTGGGTTTAAGGAAAAGGGGCAAGGGAGAGGGAGAGCTTGAAGGTAAAAAGAAGAGGGGTAATTGATGAATCAAGCTTCTGGAGGCAAAAGGAAATGGAATGAGAGCACATGCAGGAGGGGAATATGCTAAACGTACAGAAAAATGAAAGAGAATCAATAATGAAATTTTCCTGGGTCCAGATGCTTAGGGTTCTTATATGGTGTACTACATTATTAATGGCCCAAAGCACCGAACAGCTGCAGGAAAACTCCTTTTACTATATAGAAAAGTTGTTACCTCTCAACTAACTAAACCTCCCCATTGCTACTGAAGTAGTGTTTTACATCATGATATCTGTGCAGGGAGTAGCACTTGAAACATTAGTTCATTATCTGCTGCATTAAATTAGTGTAATAAAACACTTGAGTTGACAGAAAGTCAACTGAAGGTGAGTTGTATACACACTGGCAATAGATAGCTCCTAGAGAAAACCTATATTTTCATAACTGAGTTTACTATCTTAGTATCAATAATGGCCAATTACTAAGATCATTAGAACTGGATTTAGTATAGGTCAGATTTTACCAAAATGCTGAATCCAATTCTAGGCTCACAAGCAGTTACTATAGAGGTAATGTGACCCTTGGTTTCATTTAAGTTATGAGAGAATGATCTTAAACTTTAAGATTTCAATTAAAGTGGTGATAACACTTCTGAAATTGAGGGCTTTAACCTTTGGGTTATATAGATTCAGTTGAATTTCATAAGGTTTCCCTACTAAAAACTTGGCATTTATATTAAATTGTTTGACTTGAGTCTAATGACATAATAATAATCAAATAGATGATTTATAAATACATTTAAAAGGAAATAGTAAGTCAGAATAGGTTCACTAATACAGGATTCAAATTCTATCATATGTCTTTCTCTTCTGAATGTTGTTGGAGAAAATCACAAAACTATGCTAACTGAAAGCTTAATTTTTTATTATAAATCTCAATAGACACTCAATATCCGCAGACATTTCTACTACACTTCTCTAATACACTTTCTAAATTCACCAATATGATGATGACACATCTTATCGCTCCTCAAGTCTCTAACAACCACTCTTTCCTCTCACTTCCAGTTGATATGTCACAGAGTAAATAGATAAAATAAAACAAAAACTACTTCAAATTCCAACCACCCAGTTCACCAACTTTAGCTACCTTTACCTGCATATTTTTCATTTTTCCTGTTAAGGAGAAATTGTCTTTGATCCTATTAGAGGACATGTCATTTATGTAGTGAGTACAGTCCCTTCTTGTCTTCCTAGTGTCTGCAGTCCTGCAACCATTCCCATTCTCTTCAACATTGTCAATTTTTCTCTTTATACTTGGTAATTGCCATAGCCTCACAAACATGTTCTAATATTTCTTGTCTTCAAAACCTCATCCCTTGATGCCCACATCTCTCTCCTGCCCTAATTTTTTGCTTTATTTTAAATTAAATTCCCGGGTAAAATTTCTATTTTTTCTGACTCACCTCCTATTTTCTATCCAACCTACTCTAATCTGACATTTTCCCCTATTACTCAACTATTTTTTAAAATTTATTTATTTTCGAGAGAGAAAGAACATGAGAGAGGGAGGGGGAGAGAGGGAGAGGGAGAGGGAGCGAGAGAGAGAGACATGGATACAGAATCTAAAGCAGGGTCCAGGCTCCTAGCTATGTGCACAGAGTCCAACAAGGGGCTTGAACACACAAACTGTGACATCATGGTTCATGACCTGAACCAAACTTGGACACTTAACTGACTGAGCCACCCAGTCACCCCTCCCCACTATTCAACTAAAGTAGCTTTTATCAACATCAATAAGGACTTATATCTTGCCCAACTCAACAATTAATTTGCTTTCTCTTATACCACTTACTAGCATTTGATATACAGTTGACTCAAGCAATATGGGTTTGAACTGTGCTTGTCTGCTTACATGCAGATTTTTTCACAATATAGTACTTCTATTTTCCCTTATACATAACATACATAGCATTTTCTCTAGCTTATTTTAATACAGTATATAACATATATAGCATATTAAATATGAATTAATCAACTACTTATGTTATTGGTAAGGCTTCCAGTCAACAACAGGCTACCAGTAATTAGGTTTTGGAGGAGTTAAAAGTTACATGGGATTTTTAACTGTACTGGAGGTCAGTTCCACTAACCCTAACAAAATAGTCCAGGAATAAACTCTCTATTCTGTTCCATTGACTGTCTTTCCTTACCCCAATACCCTACGGTTTTGATTATTGTAGCTTTATAATAAATCCAGAAATCAGGCACTGTGAATCTTCTAACATTCTTCTTACTCCAAATTGTTTTGGTTATTCTAAATCCTTTGCATTTCTTCTTTTTTTAAAAAGAAAAATTTAATGTTTTATTTATTTCTGAGAGAAAGAGAGAGAGACAGCGTGAGCAGGGGAGGGTCAGAGAGAGGGAGATACAGAATCTGAAACAAGCTCCAGGCTCTGAGCTAGCTGTCAGCACAGAGCCTGAGGCAGGGCTTGAACCCATGAACTGTGAGATCATGACCTGAGCTGAAGTTAGATGCTTAACCGACTAAGCCACCCAGGCGCCCTGATCCTTTGCATTTCTATATCAATTTCTGAAAGCAATTATGAATTTCTACAAAAGAAAGAACCATTGGGATTTTGATTGGCATGCCATTGAATTTGTAGATAAATTTGGGAAGAAATCTTAACAGTATTGAGTCCTCCAGTTTACTATCTTGCTATATCTTTATATTTAATTGGGTGTTCTTAAATTTCTCTCAGCAATCTTTTATAATATTCAGCATACAAAATCTTGTTTATATTTGTTAGATTTATCTTTGAGAATGTTTGATGATTTTAAAATGGTATTGCTTTTTAAATTGTAATTTCTAAGTGTTCATTACTTGTCTAGAATAACAATTTATTTTTTGTATATTGACATCGAATGCTTCCACCCTGAACATATTAACTAGTTACAGCAGCTGTTTTTGTATGATCTTAAGGATGTTCTACATAAATGATTATGCCATCTGAGAATGGCAGCAGTTTTGCCTTCTTCTTTCCTATCTATTTCATTCTCATACCTTTTTGGATTGGTTAGTTATCTCCAGTACAATGTTGAATAGAAGTAGAGAAAGTAGACATCATTGCCTATTCTCAGTCTTCTGGAGAAAACATTCATTTTCATGATTTCAATAATAGGTTTGCCATAGTCGCCATTTTTAGGTTTAGGAAATTTTCTTTGATTCCTAGTTTGCCAACTTTTTATCACGAATGGATACTGAATTTTTCAAGTGATTTTTTTTGGAAGATTGAGGTGAGGATGTGGTTCTTCTTTTTACAATCTGTTGATATAACGAACTGCCTTGTGTTTAGAAATATGAACCAAACTTGCATTCCCAAAATGAATCTGATTTTCTTAGTATAGGTAATCCTTTTTATATATTGCAGGATTTTATTTCGTAAAATTTGTCTCCATGTGAATGATACTGGATTGTAATTTTCTTTGTGAAGTTTTGATATCAGTATAATGTTGGCCACATTAAATGAGTTTTGAAGTATTTCATCTTCTTCAACTTTCTGGAAGAGTTAATAGAGAATCAGTATTAATCCTTTCCTAAATGTTTGGGAGAATTCAACGGTAAAGCCATTGATCCTGGAATGTTCCTTGAAAAAACTATGTATGTGTGGTATGTGATAAAGAGAGAAAAAGGAGTTTTTTCATTTTGTTTTATTTATTTAAGTAATCTCTACAACCAACATAGGGCTTGAACTCACAACCTCAATATAAAGGGTCACATGCTCCTCCTACTGAGTCAGCCAGGCTCTCCAGAGATGGTTTTTTGTTTTTGTTTTTACATTTATTATTTTGAGAGAGAGCAAGCAACACATGAAGGGAGGGACAGAGAGAGGGAGAGAGAATCCTAAGGAGGCTCTGTGCCAATAGTGCAGAACTCCACAAGGAACTGTGAGATCATGACCTGCACGAAATCAAGAGCCAACACTCAAGTGACTGAGTCATTCAGGTGCCCCAGAAGTTTTTTAAAAGTTAAAATTAAAATGATGGATATAGAGCCATTCAGGTTTTCTTTTTCTTCTTTTGTGAGCTTTAGCAGTTGGTGTCTTTCAAAGAATTTGTCCACTTCATCCATAGATGTTGGCATAAAAAATATGTTAATATCCGTATCCTTATAATGTCTGTCAAGTCTGTAGTGATGACAGATCTTTAATTCTCGGTATGAGTAATTTGTATTTTCTCTCTTATTCTTGATCACTTTGGCTAAAAAGTGTATCAATTAAACTGATCTTTTCAAAGAATCACCTTTTGATTGCATTTATTTCCTCTATTTTTCTGTTTCATTCCATTTTTTCCTTCTCTTTATTTCCTTCATTTTGCTTGATTTGGTTTTATTTTGCTGTTTTTTTCTAGTTTCTTTAGAAATTTAAATAATTGAACTTTTTTCTTCTCTAATGTAAGCAGTTAAAATAAAAAAAATTACTATGCTTTCATATCATTTAATTCAAAATATTTTTTCACTCTCTAGTGATTTCTTCTTTGATCCATGGATTAATCAGAAATGTTACTTAATGTCCAAATAGTGAGAGATTTATCTCAGATATCTTTCTGTTATTTGTTTCTAGGTTAATTCCATTTTGGTCAGACAATATACTTTGTATCATTTCAATCTTTTAAAGTTGATGACATTGGATTTCTTGCAAAGAATATGGTCTACCTTAGTCAATATTCCATGTGCACTTGTAAAGTGTGTGCTCTGCTATTGTTAGGTTAAATCACCTACAAATCTACCAATTAGGTCAAGCTGGTTGGTAGTACTATTCAAGTCTATATAAGTTTTTCTCTACTTGTTCCACCAATTAGAGAGAGAGAGAAGTGTTGCAGTCTGCAATTATTGATTTGGGTATTTCACCTATAAGTAATAATATTTTTCTCTTTATATATATTAAAGCTCTGTTACATCTTTAGTATTGTTATGTCTTTTGGATAAAATTTACCCCTTTCTGTCAGATTCACTCTCTATCCTTCTTCAGCCTGGATTCCATCCTAGGAGCCTGAACCTTATAGATTACATGCTTGCCCCCTGTTTTTAGGTTGGCTTTAGCCAATGAAAAACTCCAGTTGGACATTGAAGTGTGGAGGGAAAGTGGTTTGGATGCTTAATCCTTCCAGCTCCTCCCTTCTGGGTTGCAGGTTGATAGTACTATGTTCCTCAGGTAGGTCGCTGTCTCCTACAGCAGTATGTCTCCTTGGGCTCTGGTAATCCCTCTTTCCCCAAATCTCTTCAGTATGCTATTAACTTGTTGGGGATTCCTACTGATATGCATTACAGGACTAGCTTAAATTATTACAGAGAACTTCTTTGGTTCTTCTCATTCTACTCACTGGTTCAACCAAGTTGATCACTCATCAGACGCTTGAAAAAGGAAAAAGGAATCTATCTGAATGTTTTGATTAAAGGAAGAAATAATAATGATTATCAGTTGACCCAATTCTCCTAAACACAGTGCCAGGGCCCAATATTCTCATAACTAGGCACTATTTCCTAGGGATTGTGGTAGATGACACTATGTGTCATGTTAGAACTCCACATAGACCATAAAAGACGTGCATTGGTACCCAATAAAGCATCAAGTCTCAGGGCACATTGTCTGAACAAAATGGACATAACACCCATCACAGTATCCCTAGGCTGCAGTCAGAATAGAGGTCATGTTGTGTTTTTCTCCCCACCTCATCCCATTCCTTAGAAAATTTGCATTATTTGGTTTGATAGGCTCTCTGTGTAGGAATTAATCACAGGACAAACTATTCTGGAGTAATGGGGAACCGTCAAAATTATAAGACCTATGAATGAGCAATTCTCATGTTTTTCTCAAATCTGAAGTCAGTGATACGCCTAAGTGTTATCTCTAATTTATACTGGAAAGTCTTCTAAGTAGATTTTAAAGAATACTTTCAAAAGATAAAAATGCTGCACATGGGCTATACCTTTACAAGAGCGACCAGGTTTAAGCGACTTAAACCTGTCCAGATGTATTGCAAATAAGGAGAGCAACAGTTGTATAGAGAAAGCAAGGACCATCTAACCTATTCAGTGCTCCTCTACGCTGGATTAGCCTTACTTTTGCACAAGTCTTGCCCACAAACCATTAACAATAGGCATCCTCGATCTCAACAAAGGAGTTGCGGGCACTAGCGTGGCAAGAAGTGATTACCGAGCGGCTCTAGGTGTGAATGAGACACCCGCTTCCGACTCACTTGAGCAATACTCCTTATTGGGTCCTGCCCGAAGAAAACCCAGCTGTCTCTAGGCCCTGCTCACCTAGCCTCCGTACCGGTTTCGTTGCCCCACGAGGCCCCACCTTCCAGCCAAAGGAACGTTTGAAGCTACACGCACGCACTCATTAAAAAAAGCAAAAGCACCTCGCGGTTTTGAGTCCTAGGCAGACAGATTCTCGCGAGAACTCGCGGAGCGCCGGCGGGTCCGGCGGAGAGG